>NW_001809794.1:515394-887468 GCF_000149425.1 Meyerozyma guilliermondii ATCC 6260 | reverse complement strand
AATTTCCCCAAGCAGTAGTGTGCATCCTGCATCACTCCCCACCCAAAGTTCTCAAAGATTCCCTGACAGCCATAAAACCGAAAATAACATCATTTCGACTCAACATCATTGCACGTCTCTCTTTAGCATATTACTCCAAAACTTCCCCATAAAACTAAAACATCTAAAGCCGATCAAGAGCATGAAATTCACTTTGGAGTATGAGAGCAGAGACTCGCTTGTAATTGCTTTGATACCCCATCTATAATCTCAAGTGCCTCGAAGATCCGCAGCTTGCAGTTGTAGGTCTTCGAATGAGAAAATGTCCACATTCTGAGTTTCATAGCCAGGATCCGTGATTTATCACAGCTGGATAATTTTTTCAGCTTTGAGAAAATGAAAGAATCTCTGAACCGTGTACCTTTCATTTTTGGAGGGGTCTGCTAGCTGTTGTTCTCGTGCTCTGGTCTAATGAAAGAAAACTCACCGCAAAGGTCTCCAAATATTTGTATTAGGATAATTGTGGAGTCCTTCAATTACACGGCGCCTATGATATTCCAAAATTTGAAAATTGGTTGGCATCTCGGAAAAGTCAATCTCTTCAACAGTAGAATCCAGGCGTAATTGTGTGAGTCTCTTAGCTCCAATTATGTCAAATGAAAACTTTCTGATACTAGTTTGATCGACGTCAAGAAACTTTAGCTCCAGCTTCTTTGGTATCGTCAGCCTTGATAATCGATAATTATCACGAAGGTTTAGTGTCTCAATATAGGACTTAACTTTCAATGATCCAAAATTATTAAATTCCAATTCTAATGAAGTAACTGTTTGCGGAATGGTGAGCTTATCGATGTTTTTCAAGAGATTGCTATGCAATCCTAGGGATTTCAAGCCGAGGGGTAGCTCGATCATTCTGTCGTCGATTGTCTTCAAATCACAACTGCTCATACTCAATTCTTTCAATTTTGATCCTTTGGCAAATTTGACTCCACTCATTTGTAACAAGTAGATTTCACAGAGGTAGAGCTCTTCTAATGACGATGGAAATGTCAAGTCTGGAAGAGCTACACATTCAGTTCCCGCGAGGTCTAGAAGCTTTAAACTCGAAGGCAATATAGACATAGGGGAGAGTTTTAGCAGTTCGCTTCTGATGATAAGAGCTTGAAGACTATCAGGAAGTTTGGGAATTGACGTCAACAAAGTATAACTCAAGTCGATATGCTCAAGAACGGGAGCTTCGATCTCAAGTTCCTGTAAAGGATTGCCTTCCAAGCTCAAGTATTCACAGCAATGAAGTACGGCATTGAACGATGAGAGTTCATTGTGATGAAGTGAAAGTCGCTTCAATCGGGCTGGTAGTAGCCAGCCGTCCGTCAGCATAGTGCCACAATAGCTTAACTCGAGGTCAACTATTCCAGGCGGAAAACTGATTCTGTTATGCAACTGAGTACACGAAATCGAAAGTTTGAGCAAGTTGGGCGGTAATTTCAAAGGGTCGGTCAGACGCGGTGGCAGCACCATTGTAAGGGAAGTCATATTTGTAAAAGCGGTCAAATCGTACAGTTTGTCACGATCATCAGACCAAGGTGTGTACACATACCTGAAGTTCAAAGTGCGTAGCAGTGTAGGAATCATAGAAAAAACCCTAGAAGGCGACGAACTGGAGAATCCAAAAAACTATCAAATTGGGGCCAATCATGGAGATGACCTCTTCCACATTTGTGACTTCTCCATAATTAGACTTCTCAATATAGGAAAAAGTTTTCAAATTTTCGTTCCAGAGTACGCGTAGTAGCGACGAGCAGTCAGACGGTTCTTGTGTGTATTCTAGAGCCAACACTGTGAGAGCAGCAAGTCTTGGGTGGTTTTCCTTCATCCTTATGCTGCAATATTTTGCAACCAACTTTTTCAAATTAATCGGTAATGAGCTGAAAGTCAGGTAGTTGAGATATAGGTTCTTCAAGCTGGGGTGGTCGTTGTCAACCCTTATTTTGCAATGATCGCCATAGAAAGTCTCCAATTTCGGGAACTTATTCAAATTGATACTGCTAGAATTGCGCAACGAGAGGCAGGTGATCTTGAGATTGATAGCATCGTCTGCGAAGAAACGAACACAGGAAATCGACAGGTCACTGAGGTCAAAGTGTATGCCTGAACTCTGGTCGTGGTAAGCCAAGTTTATTTCATCGAGATCTCGACGCATTTGGAAATCGTATTCCCATTTATAATGGAAGCAAAGAGGACGCGAGATGGAGTTCTTTTCGAGGATCTTGTGTATGCGGCGGAACCTGTTAAAGTCAGTTTCATAGTGGTACCGGCTGAAACCAATATGATCGTCATACTGGTCGAAACTGGTTTCATAATCGTCTCTACGGCGCGCAATTTTTACCGCGTCTTTAAGTCGATTTGAATGCCATAAATGATTGAGATTGTTAGCTGCTGCCACAAGTATATTATCAGGAATGTTCTCCAATAGTAATATATCGGTAAGAAAACCTGTGCTCAAGTAGGAGAAGCAGCGCGTGATTATTTCACATGGTAGGTCATTTAGTCTCATGAATAGACTTTGAGTATAAAGTTCGCATGTCGAAGTGGTTGTGTGTGTGCAGGATCATGACTGCAAATTCTACACTTATCAAATGCGATAAGAATAGCTCGGAAAGAAACAGAGCATTGAGGTTCATCAATGATATGGTTTCTTCTTACAATGAATATTTCTTGTTTCTGCATAAAGTTAATTAAAGAATCTTCGCTATCACCACACTAAGTTACTCAGCATGGCAGCTCCTAAATTGAATTGAAAATTCTAGTTGATCGATCACAACTCTGAAACCTCATGGCGTCTGTAAATATTTGTATTGAGATGCCTGCGGAGTCCTTTTATTTGACAGTACCCAGGATATTCCAAAACTTGAAAATTGACGGGCATTTTCGAAAGGTCAATCACTTTAACTTCAGAACCTAGACGTAGCTGTGTGAGTTTATCAGCTCCAAATATATCAAATGAAAACTTTTTAATTCCAGTTTGCGTGAGATCAAGAAACTTTAGCTCCAGATCCTTCGGTATTGCAAGACTTGAAAGTCTTGGATTTTCATCGAGGTATAGTGTCTCAATATGAGACTTAACTTCCAATGATCTCATAAGGTTTGATCCCAAGTTCAAGAACGTAACTGTTTGCGGAATGGTGAGCTTTTTGATGTGATTAAAGTGATTGCCACACATATCTAGTGATTTCAATCCGAGGGGTAGTTCGATCATTTTGTCGTCGATTTTGCCTAAAAGAGAACAGCTCAAATCCAATTCTATCATTCTTGACCCTTTGGCAAATTTGACTCCACTCATACCTGACAAGTCTAATCCTGTAAGGTGGAGTTCTTGAATTGATGATGGGAATGTGTAGTTTTTAAGAGTTCCGGTTCCAGCATCCGAGAGGTCTAAAAATTTTAAGTTAGGAGGCATTTCAGACATTTCGGAGAGAGCTAGATTATTGTAACGGAAGACTAGTACTTGAACACTAGCTGGAAGTTCGGGAATATAAGTCAACTTATTTTCACTCAAGTCAATATTCTTAAGAACAGGAGCTTCGATTTCAACTTTCTCTATTTTATTGTCGCTCAAGCTCAAGAATTCACAGCAAGGAAGAACAGCTTTGAAAGATGAGAGGTTATTTCGCGCAAGTGAAAGTCTCTTCAATTGAGCTGGTTTTAGCCAACCTGTAGTCAGAGCAATATCACACAGCTCTAATTCGAGATCAACTAATTTGGGAGGAAATTCGATTTTGGTCAAGTCATTAAATTTAGCAGACGTGATCGAAAGTTTGAGCAAGCTCAACGGAAACTTTAATCTTTCGATCGTATCATCTGGCAGATTCAATGTTAGTCTGAGCAAGTTGGGTGGTAAATTACAACTGTTGATGTCTGATGGCTCCCACAATGTTAGGGAAGTCATATGGGTATAAGCATTCAAATTCTCGAGGCCTCCTCCACTTATGGAGTATAGTGAGCGTAGCGTTGGAATTGAAGCTGGGATAGAGCCAGACTTTCCAAGACTTGTCACTTTGGGCCCGATCATGGAGAAGATTTCATCCTCTTCTCGACTTTCATTCTCCTCTATTACCCCTCGACCGATATACGAGAAATGTTCCAAATTCTTGTTCCAGAGTAGTCGTAGTAATGAGAAGCAATCCGTGCGTTCGTCCGTGCGTTCTAGAGTCAACAGTGTGAGAGCTTTTAGTTTTGGATGGTTTTCATCCATATTTATCCAGCACTCTTTTGCAACCAACTTTATCAAATTCGTTGGTAATGAGCTGAAAGTCACCTGGTTGAGATATAGGTTTTTCAAACTGGGGTGGTCGTGGTCAACGCTTATTTCGCAATAATAGCCATAAAAAGTTTCCAATATCGGAAAATTATCCAAGTTGATACAACGTTTATAAAAGGAATTCAATGAAAGGCAAGTAATTTTGAGATTGATATCATGAGTTGAGAAAATAGGATAGGTTTGAAACGCCGGGTCTTCGAGATCGACATGGATGCCTAATTCTTGGCCGTTGTAAACCAGATCTATTGAATCAAGATTTTGGTGCATTTCAAGAATGTTATCCCATGTACAATGGAACCAAAGAGGACATTTGAATGACTTTTCTTCAAGGATCTTGTGGATGCGTAGAAACCGTTCGAAATCAGTTTCATAATAAGCTTCAATATTTGCAACTTTATCTTTTTCGACGCTTCGATATCGCTTTGAATACCATAAATTATTCAAGTTATAAGCTGCAGCTTGGACGATTTTATCAGGAATGTTCTCTAATAGTATTATGTCTGTGAGTGAATCTGTGCTCAAGTAGGAAAAGCAACGCGTGACTATTTCACTTGGTAAGGTATCTAGGTTCATTTAGATGAGTTTTGAAGTTCTCCAGAAGTTCACCAGTTGAGAAATGGTGATGTGTGCAGGATGCCGATTGGCTGCAAATTCTACACTTATCAATGCGATAAGAAATGACGCTGGGGAAAAGGAAGGAGACATTGAGTGGTTGAAGTTCATTTATGATTTATTTATCGCAATTTGTATTTCATGTTTTGCAAATTCTTGCATTTGAAATCTTTGCTCGTATCTTACTCACCACTGACTTTAATTCTCAAGTACCCATTCTAACACTTAAACTTGATGCTCCAAGACTTCCAAAAACTAAAACATTTCCCATTCAAACCTATACCATATAATTGGAAAGTTGAAAATTGGTCTCATTTTCAATTGCTTTGACACCCATTTGCAATCTCAAGTTTCCCAAGGATTATGTTCCCCAGGTTGAAATTGTTGCAGACTTTTGGATGAGAGCAATTAATGTACACTATAATATTCTTCCTGAAGCCAGATTCCTTGTCCACCACGGCATGACTCTATAAAGCTTACAGCTGAGTTCTACAGCTGAGTTCGGGTTGTTGACTCTCACCGGAGACATGCTAGCACCTATTCAATGGAGCCTCCAGCCTTCTAATCATGAGTCTGATTTATGGAACCTCAAATGAACTTCTGAATATTATCTTATAGGGATACCTGTGAGGTCCTTTTACTACACAGCGCCGAGAAATCTGTAAAGCCCGAATGTTGATGGGCACCTTTAGAAAGTCAAACACTTTAAGCTGAAGCCCTAGTCGTAGTTGTGTGAGTTTCTCAGCCCCAAGTAAATCAGGTGGTAATTTCCTAAATTCAGTTCCCATGAGATCAAGAACTCTTAGCTCCAGATCCTTTGGTATCGTAAGACTTGATAAGCTATAATTATCGCAAAGGTATAGTGTCTCAATATGGGACTTAAATTCCAAGGATTTCAATTTGTTATATCTCAAGTCTAGAAAGGTAACTGTTTGCGGAATGGTGACATTATTGATGTCTTCCAAGAAATTGCCATACACGTCTAGTACTTTCAAGCCGAGGGGTAGCTCGATCATTTTGTCGTCGATTTTTCTTGAAACACAACACCTCAACTTTAATTCTTTCAACTTTGACCCTTTGGCAAATTTGACTCCACTCATATCTGACAAATTTAAGTCCGTGAGGTGTAGTTCTTGTATTGATGATGGGAAAGTGTAGTTTTGAAAAGCTCCAGTTCCAGCTCTGCAAAGGTCTAGAAGCTTTAACCTAGAAGGTAATTCAGACATCTGGGAGAGATCTAGATTATTGTCACTGAGAACAAGTACCTGGACACTAGCTGGAAGTTTGGGAATTGAAGTGAAATTGTTGCTGGTCAAGTCGATATGCTCAAGAACGGGAGCTTCAATCTCAACTCCATTAGAGAATTGCTTCTCAAGCTCAAGAATTCACAGCAAGGAAGAATGGCATTGAAAGATGAAAGCTTATTATATTGAAGTGAAAGTCGCTTCAATCGGGCTGGTTTTAGCCAGCCGGCAGTCAGCTCAATTTGACAATGCCTTAACTCGAGGTCAACTATCGTGGGAGGGAATTCAACTTTGGCCAAATCTTCAAATTCAGCATACGCAATCGAAAGTTTAAGCAAGTTTGGTGGAAGTTGTAAGCCGTCAATAGAGCCTTGCTGCACATCAAATGTAAGGGAAGTCATATGAGTAAAAGCGGACAAATCTTGCAGGCCGATACGATTATGGAAGAGAACATTACCATTGCAGTTTAATGAGCGTATCAGCGTAGGAATCCTAGAAAATGATGAGCCAGAAAATCCAAAACTTGTTACTTTGGGGCCTAGCATGGAGAAAATTTCATCCTCATCCGTTACGCCTTGACCGATAAACGAAAAATGTTCCAAATCTTTGTTCCAGAGTATTCTCATTAGCGAGGAGTAGTTGAAAGGTTCTTCTTTGCAATTAAGATCCAACACCCTGAGAGCTTCTAGTTTTGGATGGTTCTCGTTCATCCTTATTTTGCACCATTTTGCTACTAACTTTTTCAAATTAGTCGGTAATGAGCTGAAGGTCACCTTGTTGAGATATAGGTTCTTCAAGCTGGGGTGATCCCGGTAAACCCACATTTTGCACCTAGACCCATAAAAAGTCTCCAAGTTTGGAAACTTATTCAAATCGATAGAACATTCAAAATGACTAAAAAACGTTTTCAATGAAAGGGAAGTGATCTTGAGATTAATATCATGGTCTGAAAAAGTAGGACAGATTTGTAACGCCTGGCCTATGAGGTCGACATGGACACATAGCTTTTGTCCGCTATAAGCCAAATTTATCTCATCGAGATTTTGTTGCATTTCAAAGATGTTCTCCCATGTATAATGGAATCTAAGAGGACATTTGAAGGATTTTTTTTCAAGAGTTTTGTGTATGTGTAGAAACCTGTCGAAATCGGTTTCATAGTGGTCTTCAATACCTCCAATTACATCTCCATAAATCCCTCGAATTCGCTTTGCATACCATAAATAATTGAGATTGTTAGCTGCTGCTTCAAGTATGATATCAGGAATGTTCTCCAATAGTATTATGTTGGTGAGTACTTCTGTGCTCAAGTAAGGAAAGCAACGTATGACTATTTCATAAGGTAAAGAATTCATGTTTAACATTAAACTTCAGGAGTTGCATTCTGCAAGGGAACAAAAACGTGTGCAGATCACAATGCACCAACATGCATCAAGCTGCACCACACTGCATGAGGCGTGACGCATCCCAACACCGGATTTAAAACACCCTAACACCTATCTGATTTACATCCCAACACCTTTCTCAATGCACCCTAACACCCAGCCAAAAAGGGCCAACAGCAGGAATGGAGTCGTACCTGCGAGCGCATTACCGATATGCGGTCTTGGCACCCTGATGCGATAAACTTTTTTGTTTTATGGGGGGACTGGGGAACTAGCGTTGAATGAAAAGAAACTTGAATGCTTTGCGCATTTGAATAGTAGGTAGCTGCAGAGGTCTTTATCGAAATTCACATCTTATGTTCCTGTCAGCTAAATTTTCCTCAAGGACGCTTATATGTAGGAATTCGACTGCAAAAAATCAGCTGTACCATGTTTGATTACATTGATCAACTCGAGGTTATGACATTCTTTGTACTTCCTGTAATCTAACAAAGCCCGCCGTTGGTTCTATCCAAAAATCCGATGGGTATATAGGCTACGAGCCGCATGCAGCTCGCATTGAACCCGCATGAACATGCGTTGAAATCGACAATGACATCTACCAATATAAGTCAATTGCTATTGAAATACGCATTGTGCTCCAAAATGTGAAGATCACTACTTGAGCTGTATATTTAGGCTTCTCAACTGGATGAATGTGTGGTCGTGTTATTTTTGCGGCTCAAATGGCTGCAAATTTTCATCCACCCATAAGTGTATTTTATCGTAGCAATGCTTTTGACATGATCCGCGATGAAAATGAGTAGTACTGTGATTCTAAAAAATACTTTATTGCAAAAATAAATTAATCTAAATTCTTTTTTTATTCAAAATTATCATAATCATGTCATTGAAATCACAACCCCATTTTGATGGCACATGGTCAAGTGGGACGCCTTTCTTGGTGGATACTCGTCATCAAAGCTAGCCAAGTTTGGGAACAATTGGGCTAATCTGGCAATAACATATGAAGCTTCTGTCAATGCAAATTGCTGTCCCAAGCAGATTCTAGGTCCTCCATTAAAAGGAAGAAAAGCCCAGCCCAACTTTCTGGTTTCAGGTTCAAACCAACGCTCAGGTCTGAAAACCTCGGAATCTTTACCGTAATATCTTTGGTCTCTTTGAAGAGCATATACCATATAAGCGACCGTCTGACCTTTGCGAATAAATACTGGTAGGTCTCTGTTTGGTCCTCCTCCTGTGGGTAAAGTTGTATCTTTCTGAGCAACTCTAAAGTTTTGAGGAACTGATGGGTACATTCTCAAAGCTTCGTTTAACAAGGCTTTCAAGTATTCACATTTTTTCAACGACTCGAAAGTAATGTCTTCAAGATTGGAATCGTCTCCCAGACCAAATCTATTATAGATTTCCTCCTTTAATTTCAGCCAAATATCTGGGTTTCTTGCCAACTCAAAGAATGTGAAAGATAACAACCCAGCGGTGGTATCTCTACCAGCCAACAAGATATTTAACAATTGATCTCTCAACACTTTTGGATCCCGAGTCTGCTTTGCCAACTCGTACAAGAAAATATAACCATCCTGGGAGTATTTATCCAATTCTTCAGTACTGAAACTCAATGCTTTTTGCACATAGTAGTCGGCAAACTTGTGCACTTTGGCATTGGCATCTCTAAACTCTTTATTGTTGATTAAAAAGTAAACCTGCTGCGCCAAAGCACGAATAGACAAGTATATCTGTGAAGTATTGAATGCTTCAGCAAATTCATTCTTACCGTCAAAGTCAATGGCAGATTTGGAAAATCCAATGGTTTCATCGTGCAAACTATCCACCGACTCACCGAATAAGAACTCAGTAGCACTATCCATTGTCAACCGGAAGAACAACTTTTGAATGTCGAACGGCTCTCCTTGGAACTTTCTGATATGCTTGGCAAGTAGCTGGATATGAGGTTCCAAACTTTTGACATGAGCTACTTGTTCACGAGCAAATTGGGGCCGCAACATCGCACGAGAATGCTTCCATCCACTGCCATCCAAAGTAAAGATTCCATCTCCCAATAATGGACCAAGGTGATCATGACGACCACCCAACACAAAATCGTTAAATTGGGTAGCTAGAATTGCCTTAATATTTTCTGGATTTCTGGTTATCACCATTGGGGTTCCAGCAACCCTGAATCTCAAAGTATCCAATTCCATATCTTTACGAAAGTCCACAAGAGTTCCCTCACGCTTGTGCTTCAACAAGGTGAAAATAACACGAAATCCAAAGAAACCATCCAGCTCCACAGTGGGTCCAACACAATTTAACTTTTTCATGACAACCTTGACTCTAACATAGTCAAAAACATTGTAAGCAACAATTGCAGCCAAAACTATCCCATACCAGCTGGTGAGGAAGTTATGAACTTCTTCGAACCCATTCATTGTGCCTAGTAAAACTTGGGGACACCGTCTAATATACCCACGGTGGGGAAGGTTTCGGACGGAGATTCGTCAAAACTCCGGGTTGTCTGCAGACTAAACCCCTCAATTTGCATATGACATGAGACATGCATATTGTTAACTGCGGGTGTAGCGCATAATTCTCATGCAAGACGCGGGCTTATACCGTTTGCATGTGGTAGCCCTTACGGTTTCTACTTTGAAAGCATGAGATAGGAATTGAGGGGCAAGTTGTAGATTCTTGGCGTTTTCAACCTCAATCTTTACAATATGTAAAATCCTATTGTACGAAAAATTATGAACTCAAAAGCATACATTGTGGAACATTGAGGTGCGATTTTATAAAATCAAGAAGAACAAATGTGAATGTTTTATTGAAATCGCTTATTTTCTCTCCCCTCCTGCTTTAGTGGTTGTGCATTGACATAAATCAGCCCATTCCCTACTTCTAGAACGGCGTAAATTTACACAAATCTAGTGTCAATTGGCATATCAAGTTCATGTCTTTAGGAGAAAGTGCATTTCAACTATTCGGTTCAATTCTTTTGGATTCGATTATCAAGCTACTATCACACAACCATTATGGGGAATCTGTGTAAAGCGTCTTAAATCAAACATAGAGCATTGCCAGCATTATGATATGTCTAGCATGTGTTCTTGTATCTATGATTCTAAAGTCTTTGGCAGAAAGTCAACTACAAATCTTCTGATTACCTTTTCATTTATGAATATCAAGCTGAGTCGAAAGTCCCGTTGAATTTATTTCTAGTAATAAGGTGCCACTTGCTCCTCTGTCCATTCATTGAATCTCTTGGCAGTTCCGTCCTTCACTCCCTCTTTGATAAAGTTACTATATTCTTCAATCTGACCCCATGGTCTCACAAAACAGCCACTTTTCTCGACAGTAATATCAGGACTCAAAGCAGCATAAAGCTCAGTGTAAGCTCCGTACACTGGGTCTGCCAAAAGTAACCCAAGGAGAGATCTTTGGATCGAGGAAAGATGTCTTTGCAAATCGGATTTTAATCCACCTGGATTGAGTGCGGCCGTGATAATTATACCCTTATGCTTTTCAGCATAAATCAAAGCATTGTAATTCATTCCCGCTTTGGACTGACCATAAATAGCAAAGCCACCGTATCTGCCTTTTTTATCGTTGATATCGTCATAAGGAAGCAAGCCACGAGGTGAAGGACCTTGCAAATACGCATTGGAAGAAACCCAAATAACTCTGGAAATAAAGTCGTTTGTGCTTGCTGCCAAAACAGCACCATCAAGGTACTTCTGAAGCAAATACGGTGCTAAAGTATTGGTACCCAATTGCAATTCGTAATTTTGTTTCGTCACCGAGCCTTTGGGCGGAACCATTACCCCAGCATTATGGAGCACAATATGGATTTTCGGGTACTTTTGAACAATTTTCTGTGCACAGGGTCCAATTGATGTCAAATCACTAAAATCAGCTTGAAAAACCTCCAATTTAGGAGCCTTCAGATCCACCTTTAGTTGTTCTTCAGCAGCCTTCATCTTATCGAGATTACGAATAACCACCACCACTTGAGCCCCAGCGGCCAAGAGAAGTTTGGTGGACTGGAATCCTACACCAGCATTTGCTCCCGTAACAACTACGGTTTTGCCGGTCAAATCAGGATAGTGTTCTGGCAAGAATTTGGGCTTACCGGGAGAGACGTTATTGGTGTATGCGTTACTAAGTTTTTCAAAAAATGAGGCCATTCTGAATGTTTTTAGGGAATGGAATTGACTTGAAGGCAACCTTAGTAATCGATAACAAATGAAATTGCGGCTAAACCTTATTTCGAGTTCGAATTGAGATATGCAACATTGAAATATGCGAACATGTAATTTTAGTGCTCATTTGCAGCAATTTGCAACAAAATTCGCAGCCATTGATAAGAAACATTTATTCATAAAGAGAATTAAGAAACTAAAGAGGAACCTGGTTGGAAGAAGAAGTGAACTTGGCCTTGGCAATAGACACAGTGTTAGCATCGTAGTTGTAAACAACATATGCTTGAGAGAGGAAAATGTCTCCAAGCAAATTGAAGTTGTACTCAATGATGTTGAATCCTGGTCCGTAGCTGTTTCCATACTTGTCAATGACGTCGTTAGTGTAAGCGCTAGCCAAGGAAGTGGTGATGGAGATTCCGTTAAAGTTGAAAGTAACTGGTTGGTCAATGTTTGCATCAGAGTCCACAAGCCACACACCAAGGTCTCCATTGAACCTAGCGTTGTCATAATTGCTGAAGATGTTATCTCCAAGCTCACGAGTGAAGGCAGCAGTAGTGGTACCGGTGTCAAGAACCGAGTCATCTCCAGACTGGAAAGTTTGACCATTAACAGTAACCGAGCCTAAGGTGATGGCAAGTGTTTGGTCGTTAACAATTGGCTGAGCAACAAGTGGTCCATCAATCTTGTCCAAATCCTTTCCACCAAAAATAACTGTTCCTTGACTAGCACCTGCCTCATTCAAGAAAATAGAGTAACCCTTAGTAGCAATAAGACCGTCACTCTTCAATCTGTCGAGGAAATTAGGGTACACGGAAGGTTGAGTTGTTTCATCGAGATCACGACCAATACCAAAAATCCCATAATCAAGAGTGGTAGTGGTGGCATCGGCAAACTGGAAATTTTTAATTGTCGCCTGAACAGAATTTCCAAGACTCACGGTATCCTCATAGTAAGTTCCTTCAATTTGAGTTCCATCGACGTACCCAATTTGGAAAGGTTCACCGGTGTTTCTGGCCGTTGAAGATTGACCTGGGTTATACGATCCATAGTCCCAAGAACCATGAGGGCCTCCAGCATTGACATCTGGAACCCACAAATCTGACGATCCGGTATCGATATCAACTCCAATACTCTGTTTGTTGGATCCAATGTCCAAGTAAGTGATATAATAAATTCTTTCATTGAGCAAGTCGTTGGGGTAGATTCCTCTCTTGGTCACCACCAGGCTGTTAGCGGAACCCTGGATTTTTTCAAAACTAATCAGAAGAAACTTGGAATCTCTTTCCTCGAGATTAGGAACGGCTGCTCCGGCAACGGAAGCGACCAAATAGGTGGCCACGGAAAATAAAACTGAAAATTTAAACTGCATTGAATGCTGCTATCAAATAGAAATTTGGGCTCTATTTATAATGGACCGGCTGCTGTGGATCCAGAGCCATAGTAGGGTATGTTACCGGAAAAGCCGTGAGCGCAAGTTTGAAATGAACCCTAAGCCATCGTGCCGTACTGTGATAACGGTTTTTCCGGACGAAATCCAAACAAGGCATTTTTTGCAGCCACATAATGACAAGTTGGTTGGTTCATTTTTTTCAAGCAATGACCAAATCAACTGAATTCTTGGCATTGAGGCTTCTCTCGTATCTGACTGTCCTCTAGTACTGACAGGCAGTTTGACGTATGTATGGTTGCGAGCAAAGTCGCCGCATAAAGCTTCTGCACATGTCAAGAATTAAACGGTGCCATTGTTGTCACGTGATATCTGTGGCCGTTATTGCGCTTAGACTGGAGCCGTGCAATGCAGGCAGTTGCAACATTCTAGGCCTCAGTTGCCGCTTCAGTTGGCCGCTACCCCGGATGGAACCGTCAACCACAGTACAAGTGTGGATATAGCGGCTCAGTGTGGCCTGACAGAACGGAAATTGAACCACAAAAATAGCCGAGGTTATTCAGAGATTGAAGTTTTGAAACCAAGATGGATGAAGTTGAATTAAGTTGACCCGAGTTTAATTAACTCTTCAATTCGAATGCAGCGATTTGGTTATTCACCCATTCGCTTCGGGTGAATTTTATCAACAAACCGTAAGAGTAAATCGCTCGCTAATAATTTCCTGTGCCCGTCAGTAAGCAACTGTACCACACCACAAACACACAAAAAGCCACGAAAAGAATTAAGCACATGGTACCCCGTGAACTACATAGAGCAATCATAACGGTGTCGAATTGTTCCAATGTCATAATTGCAAAATTTTAATGGCTTTCCTCTTCAATTTCCCAATTTCTCAAGTTGCACCAACTCAATTCCACCAAAAAAAACTGACCTCGGTTCGCTGCCATGACTTCGAACATGAAACAAGAACAACTTTTTCAGTGCTTGGACGCACATCAAATGACAAATTTGCAGCCTATCAGTTTCGCGCACGGCGCAATCGTAAATCCATTCACATTGAGATAACGATTTACCATTTGACCGCAAAATTGAAAAGGTTTTAGTGGCTGGTAGTCATGTTGCATAGAGCAAGCGGCTAGCTGTACTTTGAGTTTCACCAAAAACTTCCACTTACTTCGTAAATATCAGAGACACAATACTCGTCTTTGCCTGTATTGAGATAATTGCCTATTCATTTAGATATACTCTTCCCTCGAAAGGCTCTAGCCATTGATAATCCGAACAGGGAACGTTAGAAATCAACAACTGAAGATTTTTTGAGGAATGATTAACAAACTTCTGTCGAGAACGTGAAAAGTTTAAAGCAACATAAGCATAGCGGTCCCCACTTTGCTTTGAGTAGTAAAAAACATCTTCATTATTCTCATCAATGATGTTTAGTTTTCCATGGATGAAGTAATTCTTGTACAATTTTCTCATTTTTAAGCACCTTCTCCAAAAGACCAAGAGAGATTTTGGATCACCTTCTTGAGCTTGTACGTTCACATCCGGAAAATTATCATTTACCTTCATCCACGGTTCACCTGTAGTAAAGCCTGCATTCTTGGAGCCGTTCCACTGAACTGGAGTTCGACCATTGTCGCGAGCTAGTTGGTTGATATGGTCAAGAGATCCCATACCATTTTCATTGAAGTAATTTTTAGATTCGATGTCAACATAGCACTCAATTGGCCAATCTTTAGGAATATTTGTCATACCGATTTCTTGACCTTGGTATAAGAAGAGGGTACCACTCAAGGTCGTCTGCAACAACGCCAATAGCTTTCCTGATCGTTCTCTATATTTGGGAGAATCATCACCAAAAACACTAATTGACCGAGGCTGATCGTGATTTTCTAGATAGAACGTAGACCACCCATCTCCTTCGTCCATCAACAAAAAGTTCTTTTTAATCACTCTTTTGAACCTTACCAAGTCCTTTGAAATAGGAGGCCTGCCAATTCCAATGCCAAGCATATCAAACAGGAACATCATATTGAGTTCGTTCGCTTTCAGACTAACATACTTTAGTGATTCTTCCACACCAGCACTGCCTATTTCGCCCACTGTGAAAACATCATATCTTGAAAACGTCTTTTCGTTCATTTCTTTGTGGAACTCATGAATTCTTGGTCCATTTTGATACATGCTAATGCAAGGCTGCCATTGACAATTTGGATTAACAATAGATACATCTTCAAAGGTCTGGTCTTTCGAGTACATTGCAGCCGTATCAATACGAAACCCATCTATGCCTTTTTCCAACCAAAATGTAATAGCCTCATCATATATCGCTTGTCTCGTAGTTGCATTTTCCCAGTTGAGATCAGGTTGTCCTTTGGCAAAAATATGCAAATAATACTCGTCCGTCAACTCATCGTACTCCCAAGCACTACCTGAAAAGACACTGGCCCAATTGTTGGGAGGAAGACGGTTACCGTTGACATCGTACTTTGGAGGTTTCCAAATATACCAGTCTCTCTTTGGGCTCAATTTCGACGACCTTGATTCTTGGAACCATTTATGTTCAACAGAGGTATGGTTTATAACCAAATCAAGAATTAGCCTCATGCCTCTCTTATGTACTTGCAGTATTAAGTTGTCCATATTCTCCATTGTACCGTAAGCCGCATGGATCTTTTGGTAATCAGAAATATCATATCCCATGTCTTCTTGAGGAGATTCGTACATTGGAGATAACCAAATGACATCTACTCCCAAGCTTTTGACATAGTCAAGGGTCGATATTATGCCTGGAATATCTCCGACTCCATCACCATTGGAATCTTTGAACGAAGCGGGCCAAATCTGGTAAACAGAAACATTCTTCCACCAAACGTCCTCGTCGACAGTCATTATAAATTTAGTTGTTTCAAAGCAGCAACTGGACTTATATATGGAACAAAACCATTTTTGTAGCTTTTCAAATTGGCAATCTCGGCCGAGTTCTGATTTTAGTATGAAGAATTTCGCGTGAGATTGATAACAATACAATCACCCTGGTGGAAGCTGATTGGTCGCCATATTGAACTGGTCAGAAGGGTTTTTTGCAATCCAGTCCCAGAAATCAGTCCAGTTCAGATCCAAGTCCAAGTCTCTTGCTGGTGAATTGTCAAATAAGTGCAGAAATCCTCCATGCATAGTAGGAGCCAGGTTCAACTTCTCCAATAAGGCTGACATACCAGTATCATTCCAGCTATAGTTACTCGTTTGTTTTATCACAAGATCAAGTAGTCTTTTCATGAGTTGTAGACCTCCAGATCCGGCAATTTGAATATCTTGAATATCCTCCAAGATCGGCACACACCGTTGCACGGTTTCAAGCCTTACATCCGGATCTTTTAGTGGAGACACGAATAGTATATCGACCAAAAGATAGATACACGAGCTCATACAGTGGTCTGCAACGAACCAAAATTTTCGATATGGTTTGTTTCTATCGTCACATGTAAGATTAATCATGGCTTGGGCACTTTCCAAGCAAACAAGTCTATGAGTTGACTCCCATTCAGCCATCAGTAGAAAATTTGCAGCCATCCGGTTGACCTCTAGCAACTCATGGGAGAAACGTAAATGTAGGAGAAACTCTTGAAAAGCTAAAGAAGCCGATACTCCTTGCTTTTGCTTGGTATTATCTAGCATTAATAATGCAAAACGGCGAAGCTCATTAAGTTCAGCATGAGCCACTTGTAGTTTTTCTTGCGTTACATTGACGGTGTCGATATTGTCGTCAAAGTAAAGCATTCTCTTGATTGTTGCAATTTGGATCATCTGAAGCTGGAACGTAACTGGCAAGAAAAGTTGAGACTCGTTGGCATCGGAATCTCTCAGTAGTAGTTCACTTTCTGTGTAGTTTCGAGGAATTCCAGTAGAAAAAGATCCTCGTCGAATCAATGGTGTTCTATTAAAATCTTCCAACCAGTCAATAACCGTTAACGTCCACCACATACGTTTCCCTAATTCAAGCTCAAACAAGTGGAGGTTCTTCACGTTATCCAACCGATTCAAATTGAGAGATTTGGCAACGTAGATTGCAACTTCTAGGAGACAATTGCTCAAATGAAACCCACCAAAGCCATTCAAGCAGCTCGAAAGAACGCAAAAAATTTGAACCGTGGTGATATCGGGATAGGTCATAAACTCTGCTTTCATGAGGCACTCCAAGCTGGCTGCCAAGGTAGCCTGTGCAAGACGAAACAATTCATCAGAAGAACTTTCCAAAGTTTGGGTCAAATTTTCATCAGAAAAAAATAATGCAGAAGAGAGTAACGAATACCAAAGAGCTAGCCATCGACATTGTTGACGAGAGAGCCCCTCAAATATTCCAGTCACCTGGTCAGCAGTACCGGATTTCCAAAAATTATCATGTTCCACAAAAAAGTGTTCAGGGTACACCGCCATATGCAAGCAAAAGAGCATATCGAAATTGTGTTTCACAAGGGTTTCTGACATATGTCTGGTAAGAGTGCCACGTAAGAGCAGAGCTTTCTCTGGTGTCATTTTAAGGTCTCTTTCTTCAACGCTGGCGAATCCTCGAAGGGCATAATGCACCGCCGTGAAGAACAGATCAAAGGTAGTTTTTGTGTACTTTCTTTTTCCACCTTCAACCCTACTCAATTCCAGCTTCAATGCTTCAACCTCGTTCTTTAGCTTGGAATTTTCTGTTTCCAATTCCTCCACTCGAAACTCCCACGGTTCGTTTCTCAATTGCCCTTTTACAACTACCTTTTCTCGACCACATAAATGGTCTATTTTGCGCTTTATACACTGGTCACAAGGAACCTTTTTATTGCATTTTATTCGTTTGGCGGCACACTTTCGACAAGCTCGAGGCACTCGTTGTGTAGTTCTGACATTGGACATCGGATGTGAGTACAATATAGTTATCAGATAGCTGCGAAATAAGCTGCGAAATACGCTGCGAAATCTGCGAAAAAGTAGCTGCGAAATTGTCAACTAGTGAAGATCTCGACTGTTTTAAAAGCGAACAAATAGAAAGACTCGAAAGGTACTAAATTACAGGACTCTTACTCATTCTCTTCGCATCTTGTATTACTGATAATTGCAAAATCAGTTTATATGGTAGCTACTTGCACTCGCTTATACCGCCCACTACCACCAGTTCTTTCTCTATCTCCGCTACGGACTCTGGGTCACTGGCTTCTGCATCTACAGCTTTGGGTCTCTGGAAAAGCTTTTCCACTTCTTCAATGGGAACTCCTTTGGTTTCGACCCACACATAGTAAATTATCGGGACAAAGATTACGCTGTAACCTGCGATTACCATAAAAAACTTCCAACCAAGGTTATCGAGCCCAAATGGGGACACGAATTGAGCAGCAAGACCCAATCCTTCGTTCCAAAATTTGTAGAATGTCTGACCCGCTACTCTGGTCGAGTAAGGGAATAATTCAGCAGAATAGAGACAACTCAATGGGGTGAAAGTAAAGGCATAAAATCCGTTGAACATGAAGAAGAAAAATATAGTAGCATAGCTTCCAGAATGGTTTTCGGTGCCTTCAAAAGCTTTTATCATTCCTCCAATGACAAAGTTGCAAATGATCATTCCGCAGAGAGAAATGAGAGCCAGCTTTTTTCTTCCAATAACATCAAAAGCATAGGCTCCGAACGCGGCAAGCACCACAGACCATGCACTCATCACTATACCCACCTGAAGCTTTTGAGTATAATCTGTCACTCCGGCCTGATCCAAAAACAACGAGTAATAATTGCTGATACTGGACCCACCAAATTCATTGAGAAAGGATTGAGTGACAAGAATGAAAAGTCGGCACCAATTTTCTCTCCGAACCAAAAGCGTCTTCCATACATTTGCACTCGAATTCATCAGCTGCTGACCGAGAATTGCGATTTTTCTCGCTATCGCCTTTGCGCCAACAGCATCAACGTTTTCCACAATACAAAGAATCTCAATAGCTTCTTCTTCTCTGTTGTTCATTATAAGCCAGTGTGGAGATTCCGGACAAAAAAAAAGCAAGATTAGCGACGCAATCGAAGGAACTCCTTGAACAATAGACGGGATTCTCCATGACCATGTACCCAGTGCGTTTCTCGAAGCATACGTGACACCACTGGCCACCAAAGCTCCAACCTGAAAACAAGTAAAATAGCCACCAACTAGTATACCACGATACTTTGCAGGAGAGATCTCTGCGATCAAAGTGGGTGCTGCGGTGTTGCCCAAAGCTGCTCCAAAACCCAAGATGATTCTTCCCACTACAAACATGGCAATGTTTTGCGCTCCGCTTTGAATAGCTATGCCAATTATTGTGATCACAGTTCCTATCAATATGGAGATTTTTCTTCCAAGCTTATCGGTAGACCATTGCATAATCGTCAAAACGCAGAGTATTTCTCCCATCCACATGGAAGCACCATTTAGACCAATTGTAGCGGTAGTCAATTCAAAGTACTCATTGTAACTTGGCAAATTGAGTATGCCACCTATCATAGAAGCATCAAAACCGAGCACAGCTGAGTTTATGAGAGCCATGAGCGACACCACCACTAGCAAAGGAATTTGAGACTTTGGGATCCATCTGTGAACATTGCTGTTAGCTTGTAAATTTGTCATTGCAAGCCTGGAGATAACTGTTCAAGGGAGAATTGTTTGTTTCAAATCGCATGTCTTCAGCCTTTTAATATAGGTTGTAAAGATGTAATCTGAGCGACAGTTTCGCATAGCGATAAATATTAAATCGACCTCGCGCGAGATTGAAGATTAGTATGGGCATTTTCGGGTGAGCTGCGAAATGCGATAACGAGCTTTTGTGTTACTTTGCATACAAATGCTCACAATTGGAGTAGTGAAGTCGTCTGAACATGTGTAGATCAAAATAGAGTGTCACTTTCTGAATAACATACTCTTTTGGTGATGATGCTTTCGCATTGTTGCCGAGCGGATGGTGGTTAGTCTTGAAAGGTTTCTTGTCAGTTGGTTGTCTGAAGTTAATCAAAATTATCAGAGGCAGACTAGTTTCGTAACACATAGACCTGTGACAGCCAGGTAAAACTCACCGGATTGCGTACACCCGAGTTTAGCAAACGACACCATGTGGACTTATTTTTTTCTGCCTTTTGCCATTTGAAATCATGACCAGCTCTAAGTAAGCCTTCCATATTTTCTGGCAACACCCCTCCCATGTATGAGGCCATATACATGAACAGGTCAAAACGTAGTTGCATTGATGGTCCCATGTGTTGCATTAAAAATATATTTCCATCAAAAATACATTTTCAAAGTTTTTCATCATCACTCAATTGATGTGGACCATTGCTCCAACAAAGCTTTAAGAACCATTTTTTAAAAGTCTCCTCGGGATCTTCACAGGCTACGAATCGCACTAGAATTCGATTCATTCCCGAACACTGCGGAACAAAAAAGCATAATTTAGCCTTTAGTGCGAGAGTGAAAAACTTCCTTCAGAATGGTTTGCTTCCGCCAAGCAAACATTATCTCGTGCGCAACTCAAGTGGATGAGGAGATTTGGCATGTCGTCCGCTCCGATTGGAAAAATCCCGAGATTCCGTTTATTATCTGCATCATGAGAGCCGCACAGGCGGATCCCTGCGTCATAGTGAGTACCCGTCCGCCTCAACATAATGTCTGATAGGCGAAAATTCCATGCGTTCCAGAAGAGATCATTACACTTCGAAACCTTTGGGGGCGAAAGGACAACCAGTTCAAAACAATCACTTTGATTCCTATTTCACCAACTTTCAGATTCAATTTCAGGTCGGCTCAAATTGATGTTTTTTATCAGGAACAAAGGGACATGATCGCATGCCCATCGCATAACAGCACTGGCCAGGGGTGCCTTTCGTGCATGCGAAATAATAGTTGAAATGTACATACTCAACTAAACTTTGAACAGCCGTGCCAAGTACTCCTGAAAGAGCTGGCCAAGTCCGTCAAAAGGCAATTGGATTCACCCAAGCAGAACAGGTTGTATTTGTAACACTCAGGTGTAAAAAATGGGGTCGCATTGTAAGTAGGTTAAACCTCATCTGCTTCAATAGCATGTTTGCTCGACATGCATCCGCCTCAGTCTGTGCATGTAAGAAAGATCGACGAGTGCATCACTATGCATACGGGCCCCTACCACGACGCTATTCCGAGGCACAGTTGATCCATTTCTGTAGAGCAGGGCGAAGCATCGGCATGGTGTAAGTGAGCTTGATGCCATGGTGCAGCGAATTTCACCATCGAGCCTATTTCGCAAAATTTTTTAACGGTTTCGAAAACCTCGACTATGCATGGCTGCACCCCGAATATGCACGTCGCCGCACGCGCGCCATCCCTTGCATGTGTCGCAGAATTCGCTTTTTCATATAATTGCCGTGTACAAGGTTTTACGGGGCAACGAAAAGGTCGAGACCCTGCGAAAAGCATTGTCATAGTGATGAATGCTGCTGAATTTGTGTAATATGGAATTTTTTTCGCGATATGACAGACTTCATCATACGACCTGTAGACTGCATTTTGTCATTTTGGTTGCAAATTTCAAGTTGTAGCACTTATTTTTTATGTCTATAAGTTTCACTTTCATGATTTGTATACAAACACTGGTGTTCGTATTATGCAAAAACAAACTCATTAAGACGATCGCTGCAAGAGGCGCTATTTTGCGTCTATGACGTAGTATTGGCCGGTGATGCAAGCTTCTGCCGCATTTGCTCAGCAGGTTCAACAAGGGCAAGGTGCACATTCTTGATTGCCCAGTGCAACCTCCCACAACGTACAGCTACTAACAGTGTCGTGAGGCCAGATAGCCGTCACTCTCTTGTTTCAAACGAATCAGTAGCATCATCGATCGCGTAGTTTGCGTTCTTGACGATGCGAAAAGTTTAACCTATGGTTTGAAATAACGCATGCAATTTCGCTAATCGGGAAGTGTAATAGATCTTTCGGGCATGCGTGCAAGCAACGCTTAATGATCTGCAATTCATCAGGGGCCGTATTGATCAAAAATGGACAGAACTTATCTTTTTCGGTACCAGAGTTGCGCGGATGGCGCAAGATGTTCAAATGTCCCTTGCACATATAAATAGTGACCCTCGAATGTAGGTTTTCTCCAGAATGGTTCGCTCTCAGCCTGTAGTTGTTTTCGGACTTTTCTTGCCGTTCGTTTTTGCGAATTTCGATTCACAACCAATACCTAGTACAACTTCAACCCCATGTACCACCAGCACTACATCCACAGCGCCCACATCGACGACACCAACACCAACACAACCTTCAGAAACTCCATGTACCACGTCGTCTGAAACTTCTTCGACGGAAGTTCCGTCAGAGACTCCAAGTACCAGTGAGACTTTGCCAAGTGAAACTTCGTCAACCGAGACTCCTTGTACCACAAGTGAAACCCCGTCAATTGCAGCCTCATCGACCGAAACTCTATGTACCACATCAACCGAAGCTTCTTCTTCAGAGACTTCATGGACTTCATCGACCGAAACTCCATGTACCACTTCAAGTGAAACTTCGTCAGGTGAAATCACTTCGAGTGTGCCAAGTTGGTCATCTGAAATTTCAACGTTAGCTTCTTCGTCTGAGACTCCATGTACGACTTCGTCTGAGACTTGGTCGTCTGTTGTATCTTCTTGGACTGTGCCTACTTCGTCGGAGACTCCATGTACCACTTCAAGCGAAAGCTCGTTGGCTGGAAAGTCGTCGATTGTGCCTTCCTCGTCTGAAATTTGGTCATCAACTGTATCTTCATGGACTGTGCCTACTTCGTCGCAAACTCCATGTACCACTTCAAGCGAAAGCTCCGTTGCTGGAAGATCTTCGTCTGAGACTTGGTCATCTACTGTGTCTTCATGGACTGTGCCTTCTTCGTCGGAGACTCCATGTACCACTTCAAGCGAAAGCTCCGTGGCTGGAAAATCTTCGTCCATCCCTGCTTCTTCTGAGAGTTGGTCATCTGTATCTTCTTGGACTGTGCCTTCTTCCGTCGGAGAGTTGGTCATCTGTTGTATCTTCTTGGACTGTGTCTTCATCATCAGAAACTTCATGTACCACTTCAAGCGAGAGCTCCGTTGCTGGAAGATCTTCGTCTGTGCCTTCTTCGTCTGAGAGTTGGTCATCGACTGTATCTTCTTGGACTGTGTCATCTTCGTCTGAGACTTGGTCATCTACTGTGTCTTCATGGACTGTGCCTTCTTCGTCGGAGACTCCATGTACCACTTCAAGCGAAAGCTCCGTTGCAGGAAGATCTTCGTCTGTATCTTCTTGGACTGTGCCTTCTTCGTCGGAGACTCCATGCACCACTTCTAGCGAAAGCTCCTTGGCTGGAAAATCTTCGTCGGAGAGTTGGTCATCTACTGTGTCTTCATGGACTGTGCCTTCTTCGTCGGAGACTCCATGTACCACTTCAAGCGAAAGCTCCGTTGCAGGAAGATCTTCGTCTGTGCCTTTTTCGTCTGAAACTTGGTCATCTACTGTTTCGTCTTGGTCTGTGCCTTCTTCGACGGAGACTCCATGTACTACATCGTCTGTGCCCTCTTCGATAGCGTCTTCTTCGATCGTGACCTCTACGATTGTGATTTCCTCGACTGTCACGTTATCGTCTGAGACTCCAAGTGTTTCGTCGTCTTCAATCAGACCTTCTTCAAGGTCAGCGGAACTGTCTTCTTGGACTGTTCCTTCTTCGTCGGAGAGTTGGTCATCTATTGCATCTTCTTGGACTGTGCCTTCTTCCTCGGAGACGTGGTCATCTACTGTATCTTCTTGGACTGTGCCTTCTTCCTCATCTGAGACTCCAAGTGTTTCATCGACCTCAATCAAACCTTCTTCAAGGTCAGCGGAACTGTCTTCTTCGATTGTGACTTCCACGATTATGACTTCCTCGACTGTCACGTTATCGTCTGAGACCCCAAGTGTTTCGTCGTCTTCAATCAGACCTTCTTCAAGGTCAGCGGAACTGTCTTCTTCGACTGTGCCTTCTTCGATCGTGACGTCTACGATTGTGACTTCCTCGACCGTCACATTGTCGTCTGAGACCCCAAGTGTTTCGTCGTCTTCAATCAGACCTTCTTCAAGGTCAGTAGCGTCTTCTTCGTCTGATGTGACTATTACGATTACGATATCTTCAACTGTCACATTATCGTCGTCTGAAACACTGCTGTCATCGATGTCGATTGCAAATACTTCAAGAACAAGGTCTTCTTCGACTGTCACGTTATCGTCCGAGACTCCTAGTTCTTCGTCTTCAATCACGGCTTCTTCGAGATCAGCAGAGCTGTCTTCTTCGATGGTCACTCCTACGATTGTGACTTCTTCGACGGTCACGTTATCTTCGTCTGAAACACTGTCGCCGTCGATGTCGATTGCAAATACTTCAAGAACAAGGTCTTCTTCGACTGCTTCTTCGAGATCAGCGGAGCTGTCTTCATCGGATGTGACTATTACAGTCGTGGTTTCTTCAACTGTTACATTGTCATCAGAAACGTCCTCGGTATCTCCTTCTTCGATTGCGGAAACTTCGAGAACAAGGGAATTGTCTTCATTAACTGAATCAACATCAACGACAACAGAATTTTCTACTTCAATTGCAGATACTTCAAGGACAAGAGTATTGTCTTCCACGACACCAACCATTATCACAAGGACAAGAACCACATCTGACACGGTTACTGTACCCACATCGCAGTTGACACCTATGAAATCCATCTTGAATACTTCAAAATATCCACAAAAAGGGATAACAACCATCACTGAACAGTGTGAAGTGTGCACTGAATACACCACAGTGTGTCCAGGCCCTAGTGGAAGTCAAACAAGCAAGGTTGTGGTTACAACAACAGGTACCGAAACGATCACAACTACAGTACCATGTGTCACGGAAACTGAACATTGTGAGGTGTGCGCCGAGTACACTACAGTGTACCCAGGTCCTGGTGGAACTCAAACAAGCAAGGTTGTGGTCACAACTGCGGGTACTGAAACCATCACGAGGACCGTCCCATGGGTCACAGAAACTGAATATTGTGAAGCGTGTACCGAGTACACCACCGTCTATCCTGGTCCTGGTGGAAGTCAAACAAGCAAGGTTGTGGTTACAACATCGGGTACCGAAACCATCACGACCACCGTCCCTTGTATCACAGGAGCTCCTGTTACTGTCACAATGGCGCATTACACATACACCTACCAACCAGGAGAAAGTGTGCCTACTGAAGCAACTTATGAGACTCCTGTCCCCGGACCAGAAGCACCTACTGTCACAGTGCCTGGTTCAAATCCCGAAGGAACTCCAGGTCCAGGTCCAGCTGCGGAAACACCTACCGTTTTTGGATCGGTTCCAGCAAGCGAAACACCTGTTGCTCCTGGACCTGCTCCTACTTCACCTGGCTCCGCACCTGGTTCTCCTGGTTCGCCTTCTGTTGTCCCAGGTTCTCCTTGGTCAAGCACCAGCTCCACTTACTCGCCAACTGTCGCTGACGAGTCCGTTTCAGCTCTCGAGGGAAAGGCTTCAAGAAGCGGAACTTCAATTCTTATTGCGGCATTAATTTTAGGTATCATGACCTAGGTTCAAAATTTGTACATTTCAAGCCGTGAAATATTGCTTCGCGTAACACGTTATAGAGGATTCTATTTTAATTCTTCAGGAAATATTTTCGCCATATACTTTAAAAGAACGATTCAAATTTAAGAAGTTTGTACGAAGTGATAAACAACAACTGCAAATGAATTCGCAAACGCGGTACTATAAATCCTGCACCCGCGCTCGATTTTGCAACAATCCACGGCGAGATGCAGGAATTTGCAACCGTCCCAAGCCACTCAAATTCAAGTTGAAATGCCAAACACTTGAAAAGTTCGTTCAAGAGATTTTGAGATTTGATGAACATGATCATATTCGCTTCTGGGTAATGGAGAGACTACATTTAATAATGAGTAACTTCCCAAAATTACGTATAAAATAAAGCCGAATACAGGTCGAAGACTACAGATTGAAGTAAGATTATGAATAGAAGGAGGCACCTTTGACATATCGAGCTGATTTCTCACGTTCTAAAGATAAGAGCAATTGAAACATTATCAAGTTCTCAATATAAGATCATAGTCATTGTCGCATGAAGCTTCCTCTATCATTTGCCTTTTTTGCAATCTGACAAGGGACATCGATATCCTTTGCCGTCAAAAGTGAAAGACTTGTAGTTTTTGATTCAAGGAAGCAATTGAAGAGTATTGGGAAAGAATTAGAGATACATTGAATAGGTGAGTCGGTCTAATTGCTTAATATAATCAGTATATATCTGGTTAGCACATAATTGCAATTTCACTCATACAAGGTGATCAAAATGTAACTTTTGTCTGTGGTTAATGCTTCTTGATGTAACAAACATGCTGGTATTTCCATAACTAAATTGGCTTGTATACATTTCTAATTATTTTATATTTGCAAAATTCTGTGGTTTCGCAAATTTACAAAATTCTAATTTCCGCAAATATCAAATTGGACTTAAAGAAGACAAACGAGCTCTGAAATTGAACCAATCTCAAACATTTATTACGATTTATGTGCACCAAAATTCAAATTTTTCAAGTAAGCTCAGTCCCCCATTTCTTCTTATCGCTAACCATTTACGAACAGATTACATAATACCGTTACCAAGTCGCAAAAAATTTGGTTACTCTTCATGGCCACTTACCTTCCATACCATGAACCCGGAATCGTTCGAATTTTGATCTTGAGCTCATTTATTCTTCTTCTCAATGTGGTGAACTACGTCCTTGATAAATACTTGTATTGTGGACTCGTGGGCCAGATTTTACTAGGAATAGCTTGGGGAACTCCTGGTGGAAAATGGATCGATGAAAGTACCGAAAAGGTTTTTCTCGACCTTGGATATTTGGGGCTTATTTTGATTGTTTACGAAGGGGGCCTTTTAAGCTCTATGGAAATTTTGATGAAAAATATTCATCTTTCACTAATCATTGCTTTAACCGGAATAACCGCACCAATAGCAATTAGTTTTTCAATTTTGGGTTATTCCAATGCTACTCCGGTGGCGGCTTTTGCAGCTGGAGCTGCTCTTTGCTCTACTAGTTTGGGAACGGCTTTCACAATCATGTCGACATCTAAACTTGTGCTTTCAAAAGTTGGAGTTCTCTTAACTTCAGCCGCCATGATCGATGATATTGCTGGTCTTGTGATGCTCCAGGTGATCTCCAATTTGGGCGACGGGTCTTTTACGGCGGTTTCTGTGATTAGACCTGTTTTTGTTTCCATTGGACTAATTGTGATCACAGCATTAGTGTGCTGGCTAATTGTTCGTCCAGCGACTCGTTATGCTATTTTAAACCAGTGGAAATTTCCCAAAAGTGCCCCGGTTTACTTCGTATGCCATACCCTTCTTCTTTTCGGCATTGTCACCGGCGCAACGTATGCTGGGGCCTCGCTGTTGACGGCTGCCTATGTCACAGGTGCTGCCATTTCCTGGTGGGATAAACTAGAATTTGAACAGGAAGAAGACATAGAAATGTCCGAGGCCAATCTGCAATGGACCCAGCAAACCCTGGGCGAAGTAACACCCACTCAAAATGCTCAGTCAACTACCACCGGCTATGATCAGTATTCTAACGATGGTTCGTTTTCGCCTTCCTCCCAAACTTCTACGGAACCCAGTACCGGGGCCAGCGAAGACAGCATCGAAGTGACGGAGGATGTAGCTTCTACTGTCCACCAACCTCATGTTACGGGGCTCGAGGTTTTTGAGAAATTCTACTCCCAACCTTTAGGCCGCATTTTACGCCCAATTTTTTTTGCAACCGTGGGGTTTTCAATTCCCATTACACAGATGTTCACTGGTCGTCTCCTCTGGAGAGGTTTGGTGTATTCCGTTCTTATGGCAATTTCCAAATTGGTATGCTGCTTGTGGCTCCTCCGAGTCAAATCGCGAAGCAAGACAAATAATTACGCAGTTCCTTTATTGGGACTTTCCATGGTTCCACGAGGTGAGATTGGATTTTTGGTTGCGTCACTTGCCGAGTCTAAAGGTGTATTTGGGAATCCTTTGAGTCCTGGTGGTAGTTCTGAAGTATACGTAATAGTGGTTTGGGCGGTGGTTCTTTGCACTATGGTAGCGCCAATTTGCATTGGGTTGCTCGTGAGGAAAATCAAGCTGGTGGATGCCGATGGGGGCAGCAGTTTAGGAGTTTGGGGGTTTACCTGACAATGCAGCCAAGACGAAGAAAAACTGCCAAAGGTGTAAGCGATTGAAGCTTTGGGCTGTTTAAAGCATATACTGTCAACATATTACAAATGCTAAGCTTTCAAATAGATATATACGAATACAAGTTCAATAATTCCATTTTATCTCATCATAAATCAGTGCCAACTCAACAGTCTCTTACTGTTAAAATCGAGAATCATTGTGTCCATTTTCCGTAACTAGAAGCACGACTCTCAAATGGTTTCCAAAGGTGTCGTCACTGATACCCTATAAAAAGATATAACTTGAAAAGTATTAACATATTATTATAACTAGAAATTACTATGTTGCTCACTTAAACTCTGCGGTTGTAATTCCTACAGTTATTCAAGAAACTATTTTTACTCCTTCGCACCTTCCAAAGAACACCATGTTTGAGCCGTTTCAAGCAAACTCCCCAAGTCCTATACAATTAGGGCACAGGAATGAATTGAAAAGGTTTAGCACGTACTGATAGTTCTACGATAGAAAAGATATTATGCTTATACGTTGCAAGATTCAGCATACCTAACCAAGAAGGTATACATGACTCAAGCTAACCTACTCTTAATGACTTAGAAAATGTTATTACGGTTTCACCTAAACCTTTTATTAAAAGTAGAGAATAACGAATTCTCGTCGCTGTCAAGCCAGAACCTCAAGAATCAACCAACTTCATGACTTTTTCTGGGATTAGTTTAATTAGTGTTTTGAGAATGTTTCCTGATATTCTATCATGACTGTTCTAAGAGCCCTTACTATTGTTCTCTGCGATCCACATGATCGGCTGACTTTACCCATTTAAGTTTCTTTTCAGCTTTTTCGTTTGTTGGTCCACTATTTTTGGGTGCAAATTGCAACCTACAAGGTCGCACCCTCCACCGCGCGGCACTGCCTAATCCAGAGGCCAATTCCGAGCCGCCGCGCAATTCGCATATAAATCGCTGCAACCCGCTGCAACCTCGATATGAAGCTCCTTCCTCTTCTTTTTGCCACTGCTTTGGCTCAATTGACCCTAAAAAACGACAATGTGGTGTACGATTCCAACCCACCTTCCCTCTCGGAGATGTGGGATGGACTCTGGCCATTCCAGGGTATCAATACTTTTGCCCATTTGGACCATAAAGTTTGTTTGACTCAACCCGATGAAATTTACGATTTTGCCATAATTGGTGTTCCATTCGATACGGCAGTGCTGTATCGCCCAGGAGCCAGATTCGGTCCCAGGGCCATTCGGGCTGCTGCTCAGCGCCAAACCTCTCTTCGTGGCTACAATCAACGAGCCAATTTCAATCCTTATACTTCATGGGCCAAAGTACTTGATTGTGGAGATATTCCAGTTACACCCATGGATAACCACCTTGCATTCAAGCAGATGGACCTAGCATTCGAAGAGTTGATTCTCCGTCGAAACTCGAGCTCCAAAGCTCCCCCTCGTTACATAGCTTTGGGAGGAGATCACTCTGTGCTCTTGCCACATTTAAGAGCACTTAAAAAGGCATATGGTCCTCTTAATGTGATCCACTTTGATGCCCACCTTGATACGTGGTCGCCAGACAAGTATCCTTCGTTCTGGCATTCGGACCAGTCGGAAATAACCCATGGTTCCATGCTCTGGACTGCGTTCGAAGAAGGTCTCACCACCAACACAAACATCCATGCTGGATTGCGGACCAAACTTTCCGGACTTGAAGACTACGAGGACGACGACAAGCAGAACTTTGTCAGGATCTACGCAGACGACATTTGGATTGACGGGGTCCAGTCGGTTATCGCCAAAATCAATGCCACCATTCCGGCCGATACTCCCACCTATATATCTGTTGATATCGATGTGCTTGATCCAGGATTTGGTAGTGGTACCGGTACCCAGGAGCCTGGCGGATGGTTACCCCGTGAGCTCATCTATGTGTTGAGACACATCGACCATCTTACCATAGTTGGCGGAGATGTGGTTGAGGTTTCTCCAGCTTTTGATAATGCTGAAATAACTGCTACCAATGGCGCTCAAGTAGCGTACGAGCTCTTGACGTCCATGGTCAAGAAAGGAAGAGTGGATCTGCTCGTGCAGAGAGAAGAAGCTACACCAATCATCAAGTCGTCCGAGGTGGAACTAACTCTTGAAGAACGTCTCACTTCGGAAATCAGACAACTCAAGAACATGCAAGCATTGTTTAACTAGATCCGTTGTGGCTGCTTGCCGCGGCCGTATCCATCCCGACTATAGTAATCCATGGGGTAGTAACTATCCCACTTGTCTTCGTCCATCATCACCATGGCTTCATACGGTGTCAAAAGCGGTTTTTCAAAAGCATATCCCCAATCTATAGAAAGTCGAGGGCACGCAACTTGCACGAAAGCATCGATATCGTCAAACATGGCTAGTTTTCCAGGAAATATCTCGCTTAGAATAATCTTCACAACGGTAACATTATTCTCTTTTAATTTTGCTTCAAGTTTATCGAGAGTTGCTGGGCTTCCTTGCCGGCCTAGCGAGCCCAATATCAAGCCGATTTTGCGTGCTCCTCGAGCATGGTCAATGGCCCATCTCCTTACTTCTGCCATTTCTTTGTGGTCGTAATACTCTCGAGTAAACTTGCGAGAATACGGATCGTATCGATATGCTGGAATTTCCGGGTTGTGGATCATGGCACTCTCCATATGGAACCGCCCGTCACCCACGTATACCATGGCATCAATATCTTTGCTCAATCTTGCAGAAGTGCATCCTAACACTTCTCCCTTTGAGAGCGGCATGGACTGTGGAGGTGTAACGTAGATTTTTTCTTGTTCCAATTTCTGCTTTACACTGTGAATGGTAGGGTTAAACTGGATGGTTCCGAACATGGCTAGGTGCTGTTCTGGGTGGAAATTTCGTATTATAGTGTTCATAAGATGGGTTTCGTCGATGTTGATCGTCACAAAGACATAGAGTACTTTTATCGTCGTAATATCAATAGGCACCAAACACGAGTGGGCATAGTGTATTATAAAGTCGCAATCAAGCGCCCGAGCAGTATAATCGTCAATACAACATGCCCCGTAAGATACATCGCCCATCACTATGGTCTCCACTTGACAGAACTGTTCCAAGATATCCGATATAACCAACGAGTAAATCAAGAGTCCTTCGGGCATTTGCAATGCCACACGCTTGGCGTTATTCTTGCGGATATTCCACACCGTTTTGTGAAGTTCAAAGTTGTAGTTTGAAGGAAGAAGTCGGATGGCTTCATTGAGTTCCTTATCGTTCAAGATGTCTTCTGGTATTTGGTTCATAAGTCGTCCTATATGGCGGCCCTTCAGAGCCCGAACAACAGACTTGTCACCCCCTTCAGGCGCGGGACGTCCCACAAAGCGTCTACGTGGAGTCTTGGACATTACTAATTCGGTTCGAGATGTGAAAAATTTCGAAATCTGGGGTGCGAAATATTATTGAAATTTGCGATGAGCTATCAAGAACCACTACGATGATAACACCATTTTTCACAACAGAACAAGATGAAGAGTTTGTGTACGTGAACATAAAGGTTTCGCATGTCCGCTTCAACAGCAAGAACATGGAAATGGTTGTAGACGATAAAATATTTGTTTTTTCACTTAGCCCGTACTACCTTCGAATCCACTTTCCTCATTCATGTGTGGATGACGAGCGAGCTACGGCCAGCTACGACAGCCAGAACGAGTCAATTCGTGTGAAATTACCCAAGGAGACCAAAGGACAAGATTTTCCAGATTTGGATCTTGCTGCAAAATTGCTCACCAGGTCCGACGAGAAGACGACGACGAAGCCTTTGATTGAGGAATTGGATAATGGAGTAACCGAGCAAGGGTTACAGGAGGCTCAGAATGAAATAAACTGGGAAATCCCCCAGCAACCAGCAGAAAAAATTAATGGCATTGCTTACGGGTTCAACAACGCATATTCAGAAACGGTGGGTATTTCTCTAGCTAAAGGTAACGATATTAACGAGCTTGGAGATCCAGAAAATACTCCAGAGACAGACAGGGTGCTCGAGCGGTTGATAAAAGAAAATATAAAGTTTGACATGGAATATTATGCTGCTGACTACATGATGGCCGACGAAGACGAATACCGTCAAATTTTGGAATGGAAGTCTCCCACCACTCGTCTATTCAAAAAATGGTACAAAGAAGCTGGACAAGTGAACCAAACAATGCCGGTTGAGTTTACCAAGGATGAACAAGAAAAAATGCAACTGCTTCCCAAAAAATCGTATCTCGTTGACGACAAGCCATCTGTCTTTGCATTTCTTCTTTCTCTTCTCTTTGCATTCCATTACGATATGCGAGAGACCGAAGGAGAACATAATGTGGAGAGTGCTTGGACAGTTGGAAAACTCGTTCCTCAAATATGTTATTTGGATTCTCGACTAGCAGTGGACCAAGGTCACAATTATGTACATACCGCCATCATTACGGGCATTCGGAGAGCCCTAGCATACCCTTTACATCGCAACTGGAACGCAGCCATGAAGGCATGGGACGATGTGTACTATAATTTGCGAGGAGGAAAACGGTTGGTGATGAAATCGCTTTTGAATGTCCGTGAGCTCTTTCGGTATCATGATGTTTATTATGTGTACGACCACATCTGGATTCAAGACTTGTGTGCGTACGTGTTGGGAGACGGGGTGTCCGAGACAGACATTAGATCCATTGCCCATGAGCTTCGTCGTGAATGCGAAAAGGTGACCAAGGAAACAGTGACGTTTGAGAAAATGATTGACGAAGAAATCACCCCCACTTCTGTGGCCGACATCGAGGCGATGATCCAACAGTAACCCCCCCGTATAGTCTATATACGTCAAGAAATGTGAGAAGGGATATCTGAAGGACGACGGGAGTGCGACATGGTGATATCTTCGTCGTCGTCGTCGTCGTCATCTTCGTCGTCTTCGGGCTTAACCAGTAAGCTCTTCTGGCGCTTGTGTTCGTTGTGGGGCGGCGGTCCGCCTTCTTCGGGCCGCCAGTGTTGGAATTGAATAACATGCTGGAACGAAGTCATGGACTCCTGCGACGGAGGCTGGGTCAGGTTCTGCTTCATTAGAGGTTGTGCCGGCAGCGGTTTAACCTGGATAGTCAGCGACGCCGGTTTCCGTTTGGGCGAGGGGAATTCGGACGGCAACGAGTAGTGTCGCTGGTGGAGAGGATGTTTCTGTCTTCTTAGGTTCACATTTCTATACGGAGCCGTAGGGGTCGCGAGGCTAGCCACGGCCGCAGCACCCACTTTTGCCGGTGAAAGTGGTCTTCGGGACGTGCTGCTGTTGCTGCTGCTTCCACCAAACCGAAACTGCTGTGGAGGCACCGGACTGGCGTTGTCGTGGGGAGAAAGGTAGGTAGCCGTCGGCGGCATGGGCGATAGATTTCCGGACGGCACAGCCAGCTGGCGTCTAGGGGAGGAATTGGCGGGATCTTCGACCGACCCACACATATATGGGATCAAATGAGGAGGAACTTGGGCCTGGCGGGCCGATTCGAGTATCATGAGTTTCTTGTGGGCGGTTTCATGGCGGTAATATTCTTGTTTTGTGCGCTCCTGTTCGACACGTAGTCGAATTGACTCGACGTACGCAGCCTCGGAGAACGGAAACTCGGTTACGTTGGGTCCTAGAAGTGCAAGAAGACCGGGATTCAACAGATTGGTGGATGGACCCGGTTGCTGTTTTTGCTGTTTTTGTGGTTCTGGGCGAGCTTGTGGGGTGCTGGGAGGATCCTCGATCAATGAACGCACATTCATCGACCCAGACATGCTAAAAAAAACCCACGGGAGTGGCGGGAAAGAACTTGCTAGGTTTTAGTTTATCTACTTTTGAAGCGATGTGCGTGATAAAATTCATAGGGCGGTACTGCACACAAACCACAGCGGGCCTGGAACCGTTTTTGAGCTGGGTGCAAAAAAAATATAGATTGTATAAAATGCAAACGAGGTGGCTAAAAATCCTCAACTTGAAACAAAAACATGCCGTCGTCGCGGCGAAGCGAAGCGATATGTTTGCGGAATTGCCGCCAATCCATGTATTCGGCGCGAAATTTCACCTCTCCATCAACCATCAATTGCAATCCTTCCTCAAGCCATTGGCGCTTGACTTCGAGGCCATGTTCTTCGTAGTAGTTGAACGTGCTAAGAAGCGAGTTGGCAAGGCTCTGCAGCCATTTCATCGACCACAACCCCAGCAGCTGGGTGCCGGGAAGCTGCTTGTCGATGCTGTAAGATGGAGGATCGAGAGCGTAATTGCAGAACGAAACAAAGCTGGAATTGTGAGCTTTTGGCTTCATAATCTTGACCAAAAACGGTTCCTTGGTCCCGGCGTTCAACACATCGGTGAGCGGTTCACCCAACTTGGATACAAAAGGAATATTTAGTGTCTGGATGCGATCGTACCGTATACCTTGTTTCTGCAAGAACCGCTTGCTTCCAATAATATCCACCACAAGATCCAATTTGTACTCGTTGACGTTGGCCTTGGTGATTTGGTTGGCGTTTGCGGAGCCGAAAAGAGCGTTCAAAACTTCGGTAGCGAAAAACTCTGGTTTCTTGTAGTTGATCGGAGTCTTCTCACCGGCGAGAACTAGGTCGTCATTTTTCATGTCAAAAGGTATCAAGTAGAACCGCCTGGCCTTGGTGGGGTCCTTGGTGAGCTTGTTGACGAGCTCCGTCATGTACTGAGAGCTGGACTCTCTTATAACCAAGATCACAGTGATATCTCCCGAGTAGAGCGACGAGCACAATACCTGCAAAAGTGTCACTCCAAGAAGAGTATCGGCTCCATTTATCAAGATATTGGACCGGGTCAGCGGTTTCAAGTGTTGAAGCGCCTGCTTGCTCCTACAGTACTGGACGGGAAAAGCACACAATTTCGACAAAGCTGGCCAATTGGAAATTTGGGGTGATTCTTCATTTTCTTCAGAGTCGTCTTCTTCTTCGTCTTTCACAGCAAATTTGGGATCCAAGTCCAAAACAAGCTCCGCATCCACCGTCTGCAACTTCTGCTCCAATTCCTCATCAACAGGAAGAATAATGTCTCTTCCCGGCATCAAAATCACACTCGAAGATAGCGCACCATGCCGAGCAGTAGGACATGTGCAACCAAAAACTTTGTCTCCTGGGGAAAAATCTTGAACCAGACTCCCCACCCGGCTCACCACACCCACGTACTCGTAGCCCAAACCGACTCTGGTATCACTGAAATTCCAAGCATAGGTGTTCACCTTGGAAAGATCAAAACCATTGAGTGACGAATATTTGACATTGACCAAAATTGCCAGAGGCACAAGTTTCAAATCGATTTCCGGATAGCTGAAGTTGACTTCTGTTTGCTTGTTTTGGACAGAAATGTCCTTGATGGCCATCATACGAAGATCTCCCAAGATCTCATTGCTCTTCTGAGTTCGCACCGGTTTGACCGGTTCTTGAGGAAGCGGTTTGGGACCGGCCGGTTTTTTGTGGAGATACAGCAATTCCGGGGGGATCTTGTGGAACGGATTATACTCGAGTTTTTCCTCTTCTTTCTTGCGCAATGCATCATGGTGCTCCTCGAGCTCCTTAGGAGGCTCGGCAAACCCAACGTGCTTGGAACCAGATTCTGCCATGGTTCCGGAGGTTCCTGGGGTACAAACGGAACAGACCTGGTGCTGGGTGTAAAGCTGGTGTTTGGATTCAGAAATGTGTTTTTGTGTTTGGATGTACAGATATACAACTGTCTCACGCCCTCGGAACTGAACCAGTTATGTGGCTAGTGTGCCTTCCGTGTTTCGCGGCGTCGATGTTTCTATCGCTTTTCGGAATCCGCTATTACATAAGGATTCTCCGTTATCCCGCGTTTTTGCTGGTCCCGGTGGTGTTGGCAGTATTTATGCCTCTTTCTATTATTTTCTTGTTGCCCATTGATTACATCTCGCATCACGTCAAACATACATTCTTTGAGGTCCCGGAGTCGGTAATCTTGTTCTTATGGAAATCTAACTACTGGATCACGTTTTTTCTCACTTGGCTCATTTTGCCTTTTTTGCAATCATTTTACAGTTCCGGCCATTATAACAGTTCTGGCAAAGTTAAGGATGCCATACGAAGAAATCTTCGTTTTCAATTGATCATGTTGGCGGTGTCCATTTTTGGAGCCATTTATCTTATGCTAGAGGCAGGTTTGACCGTGGGTCATATGAAGCTCATGGTGATTGCTTTGGCGCATCTTTACTCGTTGTTGCTTGCGTTGTGGTTGATGTCTCATGGCATGGTCAGCATCCCGCGCACCATGTGGATAAGCGGCAGTGTTCTTCTGGAGCTCAATTACCACTATGTAAAAGTTCCTCCTCTCGTGGACCATTTGGAGGACTCAAAAGTGTCACTTCAAGAAGATGCGTTACAAGTGATGGTGATGGCTCGTAACTTTGGCGGCGAAGGCGCCGAATCGTTTCAGTTTCGGGACTGGATCTTGCTGCTTTCTCGAAAAATACCGGATGACATTTCCATGTCCATCGAGCGCCAGTTCCCAGACGCTGTAAACGAGACGATTTCTCGTGACAAGTTGACGGTGGACTACATGACCAAGCTCAACGCGCGGTTTAACGTCAATCTTGAGCGAGTTGTGGCCTACAAGGCGGAATTCGATACGTTGTTTCGCAAAATTATCATTCTTGAAGACATAGAAATGGCCAAGGCAAGCCAAGAGAGAGAGGTTCATTACCGAATCGACAACTTCCGTGCAAATTTGTCGCCCAAATTGGGCTTGTATGTCCATGGCTACTTTGCACCTGCCGTTCGTCGCATTTGGTCGTTGTGCCTTTTCGCCATGTCTTTTTTGATTCTTGAATCGGAAATGTTGGGCTCACATCTTTCCTTGATCAACAAGCTCCTCGTGGCCTCAAACTCCAGCTTTTGGAAGTTGGCTTTCTCATGTACAACTTTTTCGTACATGCTTTTTGCAGCCCTCAACTCGCTCACCAAGGTCAAAATCTTCAACATGTACCATCTTGTGCCCCACAATTCCGACCCGGTGTCGGTTTGTTTCTTCACCACATACATTGCCCGTTTGACCATCCCACTTTCGTACAACTTCTTGACGTTATTTGCATCGCGCGAGTCGGTGTTTGAGAGCTGGTTCGGCAAATCCATCCACCTCACTGGTCTTTTCAATATCTTGAACGACTGGCTTCCTCGGCTCGTATTATTGCCTGTGATATTAACTACATTCAATATCTATGATCGTCTTAAAAGAAGACTTGGGCTCGATTCTTGGGCCTTTGACGACGATGAAGAACTGGGTCAAAGAGCCGATTTGCAAATTGTCGAAGCCAAGCGTATTATCAACCGAGAAATGTTCAAAAGACTGCAACAGGGAGACCCCACATCATTACGAGAATTCAATCTTGCTTCTGCAGCAAACACTAATTACCAAGCCAACCGACAACTGTTCCATGACTCGTTGAGCAATCGAATCGATAATCCAGCAATCGACTCTGATCAAGAATCAGAACCATCCAACAAACCAGGAATTTGGGGACGAATGAACAATGTGGTGAATGGAGTAGCTGCTCGTTTCACCACCAACAATCCTACACAACCGTACAGAGATGATGTATTATAGTGATTCACAAACAAGTCCGCTGTGTGAGTTGCTTTTTAAGTCCATCACACTCATCTTTGAGTCTCTTTTCTCGTTCTATTAGCTGCTTGATGTACTCGGTAGCGCCATCAAGGATCATGGATTTGCTGACCTTGTGTATCAGCTTTATGTGTTCACCTTTTCCCTGGAAATTAGGGGTGGTAGTGGAGTTCCAGGGCACAAGTCGGTGAAGAATTTCCAACTTTGTATTAATATTATTCCGATACTTTTTCTCAATCTTATTATGGCCTATCTTTTGGGTTTGAGAAAGTTTTCTTCTATTATGAGGCTTAGGCGTTTCCCGAGACACATCCACAAGAAAATCGCTGATGTCAACGGGATCGCTACTTGAAACTGACCCAAGTTTGTAATCTGAACTACTTTCGGTGCTATCAGACTCCGAAGTCGGTGTCAAGCTACAAGTGTCCAATAATGGATATGTTTTAGTCTCCACCTGATCGAGCCACTCATCATAGAACGAGAGAGGGGAGAAGGGCCATTCGTTGTCGATATTCATTAGAGATGCCAACAACTGGACAATTGCTGCAAAATATATACATGGTGCCACCGGAAAAACCTCCTGATCCGATTCGCACTTGATTATCCGAAACATACCATTATATGCACCAATTGCGGCGCCACCTTGTAAAACGTGCATGAAATGGTTGCGATTCGGAAAAACTCGGCGTCCGTCTAGCTAGCAACCCCTGGCCGCAGTAGCGCCATATGCTAAATGCCGTGCCACCAACAGTGACACTCAACTCTACAAACACTTAAATAGCCCGTACACTATATGCAGTACATAACTTATCGGTCGATGCGGAATTGTACGATTGCCAAAACTCCATGTCTAACGTAGAGAGCAATGGGGGCCTTAACCGCCAATTCAAGCTCATATCTGTCAATTTCAAAGAGGCAGCACTAGACTCGCCAACGTTCAGGGCAAGCACAAACCATTTAGACATTCAGGTGGGCAATATAGAAAAATGGATGAAAGCATTGGTGAGTTCAGTGAAGAAATTTCCACGATATGTGACGGAGTTTCAAGGGTTTGCCAACTCTTTTCTCGAGAGCTTTCTTCCCACGTTTCTCCAGGATGGTTTAATAGACCAGGAGTACACGATTGAGTCGTTGCAGTCGACAGCAAGTGCTTTGGGAGATGTATGGATACATACTTTTGAGTCGTTGAACTTTGAAACATCTTGGGTTCAGGAATTATCGTCGAAGATCAGTCGACAGATACAAAGATACCGGGAAATAAAGGTGAATTTTGATGCTGCACAAGAAAAATTCGACAGTTACTTGAACATCTATGTTGCGCAAGCGAAGACTAGAGAACCCCATATGGTCAAAGAGGATGCCTACAATCTCTACGAAGCACGTATATCGTATTTGCACGAGTCCTTGGAGCTTGTGTTGGCTTTAAATGCTCTCAACAGAATTTGTGATGAGGTTCTTATATCGCTTTGTCTGAAGGTTTGGGACAATAGAATTGGACTGCTAGCTTCAGAGAAGGTACTTCCAAACTTCACCGAGAGCTACAAGCGAATGAAAAGAATACAAGCGTGGTCTGCTGCGTACGGTCAGGCCGACGATAAACTCAAAGACGACATGGTGAGAGCTCGTGAACAAGTGGAAGAAAGCACCAAAGAAGCGGCATTTCCCTCGAGTAATACTGAAGACTACAATGTGGCTCATATCAATGGCAGTGTTCTTGCGGACTGCGATGAAACTGCGGTGGAGAAACATGGGTATCTTTTCATGAAGACTACGGTAGGAAAGTCTACAAGACCTATGTGGGTTCGAAGATGGGTTTTCGTTAAAGATGGAGTTATGGGAATGCTCTTGTTGAGTCCGTCGCAAACATATGTTCAGGATTCCGATAGGATTGGAATCATGCTTGCCAATATCCAGTACACACCTAATGAAGAGCGGCGGTTTTGCTTCCAGGTGAAAACAGCAGATCTAACAATTGTGTTTCAAGCGGAACGGCTCTCTGAACTCAAGTCGTGGTTAAAGGTGTTTGACAACGAAAGGGACCGGATTATGAGAGAAAACTGCGATGACAACTCGCTCATGAAAATCGCATCCAGTCGCTATCCACCAATCGTAGCGGAATTTGCTTCAACAGTCAACACTAAAATTGACAAAAGATTGTCAAACTTGCGTATAACCAACTCCGACCACCAAGCTGTTGCGTCCAGCAAACTTTCGTCCCACATTTCCAGAAACGAAAAGTATTTCAAAGAGCATGTATACGACCATGTGGGAAAAATACGTACTCCTTTCACCACCCACAACACAAACTCTGCTATTGTTGCCTACTCGTTAGCAACGGCTACAATTGTTCCTACTGCATTGACGGCTAACATTTGGGGATCAGTAAACTGGGGACTTTATTATATTAAAGGCGGCTTCCACGACGATATTGGAGAAACCGACCAAACTGACGACTCGCTAGGTATACCGTCTCATGCTCACAACACCGAATCTGGAATTCGGTACCCCACATCGTATCCGCATCGTCTTGTACCTTTTGATATCCAAATGAGAGCACTTATGGAGTCTGCAATTGAACCTGGGGAACTTTGCTTGTTCACATACCGAAACATATGGAGCCCCAACACCTCTCGAGATTTGGGCGGAAGGGTGTTCACCACAAGGTACCATGTATATTGTTACGTGAACCAATCTGGTTTTCTTTCTTTGTTTAAGGGAAACTTAAGCGGCGTTTATTCCATAGAGGTTTCTCAAAACGAGGACCACGACATCTTGAGAATGTATACCGAGGACGGGCTGGTCAAGTTTCGGGTTTTCCTCGATTCTGGTGTGGTTATAAGGGACAAATTAACGTTTCTCATCAGTAATCTTGCCAGTGAGACACCAGCCTCATTTGAAGAGATCATAGAGAAACTAGACGAGATCGAAGCCCGGCACAAAAACCAAGTTACGTCTCCTCTATCAGGCCTCAATGTTCAAAACTCAGAAGAACTTAACTCTACCGAGTTGATAACAAATTTCAAGGCGACAGAGTTCAAACTTGATTTCACAGACAAGTACCAGCTTTTTTCACGCAAGACATATCCTTGTTCTCCAAAGACATTGCTTCATGCAATTTTGGGAGAGAGGTCAACTTTCTTCAGTGCTTCTGCCTTGTATCCCACGATGGATAAGTATCTCAGAGCGCCGTGGTGCAAGCATGAAGATGGAACCCTCTCCCGTACATTTAATGCACCGGTTTTGGCAGAGTACAAAAAGGGAGAGTTACGGTTCGAACAAGCTATAGAGGGCTCTTCAGAGGATGAATATTACAACATTTCTCATTCAAAGGCATACTTGAAGTTTGCAATCGGCGCCAGGTTCAAAGTCACCACGAGGATTGTTATCGTGGGCGCTCCCAACTCCAGCAGCAAAGTCTACATTTACGGCAGGGTTGACTCTGAGGGCAAGCAAATCACATCAAAGATTATCTCTTTCCTCAGTTACCGATTTTTGCGGCTTGAAAGTATCCGTCTTAATCAAGTTTTAGCCAAAGTCCGTGAGGAAGTGGGCTCCAAGGGTCAAGCGTTGCGAGCAATTCAGATCTATGGAAAGCTCAGAATGACAGCTGAAAATTCGGCAGTTACCGAAGAGGCTCCTACGCTAGAATTCAAGTTTGGCGAATTGGTGGACCTGCTGATCAAAAGAACGATCAACTTGTTTTTTGGAATTATCACGTTCATTATTGTCTACCTCATCAAAGGTGTTAGAAATTTGTTTAAGAGTTTGCGTATGAACATATTTCTCACTTTCCTCTTGATCTCGTCTGTTCTTCTCAATGTTATTCTCATGGGCAGATCCACGTTGTCGTACTGGACGGTGAGAAGAGCAGGAACCATTGCCCACACGTATATTACCAAAGAACCCATGATGCTCCTGCGGGCCATTTACAATAAAGACATTCAGGATCTCGTTCAAAAGAAGGAAGTTCAGCTCAACAGCTCCTCTTCTCATTGTTACGAGATATTCAAGAACTCGTCCTTCATCTTGAATGCGGACCATCCCGGCAAATGGGACGATGATTATGCCGACGACCCCAGCAGGCAGGTTGCTCGAAGTCTAAGAAGTGCGTTTCAAGATGTTGGAATTCAACGTCATGAGCTCCTTGTCAAGCTACAGCTTCTCAACCAGGTGGAAAAAGATTTAGTCATCTCAGAGTATCGCAATTGGATTGCAAGTGAAGTTCGTCGTTGCCAATATGTGCAAGAAAACCTTGTTCACCAAGTTGCAACCAAAGATGAAGATTTATCATTCCTTGAGTTTAGCACCGGAATGGAAAAGCTTCTTGAGCACTGCGCCGAATGCTCAGACGAGATGAGAACCTGGGGCGTGGACGATACTCTCAAGGGCCTTCTTTAGTCAATACATGTTGCCGGTGAAGATGCCTGTATATAGCTCGTTGCATCTGCGTCTCGGCTAACTTTCAGTGTAAAAGGTCTACCTAAATGTCTCTAAAGAAATTCAAATTGCTAAATGTAGTTCCACTGATACTCAATGGTGTATTAAAGACAGACGGCAAGCTATACAATGTCTTGGGGCCCAAGGACCACAAACCTATACATTCAATGTCTACAATTGAAGTTGCTCAGACTGCAAATATTTGTGAAATATCAAAGTTAGGGTTCCAAAAATGGTCAAAAATGGATGCTTCCGAGAGGAAAACTGTAATGCTGAGAGCTTCAGATATCCTTGTGGAGAATAAAGACGTTATAATCGATGCTCAGGTACAAGTTGGAATCGAACAAGGATTCGCAGGTTTCAATGTCAAATTGGCAGCTGATTCAATCAAAGACTACGCTCTGCAAATAGATGCCAGGCCCGGAAACCTACTCAATTCAGCACTGACTGATATTGCTCTAGCAGTCAATCAGCCAATTGGACCAGTTTTAGCCATGGCACCATGGAATGCTCCAGTGATTCTTGCAACGAGAAGCATTGCTGCGCCGTTAGCAGCTGGTTGTTCTGTGGTATTCAAGACTTCAGAAAAAGCTCCACTTGTTGGATACTTTGTTGCAAAGGCGTTTTTGGAAGCTGGCGTACCGAAAGAAACTATGCAATTGGTGAATCTGGACCCTGAAAACACCCCAAGTGTTGTGGAAAGTTTCATCTCGAACCCCAACATCAGAAAAATTAACTACACGGGATCAACAGCTATTGGTGGTCTGATAGCACAAGTAGCTGGCAAGCATTTGAAACCGGTTTTGTTGGAGTTGGGAGGTAATAACTGCTCCATAGTTGAACCAGATGCAATTATAGAGAAAGCCGCGGCTACCATCTTGGCGAGTGCATGGTCAAATAGTGGACAAATTTGCATGTGTACTGATAAGATATATGTTCATGAAGACAAGTACGACGCTTTCTTGTCCGAGGCTATCAGAACAGCCGAGAAAATTGGCACTGAAAGTTATCTTCGTACAATTATGGCGACCTCTAATGCGATAGCCTTGATTGAAGATGCGCTCGAAAACGGAGCAAAAATCGAATTTGGAAGCTTGACCAAGTTGAATTCTAGCGAGGAGAACGTTCCTTTTACTCCACTCATCTTGAGCAATGTTTCCAAATCCACAAAATTATATTCAACTGAAACTTTTGCTCCCATAGTTTCTATCCACAAATACACCGACATTACCAAAGTTGTGGAGGAAGTCAACGACTCGAGTTACGGACTCAAGGCTTCGATATGGAGCTCTAATGCCGTGAAAGCCTACAAAATAGCAAGCGAGTTGGAATCTGGAGCAGTTCACATTAATAGCTCTACAATTCACGATGAACCAGGAGTACCCCATGGAGGTGTGAAAAATAGTGGAATTGGTCGGTTTAACAACTCTTGGGGTATACAAGAGTTTCAGTCGTGCAAGGCCATCACCATCAATGAAGCATAAGTCTAAAATCCATGTTTATATAAATTATCGGCTACATCTAAATACAACGCAATTGCATTGAATTTGGGATCATGGGCAAACATGGCTTTGTCTACCATGGTTCTAGCTTTATTTGTCCAGTTTATCAAATCGAGGTGGTCCACCTGGTCAAGGGTTCCTAGATAATGGCCCCATTTGGCACTTTCGACGCTGACAAGTCCATCATTTTTGTGGTTTTCAGATTTGATTCTTGTCTTCATTATATCCGAGGTTATTTTGAAGATATTGAACCAATGTGGGTCAAACGAAGCACCATATGACAAATACGAAACATCAGGATCGTCTAGCACCTCTTTGTTGAACTGTCTCATATGCGACGTCGTCAACTCTGGAATCGACTTGGGACAAACAGCCTTCAATGCGGGAAACTGATTTATGAGTTGCACGACGAAATCGGCACATTCTGAGCCATGATGTGGAGTTGAAATCGTGGTCAACGAGACAATTTCAAACAGCTTGTGCTCGAGTTTTGAGATCATGTATCGGCAGTCCAAACCACCCATAGAATGGGCCACCAAATTGACTTTTATGCGCTCATTAATATGCTTGAAAGAACGAGAGTCAGCACTTCCAGTGTCATATATCGAGGCTTTCGACTCCTTCTTTCGGAGCTGCTTACACTGCCGTTCAATGAACTCATTCAAGCTCTCGGCTCGTTCTTTAATAGTGCCAAAAGCTGGAACTTTGGCTATAAGAACTGTACTTCCAATTCTCTCTAATGCCTCTCTAATTCCCATCCAGTAGTCGAGCAGCACCAACGGTGAAGAGAGCTTATCCACAGTAGCCTCTACAGCCGATTCCAACTTTTTTTGCTGGTTCAAAACATCAGTTAGTTTGGGAAAAGCAAGCTTGTCGAAACCAGAAAATCCATGACATAAAACTATAGGGTATCTTGGCGACTTATACTCCGGTCTAAGCGTACTGAACTTATCTGTGATGACCAACTCTTTGGTAGATGAAGAGTATAACCGCTGAAAGCCGCTATATGTTAGCCAGTTACCGAGCCGTCGTCTACCGACTTGCAGCATCTGATAAATGTTGCTGCGAAAATTCAGAAAATCAATACAAATAGAAAGATAATGAAAAGATATTGAGAAAAATAATGGAAAGATGATGAGAGAATATAAATGGGACGAATATAACCACCTTGATGAACCATTTTCGTCATACTATTCGGAAATATAATTTTGTGGGCCAACTTTCTATATACATCATTAATTACCGCTAACCAGCTTTATCATCAAATCTTTAACCACACCCAATGAATTGAGAGTCTTCATACCAAAACCTCTCAAATACACCAACGGAGTGAAATCGGTAGAAAAAATCTTGTGGAGTTTGTCACAAACACCCAAAAGAACATGGTTCCCCGGCCAGGCATTCGCATAGTATTCTTCAAGTACTAATGTGGAACCGACGTCCATACCTCGTTTTGCACCCTTTTCCAAGGCCGCCATGAGATGAGCCACATCTGTCTGGCCCATATTGAGTCCCTGTCCGGCAAGTGGGTGTATAGTGTGGGCGGCATCTCCTATGAGTGCAACTCGTGGAGCTACATAGGTATCAGCGTGGGACATTTTGAGCGGAAACCGGGCTCTGGATCCCTCTACTAGTTCACGTACTGGAAGAGGGTACTTGCTGTCTAATTCCAGAAGCTTAATTTTGGATAATCTCCATTCAATTTCGCCCAAAACAGACTTGTCGCTCGGATCCACTTCAAGTAGCTTGTAGATATAATTGAGATCAACTTCCTCCAAAGTCATCGCAGCGTTCACAAGATGAGGGAAGATTTCTGGGTCAACTTTGAGTAACAATTGCGAGAGTTCTGGGGTGGAAGACCACACAATAGTGGCATTATCGTCGCGAAGAGGAAGAATCGCCAATGGTCCAGTGGTCAAAAATCGCTGCCAGCCGATCGAGCGGTAATCTTCGTAGCAAAGTTTGATAGTAGCAACTACTCCAAATCGGTCGTACATCCACCCACGCGACTGGATACCAGCAAACTTGCGGGCCGGAGAGTTATAGCCGTCGGCACCAACGAGCAAACGAGCTTGAAGACTTTCACCATTGGAGAGATGTATTATGGGCCAGTCGAGTTCACTCATGCCGTCAGTAGGATCGACTTCCAACAAGTCGGGCAGTTCATCCAACGCCTCAGAAGCACTGAATTCTACAGGCGACTGGATTTTTTCAACTTTGACATTGTCCATGATCTCAGCAGGAACATCACTAGTCATATTCAATTCCTGAATTCTTTCCCAGAGAGATGCCTGGATGTTGATATTCTCACACATGGCAGCGAGGGTCCCGGTACCAATTGCAGAAGCATCAAAGGATATCCGAGAGTCACTATCTTGCGAATCGTAGGCTACTATACTGTCATACACCTTGACTCTTTCCTCATTGATATACGCCCAATTGCCTATTTTTTCTTGCATAAACTCAATTGTCTTTGGAGTGAGCGACACCACTCTGTTTGTGTACTCTTCTGGAGGATTCGAAGCGAAATTTTGAACAGAAGCAAGACTTCCTCCTTCGACCAATGTACATTGTAAATCTCTTGTGACTCTAGATGACTTCAAGGCAGCCAAAAGTGAAAGCCCGGCGGGTCCTCCTCCAATAATAACCACGTCACGAAGACGAGGTTGCGAGGTGGTGGCTCGAGAGGTCAAGGTTCTGACCGCTTTCCACATGATCACAAACTACAAAATCGCACCAGAAAAGACATGGTTGGACATCAATGCACCCGCTATAGACAAGGTGACGGCTATGTAGTTTTGGTTTTTTTCTTGGAAGGTTCGTCGGAGTCGGAATCGCTGATATCCAATTCTTCTCCCTCGGATGTGAATTCATCGTCATCGTCTCCTCGAAGCGCTTCTGTGTAGTATTTGACGGCATATGGATAGACATCGTCCACAATAAGCCGAGCCAATTCTTCACCGTTTCGGAATTCTTTGCCTGGTTTTTTGCCCGTCCAAGCGAAAAATGCAAAGAACGACTTCATTCCTTGCCTATACAACTTTTTCTGGTCCAGGGACATGTTTGCGCCATGGGCAGTTTTGATCTTGTGAGGGTTGATACTGTCCAAGCTTGCGGGCCATTCCACCTCCACAGCTTCTGATACAAGCTTTTCTTCGCCATCTTCATTGAAAATTTCAAAGTGTTTTTGAATAGTTTGGTTCTTAATTGTATCTTGATTTTCGGTTTCAAATGTTATAGTCAACGTGAAATTGCGTGGTTTGGCACCGTTGATATCGTACTCTACATGAATGTTGCTCAATGCCTCGAGGTATTTGAGGTCCTCGATTCGAATGTACTCGGCAAAATCCTCGTTTTCAGCAAGCACAATGTACCAAAAATTTGGAATTTTCTTGATAATCTCACTTCTCTTGGTATATATCTTTTGGGTATTTTTGATGCGATAAATCTCTGCGTCTCTTTCCGCCACATCCATTTCCTGCTCACACTCTGCAAGACTAGTCAACGCCCGTTCAAGGTCCCTGGCGTCAGACATAGTAAAGAACTAAAAGAACAGAAAGAACAGAAAGATTAATCTCGTTAATTGATTTTTGGTGATGCGGGTCCTGCATCTCACATGTAATGCATTGTACTTATACTATTCACTAGCGTCTTTTGCCTCTCCGAACCATCTCCGGGAGCTTGAACGGCACTTTCAAAGTGGCTATTTTGTGGCTGGCAGCAGCGCTCTTGGATATGTTGAGTGCTTGGGCCTGGGCGACCGAAGGTGCCTTGATGGTTGCACCCAACGCTTTGAAAAGACTGGAAAGCTTCGTTGGTTTCAAGTTCAATTCGTGAGCCAATGGCGTGAGATCCACCATGAAGCTGTCTATGTGAAGAATCAACGCCAAAAGGTAACACAACAATTTGTCTTCGTGAGCAGGGTCGATCATGAAAGATCTGTCTTTTGACTTACCAAATTGCGACGACCTAGCAATGGTGAATTTGGCCAAAATTCCGTCTACGAGTCCCTCGGGCACTCGGTTGAGTAATCTGGTCATAAGCGTCTCTTTATCTTTGACCCTGCGGTTTTCATGCACTCCAAAGAGCAAAGAAGCATAGTATAAGAGCTGGAGCTTCTCAATATCATTGGAAGCAATATACTTGGCCAAGCGGTCGTTGACATAGGTAGACTTTGCATATGGCAAGCTCTCCAACCGACGTCCAATGTCCTCTTCTTCCAAGACCCCATTGACCCGAATCAAAGCCATTTCTCGGTCGGTTATAATACCACTGATAGGATAAATATCTTCCACGGAAGTTGCTTCCACATTTGCCTTTGGGGTAGGACGCTCCTCCACGGAAGCCTGTTGGATCTCCTCGTGAGTGGGAAGAGTCTGTGTACTTTCTTTGACGTTTTCAATAATATCCATCTCCACATCTTGAAGTTTATCAGCGTCGATTTTGTTCTTTTCATAGTTGGTGATGGCAGCCTTGGCCTTTTTGGTACCGAATGCTTCACCCAAGGCATTCCTTTGTTGGACATTCTTGGTGCCTACCAGCTTAATTCGAGGTCCTTTGTATGATCTCTTTGAGCGAGCAGTTACTCTTCCCACAACCAATGGCGCTCTATACAACTGGACGTTCTTTTTCACGGGGTCATAGAGTCCCACTATGTAATCGTTCATTCTGGATCCTCCCTCAGACTCTCCGTTATAGTCTAAGGTGTCTGTTTCACCATGAATAGCGTATTCGTCAGACCGTTTGTGCTTGTACAAATCGAATTTGGCGTTATTTGGAATCGATAAACCATTGAAAAAGGAACCCACAACCGCACTGGGCTCCTTCAGCAACGACTCTACTCGAAGCTCGGTTACAGGAGCACTGCGCTTCGACATGGAATTCTGGGTTTGTACGATGGGTTTGATTTTCGCGATGAGCTCAAAATGCCGGTGTACTGGGTGCAAAATATTTGGGAATCCACTGAACGAACTCAAGAGCCAGTAAATGAATGAATAATGCCCAAATCTCAAGCCACCAAATGCTAATAAGGCCTGTTTTCTTCATTGCCATCTTTTCATTGCGTTTTCTTTCATTTAAGACTCTTCCGAGTTTGGTGTATGGATGTCATATATACGGAACCCGTTCATTTTCCAGCTATATGTCATATATAGAAGAGGCGGATCGCCTAGCAAGGAGCTTCTATGAAGTTTTGGGAGTAGAAAAAGATGCCAGCATCCAGGAAATCAAAAAAGCATACCGAGAGAAACTTCTTTCTACACACCCAGACAAAATAAATGGAAAAGTAGTTGCAAATAATTCTACTAGAACTACATCAAAAGACGATATAAATTCAATTCAAGTTGCATTCAAGGTACTCACTGATGAAGTCCTGCGAAAAAAGTACGACGAGTCCCTTCTGAAGTCGGTTCAGCGTGCAGGCTTCAATATTAGTGGAGAAGGGCTCGATAGTTATTCTTTGGATGAATTCGAATTGAATGAAGAAGAACTAAAATACTACAAAAATTGTCCAAGATGCCAATTTCCCAAATCAATTCAGGTTTCCGAAGCAGATCTCGAACACGGAACCGCCGACGGAACAGGAGGATATAATCTTATTGTCCAATGTGACAGCTGCAGTCTTTGGCTAATTGTCAACTACTACGAAGGTGAAAGTGAAGATAATTCATAATGCATATTACTATTTACAGCTGACAGCTATTTGTGCTAGTATTACAGCGTTATCTCGCTGCTGGATCTATCTTGCAAATTCATCTCGCTGGATTCTTTCTTTCTAGATTTTATCTTGTCTTGGCTCTTCACCTTGGGCCATATCATCTCTGCATCCACCACTGCTCGCAAAGCTTCTCCCATGGCTCTAAAATCAGTCATCAAACTCACATGGCCACAATCCAGCGAAAACTTACCCACAATCTGACCCTCGCCTGTATTAGGATCAAACTTGCGAAAGTTCTTACCCTCCGGCATCAAGAAATTTTGATGAACAACCCCATCGCCATGCCCATAATAAAACTCATAGTACTTGCCGTCTTTTATATCCTGGATTCCCTCAACGATGGACCGACGCACAGAAGGAACTTTGTTTCCATATACCACTGCCATGGGCGGATACCTTGGCTCTAGTTCGGAGTTGTATTCCAATCCAAGAAGGTACTCCTTTGCCTGCTTGAGAGTTCTCGCCAAGTAATCATATGCTTCAGCAAACAGGAACGAGTATGTCATGTGTTCTTCATCTGGTTGCAGGTTATCAGGAGACTCCGTTGCCGAACGCAAGGTTTCTCCAGTTAAAGTAGATGTTTGTATCAGTTTTTCTGAAATAGGCGACTTGGACCGCCTCAAGGATCTTGTTCTGTAGTTTTTGATTATGCTTCCGATAGAGTTGATGGACAATTGCGAAGATTGTTGCGGCAGCGAAGAACCTAAAGTTTCTTCAATTACACGTTTTGAAGACACAAGCGGATTCAAGTTATACTCGACCCACGTTTTGGGGTCAAAGTAGTCTAGGTCGTAATGAACTCCAGTCTTTTTGTCAGTGAAAACTCGACCGGATAATGGAAGAAATAAGAAACTCGAACGCATCATAAAGTTGGTCTCGAAAGTGAGTATTTTGTCCGACAAAAGGACCGAGTCGCCAAAACGTATGGGACCCAAGATATTCAAGCATTCAGAAGGACTTCCCACGTATATGATTGCACGGAAAAGCTCAGGATTTCGCTGGACCACGCCGTGAGTCATTAATCCACCCATGGAGTGAGCCACGACTATGGTAGGTTGGCCTGTTTTCTTCTTTATCACCTTTAAAAAGCGTTCTAGCTGGGCAGATACCGTTTGTCCGCTCAAGCGCCAGTCGTAGCTGAATTCTTTGACATTAGTTTTCGGGTTTGCTTGCAATTTTTTTATGAATTTTTTGCATATATCGATGGGTCCGATATTTTTCAAGATCCCATCTGGGTAGATAAGGTCGGTAGCCTTGAGCTCATCGTCCTCTGATGGTCCAAGGAGGAGGTTTATCCTTCGAAGATTAAATCCTGCTTTTATAGGAATCCATACACGTTTTCGAGTTCTTGCATCACGAAGAATAGAGCCTCGATATCCACCAAGAATGACAATGTTGCCCTCGATTTCGTTGTATATCGACTCCCACGCCTTGGGTTTCCTGTTGAAAGGCAAAAATTCATTTATATTTGTGGCAATTGAGTGTTTAACTGCCCGAAACCGAACGTTTTCTGTGCCTTTTTGGTTGTGGAAATACTCCGCTTCAGCCAAAGTATCTAGCGAATGCAATCTCGCCAAGTCGTAGTCGGGCGTAGGCAGCTCGTGGCTGTTGAGATTGAACGAAAAACTGGGAAGATGGGCATCGCGTTTGAATGACGAGAGATGCTTGGATATGTTGGACCTTATATTGGCAAGACCTCCGAATGGCAATGCAAAAGAAAAAACCCGTTCAGACTGGGAATATGACAGGTCGTTTTTCATCAAATCGTTCTTATCGGTGTTATCAGCATCTCTGTCTACATCTACAAGCGATGTCTCACTATGGTACATCTCATCCATCGACTCACCACCTACAATCGATTGGGCATCATTTTTCGATAAGTGTCGAGACACCTCTGGACGGGTTCGTACTGGCACTTCCACGTAATTTGTATCTTCGCTTTCATCGGGAGAGAAAATTACACTTTCCAATGGGGTAACAATGTTATCATCAAGATCATCGGCCAGATCAGTTTCGATCTCATCAGCAGCACCAATGGTGTCTGGAGTCTGGGGCTCTGGCAGACTCTTTATAGGGACCAGCTCGTCGTCTGGCATTGGAAAATCGGGCTTTTTGGACATGTTTATTGTTCAATTGCAAAGCATCACAGAGGAGGCTCGGCTACAATCAACAGCCGAACTAAGCCGCAACGTGGGTGTATGGGTCTGATCCACGGCGATGAGCCGATAAAAATAGAAGTAGGAAGTATGGAAGTAATGGTTGATTAATATGGAAACAAGTTAAGTGAAGGGAAGTGATGATAGGACGCCGAATGAACAGATTTAGAAACAACTTTCTTCTTTTTTTTTGATCATCTTCACCGTCTCAAACCATGGCCGCAATTACTTTAAGAATCGCACATCCATACTATTGTGGCGGAAATTGATTCAAAGTGCCAAACGTCATATCACAACCTAATTAGCTCAATCAGCTCAATTGCTCATAACGGCGGATCTAGCGACTCTTGCGGTAAAATACGGTTTGAAACAATGGCTGCAATTTCTTTGCTAATTACCATTCCAATTTCAGTTGACATGTTTTGTATAACACTGCGTATCTGCGTCCCGGGCTCGAGATAGCCAGAGAATTAGCCGTTGCGCCGAATAGTACAGAAATAGGACGGGTAATCATTTCATGTGAACTTGACAGGTGCGACCGGCAAGATTATGCACCACGATGCAGTTAGATGCACCCCACAATGATTTAGCAAATAAGTCAACATGCCACGGTGCCACATGCAATAACATTACGGACAAGTTAATACGCTTTCTACAATTACTCTTTCTACTATAGTCCGTCTTGACAATTACGATTTTGAAGTCAATTGACAATTCTGAAAGTCAATTTACAATTTTGAAATACCTCCCTTCTCCAAGCAACTCCATTTTACGTTGTCCCCATAACCAAAGCCACTATTGTCACAGATTGATCCCCCTGCTACCGATTTGGTGCACCTGTCATTTTGGTTCACCTGCTTGATAGCCACGTGCATATTTGTGCCGCACGTTTAGCTGCAAGGTTTGCAGCCATTTGTTCCGCAGAACCAAAGTCCCCCTTTACCGAGAGCACATGTTGTCAATTACGTCTTTCTCATACGTAGACACACTCTTCACCTAGTACCATGTGGGAAGAACAAAGACGTCACCACGTTTCTCTTGCAACATAAAAGAATCCAAAGTGCCATTTTGACAGACATCAAATGAAGTTCCTGTTTGCTCAAATTCTCTTACTTGTTTCCGCTGTGGCCGCCCAACCTGTTCAATGGTCCGATTTGGAGACCAGAGACACCGATTTGGCGTTTAGAATCTACTCCAACAATGTTAGAGAGTACACCGAAAAACGGTTCCCCGATGAAAGACCATGGGACGAAAGAAAGTACGGTGTGATCGAGGCACTCAATTCCAGAATCCACGATTTTCCTACGTTGGTAGGACTTCAAGAACTCAAGCACAACCAGCTTGTGGACGTTTTGGCGGGACTCAATGGCCAGAACCAGACTGAATTTCCTTGGGCTCATTATGGTGTTGGTAGAGACGATGGTGTGGAAAAAGGTGAGTATTCTGCCATTCTTTACAATACTCTCGAGTGGGATTTGCTCAATGGTACCTATAAATGGCTCAGTCCTACCCCAGATGTCCCCAGTTACGGCTGGGATGCTGGAAGTAGAAGAATTGTCACCATGACTACTTTCAGAAATAAGCAGACCGGCACCAAAGTCAATTACTTCAATACTCATTTGGACAATAAAAGTGAGCAATCAAGACAAGAGTCTACCAAGTTGATCGTTGGCTGGCTACAACTGATTCCCAACGATTATCCACAATTTTTGCTGGGTGACTTCAACTCAATTGCTTCCGACATTGCCTACGAGACTGTCGCGGACTACATGGCAGACACTAATGTCATCGCCAACATCCACGAAACTGGAAACGAAACCACATACACCGGATTCGAGTACGGTGACCACCAGTCAGTGATCGATTTTATCTGGGCTCCATCCAATAGTAACAAACCCAAGTCTGGCGTAGAGGTGGTGGGCTACGAAGTGTTGTCCAACAACTACCTGGACTTCCGGTTCAGTGACCACAGACCAGTTACTTCTCACTTTAGAATCTCCAGCAACTGAACCTACATAAACAAATGAACAAATGTAACAAATAAACAATGTAACAAATTATGACATGTTAAATTGAAATCAACTCTTTCGCACTTGGATTTTACTCGCACTCTTCAGTCTCCCGCATCCTGCATACGCCCATGGTCAACGCCATCGAAGTCGCACAAACTGGTATTCTCCATGTTACTTGCATTCCGCCCCCAGGTGGTTTCTAGGCCCCTCGGGCTAAACACGAGGAGAGTTCTAGTTAAAGAAACGGTAGCGGGCTTAAAAAGAGCATTTCATGTTCAAAATCCAGTAAAAAAAGACCACAAACATGAATCCAAAGAAGATCGAGTCAACAAAGAAATCAGAAAAATGAAAGAGTTAAAGGACAAATACCGCGATGCCGGCTTCATAGAGCGATTAAGGTTGCGTGCTGAGCTTTTGCAGCAAGAAACAAGAGTAACAAATGCTCAGGACTCCTTAGGGGATGTAGGCGACGTTCCCTTGCCCACGATTCGATTCGAAGAAAATCCACTCGATGTGAAAAATGTTCACCATTATCATGTTGTGTACGCTTTTATGTTGGACTCGTTTTTGCGCGAGTGCAAAGCGTTTGCTAGCGGAAGAACTCCCAATGCCAATCCCGACACTTTGATCGAGGATATCATTCTGTCGTTTAGAGAGTACCATCCCAAGGAAACCCCTATTACGAAGGATGATGTTTTGCTCTACTTCCATTTATATTATGCTTTGGCTAATAACATCGTTTTCTTGGACGAGGTGGAGTTTGGTAATCCCGTGGTGTCCAAACTCTTACAAAAGTACACCTCTATGGAGCCTACCGACGAGCCCCAAGAGTTGGCAGCAAAGATCGCCGAAGAATTGGACCTCGAGAAAGATGTGGTAGTAGGCTGGTTCAACGTATTTGGAGTGCTTTCATCTACTCCTTTTGCAGAAACCGACGAGAAATATACCTGCCCACTTTGTCCCTACGAGTACGCTCAATACCAGCTTTTCAGTGAGCAAGTGGGTGAGATCCAAAAATCGTTCTCCAAGTTGTACAAGTCAAAAAAGAACGTTTCTTCAGAGAAGAAGTCGACGGACGAGAAACCCGGCTTCTTTTTCACTGAAAAGAAGAGCAATTCTAAGAAAGGGACGAACAAATCTTCCTCCGACAAGAAAAAACCTATGGAATTTGAGATTAACCTTAACGCGTCTCCCATGAGACTTTTCCAGCTTGGTCTTTTGAGTGGGCTTGTAACTTATTTCATCTACACATTGACCGCAGAACACGATAACGAGATATCTTTCCAGGAGTTCTCTGCCAAATTCTTATCTAAAAACCTTGTTTCTAAGTTGGTTGTTGTTAACAATAGAACCGCTTACGTGGAATTGAACGATAATGGAAAGTCCCAGTACCCACATCAAGGAAGATTCTACTTCAATATTGGATCCATCGAGTCTTTTGAGCGTAGTTTGCGTGCAGTTCAGGATGAGTACAACATTGCGGAACCATTGAGAGTTCCGGTTGTGTTTGCTAACGAAGGAAACATGACCAAGATGGTTATAAATTTCCTTCCTACTCTTTTATTCTTGGGAGCTATTTATTATATGACCAAGAAAGCTACGGCTGGTGGAATGGGTGGACCATTAGGCTTTGGTAAATCAACAGCAAAGAAGTTTAACCAAGAAACTGACGTGAAGATTAGGTTTAAAGACGTTGCAGGTATGTCCGAAGCGAAAGAAGAAGTGGTTGAGTTTGTCAAGTTTTTACAAAACCCAGAAAAGTATGAAAAGCTTGGTGCCAAAATTCCTCGTGGTGCTATCCTTTCAGGTCCTCCTGGTACAGGTAAGACTTTGATTGCTAAGGCTACCGCAGGAGAAGCTGGTGTTCCATTTTATTCTGTTTCCGGTTCTGAATTCGTCGAAATGTTCGTTGGTGTGGGTGCTTCTCGTGTCCGTGACTTATTTAAAACTGCCAGAGAAAATGCTCCATCGATTGTGTTTGTTGACGAAATTGATGCGATCGGAAAGCAGCGTTCGAAGGGTAACGCAAGTGGTGCTAATGATGAGCGAGAGACAACATTAAATCAATTGTTGGTCGAGATGGATGGCTTTGATAGCACTGATCATGTTGTTGTACTTGCTGGTACCAACAGAGCCGATATTTTGGATAAGGCGTTGATGAGACCGGGTCGTTTCGACAGGCATATCGCGATCGACAATCCTGAACTTCAAGGCCGTAAAGAGATTTTCCAAGTGCATTTGAAAAAGATCAAATTGGTTGACAACATCGATGACGATTTACCAGGAAGACTTGCCGCATTGACGCCAGGATTTTCCGGAGCTGACATTGCGAATGTTTGTAACGAAGCGGCATTAATAGGTGCCAGGTACAATGCAAAGGCAGTTGCGTTGAGACACTTTGAACTTGCTATTGAAAGAGTTATTGGAGGTATTGAGAAGAAATCAAAGATTTTGAGTGCTGAAGAACAGCGTATCGTTGCATACCACGAAGCAGGACACGCCGTGTGTGGTTGGTACCTCAAGTACGCACATCCACTTTTGAAAGTTTCTATCATTCCTCGGGGCCAAGGTGCTCTTGGGTATGCCCAATACTTACCACCAGATCAGTATTTGATGTCTACAAAGCAGTTATATGACAGGATGATTATGACGCTTGGAGGAAGAGCTTCAGAAGAGCTCCATTTTAACTCTGTGACCAGTGGAGCCCACGACGATTTCAAGAAAGTTACCAACATTGCCCAGTCTATGGTGTTACGTTTTGGTATGTCTCCAAAGGTAGGAATGGTCAACTATGCTGATTCACGGTCGTCGGACGACTTGACAAAGCCTTTTAGTGACAAGACGAACAAACTCATCGACCAGGAAGTGCAGCGCATAGTGAAAGAATGCTACGAGAGTTGCAAGAGCTTGCTCCAGGAGCGGTCCAAGGAAGTGGAACTTGTTGCACAAGAGCTTCTCAAAAAAGAGTTCATCACCAGAGAAGATATGATCAGACTTTTGGGTAAGCGGCCGTTCCCTGAAACCAACGATGCCTTTGACAAGTACCTCGATGGAAAAGCTGCATTCAAGAATGAACCAGAACCCAGTGCGGAGCCCAGCACATAAATATGTATATAGAGTGGACTAAATAGTCCGGTGGTCTCACGGCCAAATCGATTCAGTGACAATAGCGCTTATTAGCTTGGAAAGAATGTCTGTTTAAGAGGTTCTTGATCGGCTTACGTCAGCAGGTAGATCTCAATTTTTTTGAACCATCAAAAATCATTGAGGTGTGAAAAGCGATTCCACTGCGCCGACACGACTGTACCTTTGGGGAAATCAGCACTTAATAGCAAGGTTAAATTTTTTGCAAGATATTTCGAAATTTCACTGGAGCTATGGATTCGATTATAAAAAATAGACAAATGTTACATAAGTAGAACTCGTGATCAGGCAATCACGGTTAGGCTGATAGGCATCAATTAGCAGGTATAGGCCACTAACAGTGGCAATATCTACCGCAAGCCCACCTAAATCACATTGTCTCTCTGGTTTTCTATTTTTCCTGCGCATTGTTCCTGTGTCTGGATAGCCCATCTGCAGGACAGCCAGCCATTTAATCAAGGTAATAAAACCTAAACAAGTAATAGGTGATCCGCAAGGCTTAAGCGAGTTTAGACGACACCATGAATGTAACGAATAATGGTTACTACACCTCGGATTATTTAAACGAAGTGGTCCGCAAGAGACCTGCAAAACCGGTTATAGTAGCTGAGCCTATTTCCCCGGATTCAGTTCCAAGATCGTTTTCCGGTTCTTCTCCATATTCGTATTCCGGGTCTTCACCGATGCTGAGCATACCTGGGCGAAGCCCCACGTCTTCAAGAATGTCGGAAGTAGACATGGTATCCACAGATGAAATATCAATGGACGATCCTGACCGATTGGCTCAGGGCATCACGCCAGCACAACTATACTATTTACAACGAAGACCAGATCGGGAAGATCCAAGACAGAGAGAGAGGCAGAAACAAAAGTACAGTGACTACTATATCCAGCAAAAACGTCGGCATGACGAGTCAGATTATAAGCCCAAATTGTACACCCACAAGACATTTCGAGATGTGTTCAAAGATATTGAAGAACCGACCGAAAAGTACAATCCCATGGAATTTGTGTTTGACGACCCCGAACTCGTACGGGAGCGTGAACAGAACCAAAAAGTGAAGCGGGCCTTCAAAACGGTACTGAAGTTCATGGGAAAGGACTACTATGATGATTACGACTACTACCAGGCTGAGCCCACCAAAGATAAAAAGAGCCCTCAGAAGCCAGTTAACGAGGTGTACGTTGCTAACTTTAGCGACAGCAGCGATAACGAAGAAGACGAAGTAGAATTTCCCGAAAATAACTTGAAGACAAAGGTGTATGTGAATGCGGCAGAGGAACAGCATCTCAAGAAGAACAAAAAGTTTAGCAAAATCTGGAAACGCAGGTTGAAGAAGGCGAAGAAGGAGATACGGAAGGACTACGAGAACAACATAAATCAGCAGCGAGACCCACTGAACCAACTGCATAGGGACCAACTGATCAAAGAACTGACTAAAGACCAGGCGGAAACTATCGTGCCGGAAGAAGAGGAGATGGTTGAGTCAAAATCTGTGGTACCCGTGGCACAAGAACCGCCGAAGTTCAGCGCTGGTCAGAATGAAAATTTCCATCCTCTTTGGAACTATGTTCTTTCTTGGCTTGCGTACGAACCAGCGGTACCCCTGGTACCGGCCCCAGTGGAACCGTCTAATGTTCCTGCTACATCTGTAGCTCCGCTGGTCAAAGTTGCATCTGAAAAATCCCTTGTGCCCAAAACGCTGAAAGCACTCAAACCGGTACGGCTCAAAAACATGAATATGATGCCGGCGTTGGTCAACATGAAACAAAACTACAAGCAGCTAGCATCCAAATGGAACCAGCCTGTTCGCCAAAAGAAAATAACCGACATAGACAGCTTCAACACTGCACCACCTCAACCTCGTTCAGATGGTATTTCCGATGAGTTTGTCGTGGAGGTCGACAGCGACTACGACGAGTCTACTATCACCACAGAGCTCTACTACAATCCTGTCACGAAACAATTAGAACATGAGCCTCCAACATCGGCATCTGCTCTCAGTCTGGGTGCCGCTGCACTCACCAAATTCTTCCTGTTTTCGCCTCCAGAAAACACCCTTGTGGCCGCTCCGACTGACTCGTCTCCTGTGCAAATTGTCTCGAACATCAATTCACTTCTTAAGCATATAAAGCTATTACGAATGATATTTGCACCCATTGATATCATCGCAGAGAATTTTCCGAGCTTACAAACTTTTGTCATTCTTATCGAATTGGCAATTTTTATGTGGCTTCTCTACGAGTTGAGCTTGCTCATAGATGCCCTCTGCATGATGGTCAAGGCGGTATGTGCCCCCATGATTGCCATGGGTCGGTTTATGAACAGAATCATGTAATGGTGCGAAAATGCGAAAATGCGATAAAATTTCACAGCTTTATACTTTTAGTACACACAACTCCAATGCTATTACGAAGATCTTTTGGGTGCCGTAGACCATTATTGTCACTTCGAGGATCGGCTGGTGGTCCCAGATTGTACTCTGCTCTCAACTTGAACAACGAAGACGAAAAACCAGCTCGCAAGCAACGCCAGTTGAGTCCCCAAGAAGCCAAAGAAGAAGCAGCGAAGGTGGCCATGCAAGGACTTAAGGACATAGGAACGATGTTTTCCTTCTCTGCTGGCAACGACGAAGCCACGAGACCCATAGATCTGGCTCCAATATATAAAGATCCATCCAAATTTGCTCTGTTGAGTTTGCTCCATCAAGGACAGATTTGTAGCGAATTGCAACAGCTATACGACAGAAAATGGTCTAAAATGACCCCCGAGCAGAAGCGCTTGGGATACTATATTGCCTATGGAAACTATGACGTTCGAGAAGATTTTGACAATTGGAAAGATCCGGAATCTCCACCTTATGATCTTCCATTTGTTGTGCCATCGGTGATCTCAACTACCAATCCTAAGCCACACACCAAGGTGAGGAAATTGCCTCCAGTAGAGCTTTCCAAGACACCGGTTCGTGTCAAGCAGTTTGCTACCAATAAAATAGATGGAGTATCTCGGTTTTTCATGTACGTGATACTACTCATTCTGATGGTGGCTATCTATAGAGACAAGAATATTGGAGAGGAAGGAAAGCCGCAGTCTGCTGACGTTGTGGATCCATATTACGAGTCGCCAAAAGAACCGGAACCTGAAGTTGTGGAACCTACCCAGCGTCGCAGAAAGTGGTACTGGTTGTACTTGAGGTGAAGACGCTGATAGATAATTATCTGTACATATAAATAACTCGTCCTTGCAAACCAGTAAACTATAAATATCTACGTTCGATCGCAATATCAATAAACTCTTTTCCATGACTTATTCCCCGCCGTACATGCTATAATACACTACTCCTCGTCGTCCTCATCCTCATCCTCGTCCTCGTCGTCATCGTTCCAACTCGTTTCCACCGTCTCCCTCACCCTCTTGATATACTGTGATCTGTGGTCTTTGTACAAGTTGGCAGCTTCGACGTTGGCAGGAGAGCTGATATTGGGGTCGTTGAGAAGTGATTGAATAGATGTGAGAATACTGGAAACGTCATACGTGGGGGACCACCGGTTCTGAAGGATGTCGAGACAAAGCTCTCCCGAAGCATACACATTCGGGTGAAACATTTCGCTGATAAATTTGACGCTGGGTGGTTTATTGGGATATTGTTCGTCGAATTGGAGCACTAATTTAAACGTTCCATCTTCAAAAGGAGTATCAGCAGGACCAATAATTACAGCATTCCAGCACATCACATTGTCTGGAAGAGGCGAGGCAGATACACCACTCGGCGCGTCCTGTTGCATGCGCTGGGTTAGTAGAATTCTAAGTGGCGTCGAGCCAAAATTTAAAGTTGGTTTTTTTGGAATGTGAAGCAAAAATATTTGCCCAAATAAACCAGAAGTGTCTCTTCACACTTGTCCACTTGTACATACCTTGAAGTCACGCATTAGTCTTCTTTTTGCGGGTGTCGACATTGTATGATAAAATGAATCTTTCACACTAGATTTGTCATGAACTCTTACTCAGTGCGCGCTGCGTGCAGGACGATAAGCCGGCCACAGAACCTTCAAGAAACAGTTTAAACTAGACATATAAAATTAACCTCCTAAACAAGTCCGGAGTAGGCCTCCTCCATCATGTGCTTGATGCCGCCCATGACGTGTGCAAGATTCTCACCAATCTTCTCGTCAATGTTGGAAAGCACCTCGTGAACCTCATGGTGGACATCAAACTTGCTGGCGTCGGACTTATCGCCCCAGAACTCGGTCAAGTTGTGACCAGCACCATTGAAGGCCAAGATGTTGGGGGTGTCCTCAGGAATATCGGTAAGGATGTCCTTGGAGCCAAAGTGGATCAAGTTCTTCTTGAGTTGGGATGGAGATACACCGTCGCCAGCAGCAAAGAACTCGGAATCGGCACCAGGTTGTAAAGACAAATAGTATGACAACAAGCCACAGATATGAGGTGAAGCCATGGAGGTTCCGGAAAGCGTGGCGGTTGCTGTATTGGAACCAATGTAAGTGGACAAAACGTTGAGACCTGGGGCGAAGATGTCAACACACTTACCGTAGTTGGAAAAGTAGGCACGAGCGTCCGAGATGGTGGAGGCACCCACAGTAATAGCATTCTCAGCAGAGGCTGGGGAAGTGTTGCAAGCGTCTTGGTTCTCGTTTCCTGCGGCAACCGCAAAGTGTAAACCAGCCTTGACGGCAGCGTTCACAGCCAAATCAAGAGCTGGACTCTTGCCTCCACCCAATGACATGTTGGCAGTAGAGCCCTTGAAACCCTTCTTTCCCTTCTTCACGGCATCTTGATGCGACTTGGCGGCAAATTCAACACCCTTGATCACATCGGTCATTGTACCACTTCCGTTGGAACGCAACACTTTGACGGCAACAATGTCAGCGTTCTTGGCGATACCGTACAGGGACGATCCAATGGTACCAGCACAGTGAGTGCCATGTCCATTGTTGTCGTCGTCAATGTCTCCATCGGGAATGGTGGCACCCCAGGTAGCACGGCCACCAAATTCATCGTGGGAAACATGAACACCGGTGTCTACAACGTATGCAGTGACACCCTTGCCGCCCTCGGTGTCGTACAAATATTGGTTGAACGAGTTCAAGCTCAAGGGTTGACGGTGGGACACTCTAGCAAGACCCCATGGAGCACCCTTTTGGATGTCAAACTCGGAAGCATGCACCAACGAGTCTTGCTCAACGAACTGAACCAATGGGTTGCTGCGGATGAGGTCAATGGTGGATTCAAGGAAGAAGCCAGAGTATCCAACGAGGTCACTGATTGCAAACGAGTGGATGAGTCCACCTTGCTTCTGGCTTGAGTGGTTCTCTTCCAAAGCAGACCAGAACGAATGAGTTGGGTCGATGTCTCCCACAGCCTGGGCATGCTCAGCAGCAACCCACTCTTGGTGGAACAGAACTTCTTCTGGCGAAATACCTGGTTTCAAAACCACAATATACTTGTGAGGAACAGACTCCCTGGCGGCATCAGTACCGACAAGAGGAACGTGAAGACCTTTTTCAAGCTTGACGTTCAATTTCTCAGCAACCTCGGACTCAAAGTTGTGGATTACATCACCACGGTGAGGCTTGCCGTGGTGCTTTCCTTCAGGGTGCTTGCCATGGTGCTCTCCTTTGTGGTGCTTTGCCTCAGGGTGGTGCTCTCCTTTGTGGTGCTTTCCCTCAGGGTGGTGCTTTCCCTCAGGGTGGTGCTTTCCCTCAGGGTGGTGCTTTCCCTCAGGGTGGTGCTTTCCCTGCTCAACGCCTTCGTCGTGGTGGGGGAACTGTGGCGGAGGTGGGGGCACATTTTCGTCGTCAAAGACGTGGATCACCTCCCCTACATCAGGGAGGACCAAGGCGTTGGCGCCCATGAAAGCTAAAACAGAAAGGGCTACGGATTTTGAAAACAACATGGTAGCGTAAAGAAGAAGAGGTCAGGGGAAATGCGATAACCGGTAAACCAGCGCGTGCGCGGCCCAAGTGATAAGGTGGCTGCAGGAGCGCTTAGGGCAGTGCGAACGGGCTGAGCGGCAGGACTGAGGCTTTGCTGGCGCGGGTGGAGGGAGGCCCGGGAGCTGCGAAAAATGCAAGAGCAAGAAAAGACTGAAAAATGAGAACAACTGAAAAGTGAAGAGAAGGTAGGCGATTTATGAAACGAAGATGATCTGGGAAGTAGCTTAATAGTGTGAAAAATAAATTATATTTGTAGAGGCAATTGTGACGGATTGAGGCATCTGTGTTAATGTAATGCTGCGAAAATTGAGGCTATGAAAAATTACGTCAATGCTCTGAAATAGACAATGATTATCTCGCCTATTCTTCCGATTCTATGAGTTTGTTCTTGTCTATGAGCTTGTTCTGAACTTCTTCACTCGTTACTTTATCTGCTTGACTGCTTCTTAGTTTGTCTTGACTGCGTGAATTTGCAACCATTCTCGGATTCCGTCGTTTCGCTCTTCATTGGCTGCTTTGTATACTAGAGCTTCGTCATACTCTCTCTCAGAAAGAATTGCGTCCACCATAATCTTTCTTCTTTGTACAGATTCGTTGACACAGAACCAAACCTCCGTATTGATACTCTTGTCTATGTTAATTGGTAGTTTTGCAACTTTGGGTAATAAGTGATTTCGCACCCTTTCAATGGCTTCCTTTACGGAAAGTTTTGGCGAAACACCACTGCAGCACTCCTGGTTCTGACACCAGCTGAAACCACACCCTTTGGTAAGCTGTAACATATACCGACGCTCTATTCTCGATTGTAGTTTTATGTTCGTCGGATCATGTTGCTGAACATAGAAAGGACCGTAGCACGTAGAACACATTCCAAGTATGTTGCTGGAATCTTTGATGTTGACACAGTTCATATTGGAGCATTTTGTGAACATCAACTTTGTGGCCTGGTTCATTTCCATCTTGTCCAACTCGTGCATCTGAAGATGGTTGCTCATATCTTTTGATCGCAACACCTTGTTGCATCTGAAGCATTCTACTGTCTTGTTCCCACACCAGTTTTCGTGGTGTGTGAGCCCCAAGTATCGATCCTGGTAGGTCGATTCTTCCTGAGGAACAATCATATGACAGAATTGACATTCGTGTAGTTTTTCAGGACAGTCTATGGCCTTGTGTGTTGTAACTAACTCCACGAATGTTGTAAAGCTTCCAAATCCACATTTATCACACTTATAAGGTCCCATATGGTTCATTTTATTGTGCTTAGACTTCGATACCGCACTATTGCCGTGGGCTGAGCATTGTTCACAATGCCAATGATCTGGTGGAATTTTCTCAGGAAACACAGAACCACATTCACACCTAACATTATGACGATAACAATGCGCCTGATGAAGTGGCATCTTTTCCTTTGCAATGGCTTTTCCACAATTAGAACAAATATCTTGTGGTACTTGAGATACAGTTGAATTTTGTGGTACTTCTTTTTGAGATATAGTTGATGTCAAAGATAACTTGACCGTACAAGGCGACTCCCATGCAAAGGGAACCACATACAAGTAATTATCAGTGACGGTATCTGGATCTATTGCAACAATTTTGCGATCAACGTCATCGGGTATATCCATGGAAGACCATCGAAAACACTCCATTCCTACAAATTTGTCGGTTCCAATCACGACGTCTGAGTTGTATGGAGGTGAGGTACTTTCCAAGACGATATACAATTTGGATTTGTGGACTTTTTGGAATTCTTTGACGTCGATTTCGAACATCCGGGTCTTAAACTGTGGAGAGTTGAAAGGTTCGATATCCACGGAAACAGAACCTCCCAAATGCAACAGGGTAGCTTCCTCTAGGTAGCTGATGGCTTTGGAGAACTCGAGCTGTTGTTGTGCCATGACATTATCTAGCGGTACCACATCGAGAACCATTTCTGTGTCGGTGATGCAAACGGTATTGGCATTGAGATTTTCAACAAAGAGCTCATAGACTCCGTTCTCGTCCTCCACAAGAAGTTTTTCGTGTTTCGTAAGCGTCGTATATAGTTTTGGAAGTCTGGACTCTAAGAAGAACTTCCAGTTGTGAACTTGTGGGTAGAATTGTAGTGGCTTTAACGAGAGTTCTGTGCCCTTTGGGATATCCACAACTAGCTCTGCCGTTACTGGCTCCAGCGAGAGCTTGCTGAACACGATTTCAGGAAGAATAATGGCATTTTCTGGAGCAGAAAACTCGAGAACTCCAACATAGATTTGTTGATTTTCCGAATATAGTCGAAATATAAGCGGGTGCGGGAGATCATCTCCGAGTCTATCTATGACATCAGCAAGCACAGAAGGGGGAAATATAGCCTTGTCTGAGCACCTGGGACCTTTCAGAACTTGGGGCGATAAGGACCACGACATGAGTTGCAAGTTGAGGTTGCGAAAAGTGCGAACGAGAAGATATTTGTAATCGAATAAGTGCAAATTGCCTTCATGGTGGCGAAAAGAATAACTATAAGTAAAGAAAAACGGTATTATAGAGAATGTGTTGACTACAAGAAGTCTATGAATCAAAACTTTATTATTGATATTGCTATTATACTTGATACTTTTTGCAGCTATTCCAGTTCACTTTCACTCTCACTCTCGCTACCTTCGCTACCACTTTCGTAGTCCAGATCGGCAGCTATCTCCTCAATTACAACGTCGTATCCCTGCGAAGCAAAAAACTTTTCATAATCAGACGATTTGGACGGAGGAACACATGTAAACACCACCGAGTGACGGCTGTCGAACATTGGTATAAAGTACTTTTTGGTGATTTCCACAAGTTCGTTGCTGGTGATGGTTCTAAGCTTCCTCAAGAAGAACTTGACATACTCAGGGCCCCTGTGCTTGAATATGTTGTCGGCAATCTTGGAACTGGCGGCGTCGTAGCTGCTGGACTCTCCATCTGCCAAAGCATTGACAATGGCTGCAATACTATTTTCTATGTTGATTTTGTCAAATTGCAACTTTTCCGACGCATATTCGTGAATGATGTCTTTGGCAGTTTTCCATGCTCCTTCGCCATCGGCTCCTCTGTATATGATGAACGATAATGTTCCACATTCCAAATCTCGTCTGATACTCGCTCCATACGCCAAACCGGTTCCTCTTATACCGCGCCAAAATGGACCCTCCACTGCGGTGAAAAACTCACTTGCCAATGCAATCTTGAAGACATCCTCGTGCAAATAGTCGGTGGGAATGCCCGTGGACACAATGAGATGCGTAGACTCTGTTGCTGGAGTTGTCACAATGTACGCTCTGTCTGCCATTTTCTCACCGATTTCCGATTTATATTTGAAAGAACGAGGCAAGTCGCTGAACTCAATAGGTTGCACCTTGTCCAGTTTGAACTCTTGCACAAATCTGTTCCAGGATGAAACAGGTGCTTTCAAATCTGTGCAATTGCCAAGAACAAATAACTTCATTCCGTTCAAATCGAATAATTGAGTTCTCAATTTGTTCAAATCCTTCTCGATTTCATCAAACTCATCGTCCTCGATCTTCGCCAACAAGCCCTTGTAAAACTGTTCGTTCAGAATACAGTCTTGGGCTTTCTTCAACGACCTGTCATTGAACAAGGTTCTGGATTGACACGAATACATCATAAGTTCACCACTGCGTTTCTCATCAGGAATGGAATTGACGAGTTTTTCAAGTATAATTTTGACCCTATTTTTGTCAAAAATAGCATACTTCATAACGTTGATGAGCCACGAAATCGCCTTCTCATAGTTCTTGACTTCAAATTTCACCTTCACTGTTATCAATTCTTGGAACTGATTGTCAAAACCGTTGTCCAACTCAAAGTCTATAAAGTCGTTGTTGAGCTCAGATATCACTTCGTTGTACGGCAAGATGGTTCCGTCGGGAAGTCTGATAGGTAATGTGAAAATCTCCTCAAGCACAGACATGTATCTTAGCAATTTGGTGTCGATAAACGACGACGGCATCACGAGGTGAACAGTGGTGAATTGAGATTTGAACTGTTCAAAATGCATGAACAATGGAAATTCAGCAGGTGTATCTTTGGAAATACTCTGTGCAAGAGAGTCGTCCTCATAGGGACCTTCAAGCTTATTCAAGCCACCTCTGTACGATTGTGTGGTAATGAAAGAAATCTTTTCTGGGTCAGGTTGACCAAACTGAGTCAACACACTTGAAGGAATTTCTCTGTCGTTGTGTTCTTGAGCATGCTTGAGGATTTCGCCTAGTTTCTTTAGACCATCTTTGCCGTATTTTGCCAATATGTCGTCTGCTATCTTCTTATTTTCACGATTTTGAGTCTCAGTCAACTGCGCCGACGGCTTTCCAAGAATCGTCACCAGATGGTTCACCACAAGTTGGTCATGAATTACCTTGGCCCAATCTTCTGCGGTCCAGCCGGCCAAGACGTCATATTCCTTCAAGTCTTGGGTCCACTTGCTCAAGTCAGACCCGTCCACATTGCCATAGATAAACTCTTCAATTGTAATGTTGGAAAACGTCGAAGCACTCTTTTCGCACTTGGAGATAAACTTGAGTCGCTGCTGATGGATAAGTTCTCTAGCATAGTTCAAGTCAAAGTTCTCGGGTTTGGAATGGTGCTTGATCAACTCTTTGATCTTGTAGTCTAGGTCTCGAAGAGATTCTGTGGGAACTCCACTAAACGAAAAGATTATACCGGTGCGAACATAGTCGTTGGTACTGTAATCCACATCGGTAGCCAAAGGATTTTCTATCTCAATTAAAGCTCTGTTGAACACGGAAATGGCACTGTCACTGAAGTAGGAGCCAAGAAGATCAATTGCAACATTGAGCAAAGTATCACTGGCTACAGGCCCAATCCACGATACGAGAACTTCACCCATGGACTCGTCGGTATCAGGAAAAAGTACTTCTTTGACGACAGTTTTCTGCAATGGCTCGTCAGGGACAGAATCTACAAACGGTCTTTTGTTAGGAGTCTCCAACGTAGGGAGCTCGCTATCAATTTGGTCCATAATTTCGAGAAGTTCCTGTTGGTCTACCGAGCCTGTAACCACCACACAAAGGTTATCGGGACGATAATTTTCTTGATGAAATTGACGGATATCGTTGTTTGTCAACTTCCGGAGCTCAGACATCAACCCTCCTGTCTCGGAGGAGTAACCAGACGACTCCCGGTAGAGCGACCGCTGCATTTCCAAGAAAGAAATGAACCACAGCTGCGATTCGATGCCTTGCATTTCACTGAAAACCACCCCTTTTTCTTGGCCATTGCCGTCTATGTGGTAGACCTCCGTCAAACATGCTTCGTCTGTTAATGTGGGGCGGAATAAATGGTCCAAATAGATCGGTAAGAGTGTCTTGAACCCTTCCCAGCCGGCGGTGGTGAGAGTGTACACCGTCTGGTCAACTGCCGTCCAAGCGTTTGTAGACGAAAAAAACCGGTTTCCAAGACTATCTAGGAGCCCTTTATACGGATATTTGTGGGAACCCATGAAGATGAGATGCTCCAAGGTGTGGGGGCACCCCGAATCATTTTCGATTTCTGTGGCCACTGCAAAGTAGCCATTCACCATCGGCGAAGGTTGATCAATATACGTGAGCTGAAGCCCTGTACGTGCGGATCTCCATTTTGTGATATGGGCGGGAGCATAGCCAACAGGAAAGCTGGTTTGCTTCACAAAGTTGGTTACGGTCATGTAATGAAAAATGAGATGAGGTTGAGATTTCGCACCTCAAAAGCCATGGCGTATACTGAGAAGACCACGCTTACGTTCTATGCAAGAGACACGCTGACTAAAGCACCTTGCCCGAGGATTTGACGTTTAATCGATCATTGGTGGCTACAACTGAATTCCAAGTCGCCATTCTTTGAAGTGTATTCGATGAGATGCGCCATGCATGCACCTGTCAACGGTCTTGACATGTTGCATCTTGCATGTTGGAAAAATATGGGACTATCCGACATTGTGGTATCAGCGGAATGCCAAACCCGCACTTGTGCGTATTCACTTACCAAAATCGTACACAATGTATCGGTGCGCAAGTGGCACCGTTTGTCCCTGTGACCTGGGGGGACTCCGGTTGGTTAAATATTCGTCCCCAGATAACGTCCTGATTATGGAGGTGCGTCAAGTTCCGCGCCGATTGCATTTGGGCCGCATTAGTGAGATAACCGGTATAAAGCCGGTGTAAGTCACTATTCTTCACCATGCCATTGCTCGTGCCCACGTATTCAGATATCGCTGCTAAGAAGCGGCTACAAAGAGACAAGAACTTCAAGAAGGAGTGGCTTGTTGCACCGGCAAATCTTCCGCCTGCATCTTCTCCAAGTGTTATCGGGTGGATCGAGAAATGCGGAGAACTTACGTCAAAACAGCTTGAAATCACTGCATCATCTGCGCCGGAGATCTTGCTGGCAGTCCGCGACAAGGTGTGGACAGCGTTTGAGGTCGCAGAGGCTTTCTGCCACAGGGCATCTTTAGCTCACCAACTTACCAATTGTTTGAGTGAGGTCTTCTTCGACGAAGGGTTGCAACAGGCTCGAGAATTAGATGAGTATTATGAGCGCACCGGCCAACTTAAAGGTCCATTACACGGATTGCCCATCTCTTTGAAGGATAATATCAATGTCAAGGGCCAGGCAACCACCGTTGGTATTGTTTCGTTCTCTTTTTCGCCAGAAAAGTTCAGTGAGGACTCGGTGATTCTGGCAATGTTGCGCGATATGGGTGCAATTTTTTATGTCAAGACCAACGTTCCCGTGGCCATGATGATGCCCGAATCCATCAACCACATCTATGGGAACACCACGAACCCACTTAACCGCAAATTGAGTGCTGGAGGATCTTCTGGAGGAGAAGCAGCACTACTCGCACTTAAAGGTTCACCACTTGGAATTGGAAGTGACATTGGAGGAAGTATTCGAATTCCTGCTTCGTTTAACAATCTTTATTCGCTTAAGCCTACTTTTGGGCGGTTTCCCACCTATGGCTCTAGATCAGGACTTCCTGGTTTGGAATCTGTTAACAGTGTTAATGGACCACTCACGACGTCAATAGACAGTCTTGAACTTTACTGCAAAACATTAGTTGGAGCTGAGCCTTGGATATACGACCCTAAAGCTGTCCCTCTTCCTTGGAGAACGGTCAAATTGCCAGAAACTCTTAACATTGCCGTTTTAGAAGACGATGGAGTGGTGAGACCTACACCTCCATTGCTTCGAGGCATGAAAATGGTTCGTGAAAAACTCACTAAAAGTGGTCATATTGTCATTGACTGGAACCCAGAGGAACACTTGAGGCTTTCTGAGCTCATTACAGAGTTCTTTCTCAGTGACGGAGGTAAACACGTCAAGGATGAGTGCAACAAGACCGGCGAGCCTTTCTTTCCATACATGCAAATGTACGGAACAGCACCAGAAAAAGGTGTAGCTTCGTTGTGGGCTCTCCAGGCGGAAAGAACCAAGTTGGTCAAGAAATTCCTCGACAGGTGGAACGCTACCGCTTCTGCAACTGGAAATGGAAGACCAATTGATGCCATTATTCTTCCTGCTACTCCATTTCCAGGTAACCCAAACGGCAAGTTTCAAAACTACGTAGGTTACACTTCTCCTTTCAATGCTGTTGATTACAGCGTTGGTACTATTCCTGTGACCACGGCAGACCGGGGTTTGGATACTAGGGAGGTTAGAGAAACTTTTTATGGTGAAACCGACAAAGCGGTTTACGACAACTACGATGCTGACGAAAGTCACGGTGGAGCCGTTTGCTTGCAAGTTGTGGGGCGCAAATTCGAGGAAGAGAAGGTGATGGAGCTTCTCAAGGCGTTGAAGGCGATTATGGAGTCGTAGATAAGAAATAGATAAGCTGAGGCATGTTTGCGTAGAATGCACCTTCTTATCTCGCACCTGCGAAATCGGGATTGGTGAGCAGTGGGGAATTCCGATAAGTCAGAAATAATGGAGATATAAATTGGAGATATAAATTGAAGAAATTGGTCAAAATTGATCTTTCTGATATAAACTTGCCAGACACAATTGGCATCCCATTGCAAATCAACTCAAGTACCTCCAATAAAGAATTGTCCAGACGATTCTTATAGTCATCGCGCAGCTCGTATAAATTATTCAGCTGCACTTTGCAGTCGTTTGCAACTAATTTATGACTCTGGCTTTGCACAAAGCCAAACTCCTCGTATGGGGGGCCACACCTGAAGACCCTAAGGAGGCGAGACTATTGGTGAAAATTGACTGGTTTGTGCTTTCATTTGTGTGTCTTTTGTACTGGGTCAACTATGTTGATCGACTCAATATTTCTAACGCATACGTCTCCGGGATGAAAGAAGACTTGAATATGCATGGAAACGAGTTCAATGTGATCAACACATGCTTTACGGTGGGATATGTTGTGTTTTTGATCCCCAATAATTTGATTTTGTTGAAGGTTAGACCTCGGTATTGGCTTACATTTTGTGCTATAGCTTGGGGACTCTTGACTTTGGGGATCTACAAGGTTACCAACTTCCGCCAGATCTGTGCTATCAGGTTCTTTCAAGCTGGGTTCGAGAGTTCAACTTTTACAGGTGCTCATCTCATTTTGGGGTCTTGGTACAAGGAAGACGAATTGACTAAACGAAGTGCAATTTTCACCAGCGCAGGTCTTATTGGGAATATTTTCAGCTCCACAATGCAAGCGTCGATTTTCGAAACCATGGATGGAAAAAATGGGTTGGCGGGCTGGAGATGGTTGTTCATAATTGACTTTGTCATCACCATTCCAATTGCAATTTATGGCTTCATTTTCTTCCCTGATACTCCAGAAACATGCAAAGCGTTCTACTTTAATGCCGAGGAGAAACAACTAGCGGTTTCAAGAATGCCAAAGAGACCGCAAACCAAATTGGATATTTCAGTTTTCAAGCGAGTGATAGGAAGATGGCATTGGTGGCTCTTGTCGTTTCTCTGGGTTATGGGAGGAGAAAATGAATCCTACGCTACGAATTCTTTGTTTGCATTATGGCTCAAGTTCTACAACTACACCGTGCCCCAAATCAACCATTATCCCATGGGAGTTTATGGAGTGGGAGTGGTAGCGACATTCACTTTTGCACTTTACGTTGATGGGACTGGTGCCCGATATCACTGGAGAATTGGAGTCTTGATTGGGATTTGCATGTTGGTGTCGACAATCATGCTTCTTGCCAAACCACACCATGACGCAATAGTATTTGCAGCCCAGTATATCTCGGGAATATCCTATGCTGGCCAGGCCACTTTCTTCGCTTGGGCCAATGTGATCTGTGCCAACGACCTCCAGGAGCGTGCGATCGTCTTGGCATCGATGAACATGTTCAGCAATGCCGTCAATGCGTGGTGGTCGATTTTGTTTTATGGTGCTGATACGGCACCCAAATTTCGCAAAGGCTGCTATGCCATGTTGGCCACATTGCTCACCAGTGTTGCGACAGTCTGTGTCATCCGCTACCTCCAGATCCGCGAAGAGCGGCAAGAAAAGACTTTTGTTGAAGAACAAGTCGAAAACGTAGACTCCAAGTCGCAGCATTTGGTTCGATCGACGTCAGTTTCGTCCGGTCAAATATCTGTATGAATAAATGTTACAAGTCCAGCTCTGCTTCCTCAAACATCTTGAACATGTTCGCCACGTCGCTGCTCATGCTTCTCGTGAGCTCCACCAAGTCTCCGTCAGACTTGTTGAACATGACACAGTTGGCGAACATGAGCATAATATCGCGCTCTAGCTCTTTAACCAGGCCATAAGCCGGTGGGTTTTGTTTCAGTTTGACAGCTCGTAGAATGCCCTTTAGGTCTTTTGGCTGGTAAATGCACTTGTGGTAATCGGGAGCGGATCTTTTATTGACCGGCTGAAGAAAAGGCGAAGAAAATCGGTGTGCCTGAATACTGTTGATAAGATTTACAGCAATGTTCTGGAACCGTTTGCGCTGAGACGACACCGATCCTGGCGACAACGACCGCTTTCGAGAGGGGGTAGAAACTGGAGTTTGTTTGGTGGAGTTTGAGTCGCCTGGGGTTTCGGGAAGTGGAGTTTCTGGAGCGGGAGTACTTTCCTCGTCTTCATTTTCGTCTTCGTCTTCGTTGTAACTTTCGTTTTCGTCTTCGTTTTCGTCTTCGTTTTCGTCTTCCTTTTCTTCTTTTTCCATTTCCTCTTTTTCGATTTCTTCTTCCTCGTCGTTTTTCGCTTCCTCTTCTTCTTCCACTTCGTTTTTCTCTTTTTTCTCTTCCGCTTCTTTTTCCTCATCTTTCCTCTGTAGCTCAAGCTTGATTTCTTGCTGGCTTCTGTACATTTTTGGTAAATCTGACACGGCTTTTTTCACTAATTGAAGGTAGTTCATGGTGTGTTCCACCACAAAAGCCTGGAATTTTTCGTCGAAATCGTCGTCTCCTGCTTGTATTCGAACCTTGCCCTGTCTCATCAGCATTATAGACTCCATATTGTGTTCTTTGAGCGCTCTACTTAGACCAGTTCTGTCCAAGATAATTTTTGTTTTTCCACCATTGTGGAACTTTTCGTCATACTTTTGTGCTAGCTGATTGAACGCCGTAATAAAGTCAGAAACGTCAGCTTCTACTTCTTCGCCTTGCTTGACGGCGGAATCTCGAATCACAGACGAAACGGTGGCCGCTATCAAGAACTGTGCAAACTCCCGTTGCATGGTTAGATGAAATGTTCGCGCGATAATGGAGAAGGGAAAAGTGGAGAAAAAGTGAAAAATAGAGAATAGGAAGATGGGGTTTAGAATGATGGATTTAGAGAAAAGGGAAGGGATTAGATTAGAAAGTGATCTAATGCAGAAATGGAGAATAGTAAACTCAAGAGAGATATGGTCAACAGATAAACTCGAAGTCGAGTGATCATCTCGAACAATGGCCCACCAGTCCTTTAACATAATCAGCTTATATTACTCTCAATATATACAGACTTGCCGACACGTTCGACATGTTCAGCCTTAGCGTTTTTGCATGTTTTGCATCAACATAGCGCTGTGTTAGTACTAGATTCGTGACTAAATTCGTCACTAGCTTCGTAATAGTTTCGTAATAGTTTCACCTCAACACTTATACTTACTTTTGCTCCTGGAATCTTTGACCCACTCTCTCGCTGTGCTTCAAGAACTTCTCGGAACATTTCATGATACAACTGCTTTCTTTGGTGGTCAAGTTGGCCGATGTGAAATCGTTGACACAGTCGTCAAAGCACTTGGAAACCAAATTGGAGTACAAACGCATGAAATCCTTCATCTGCTTTTGTTCCACGATTTGCTGAAACTCCTGTTGTTCTTTGACATTTAACTGATCCATTTTTACAAGTACTCAAGTTCGAAAATTGCCGTTGCGGTCCAAATTTTCATCCTATGTACAGAATGTGTGTATGCACTCTCGAAGTTACTGCATATGACAAAATAGGTTTGGCTCTAGCAGGAACATGATCCCGGGGTTCTGGGAAACGCTATAACGTCCTTGATACTGGCCATTCCAGAAAGAAATGCCACTAGTCTTTCCATACCCATGCCAAAACCTCCATGGGGAACGGTTCCGTTTTCACGAATTGACAAGTACCATTCATTATCTTCGATGGACATGTTGCGATTTTTGAGCTCTTGTAATAGTTTCTCGTAGTTGTGCTCTCTTACCGAGCCTCCCACAAGCTCTCCTATGCCAGGAATTATGAGGTCGAAGCACGCAACAGTAGAATTTTGGTTTTCAGATTCGGGCATGTAGAATGGTTTCTGAGCTTTCGGATAATCAGTGATAAATACTGGCGACTTAAAATGGGTTTCAGCGAGCCATTTTTCGTGCTCTGTTTGTATTGAGTCTCCCCACGTAAGCCTGCCCTTCAGTCGTCCTTTGTTTTTGATTTTATTGATGATTTCGATAGCTTCAGTATAGGTGATTCTGGGCCAAGGCTCGCTCTGTAGTATCGTCTTCCAGTTGGCCTCCATGGCTTGTCGTTCGTCTTTATTGTAGCGGGACTGAGCCAAGTCATTCGCAATACTCTGGACCACATCCTGTGTAACGTAGCGGATCATATTCTCGGTAAAATCACAAATTTGGTGGACTGATTCAATGTACGATAATTCTGCTTCCAACATCCAGAACTCACTTAAATGACGGTTGGTATGGGACTCCTCGGCCCGAAAGCATGGGGTCAATGCCCACACCCGATTCAATGACTGAGAAAGAACCTCAAGGTGCAATTGAGTCGATACAGTCAAATACGCTGGTTTTCCAAAAAATGGATTCTCTGGTTTGGAATCTTTTGCCTCAACAATAAACTGTTCGCCCGCTCCTTCGCAGTCAGAGCTTGTAATTAGCGGTGCCAGGACCTTTATAACGTCGTTTTGCTCGAAAAACCGCTGGAACAGACCTTCCAAGAAGGATCGAAGTCGAAGAACTGATGCCAATGATGATGTTCGATGTCTCAATGTAGGAAGTGTTCGAAGAAACTGATACGACAGTGACTTTTTCTGGATGGGATACAGTTCAGGAACTTCACCTATAACAGCTGCTTTGTGCTCATTCTCCGTAGAATCGTATAAGAGTTCATAGTCCTGACTGCCTTTGGACTCTACCCATTTTCCTACAAACGAAACGCTTTGTCCCACTTTAAAGTTGATATTGGTGTCACCATTGAGCACCACATTCAACGTGGAGTGCGTAGACCCGTCGGAAAGGTCCACAAAATGAAGATTTTTAAACGACCGAACAGCCTTTACATGGCCCTGCGTTTTTACTAAACTATCCACAGAAGGTGGAAATGATAATAGATGCTTGATAGTTGGCGGTATGGTAGTACTCAGCGAGGAGAGTGCGCTGGACAGGTACGTTCGCCATGCTCGGCGAGAAATACCACAAAACATACAAGATGACTGAAAGCTAGTTTTGAAGTGTACTGCATAAACCCTACTAATAGCTTATACACAGTAATACCCTATGCTACCCCAAGTTGGCACCCGTGTTACCCATACCCTTGGGATTGTCATCCTTCCAATCGTCCCACTGTCTTTTTTCCAATTCCTCGTCGCTGTCGTCGGTATCTTGGTCATTTTTCTCATTTTTCACTTCTTCCGCAGCCACTTTTCCATTGGCGAGTTCGTAGTCCAAATATTCTTCGACAGACATACTGGGTAACACCTGGCCCGTTCCAAACACCTTATTTCGAAGCTCGTTCTTATTTGCTGTGATGGTGAACGGCTGCAATATCTTGCCTTGTTTGGAAAGCAACGACGATATCGGCTGCTTCTTTCCAGGAACAACTTCGAGTTTTGTGGTGTATCCAGTGGGATCAATTGGTTGTTCTTTTTGTGGTGGTTTTGGGTTCTTGTTGGGTGCAGGCATCTTCTTGAGAACCTCCAACTCCATGGCTATCAGTTCAAGGCTGCTGAAACTTTTGAGTGCAAATAGCTTCACCTGGTCGAGATAGAGCTGTTTGGTAGTTTCTTCGTCATAGGAGTCAAACTCCGCTTTGGCGTCGTCTGCACTGCTACCGTAGCGAGAGACGAGTATTTGGATTTTCGAGGTCAACTCTTTTTCTAGTTTGAAGTTGGCTATTTTATCGGCTCGAATGGTAGCTGGATTTCGTTCTTGAGATGCCAATATGTCTTTTGCCAGTGGATTGTCCGACTCTTTATACAGCCGAACTCGCTCCGTTTGGGCCTTGTTTAGGAGCTTGTAGTTGCTGAGCACCAGAAGATAGCTCGCAAAATGTTCTTGGGCCGCTTGAAGGTTTTCAACTTTGAATTCCAATCCATCCACAATTAACTCCTCTCCAACACTCTGTGAATTCACCATAAGGTTCTGGTACAATGTCCCTAGATAATACTCCACGTTCAAGAAAGGAACATAGTTCACGTTCATCTCAGCAATGGTTTCATTATCGCTGAATATACTGAGATGACTGACAATTATCAAAATGATTCGAAACTCTTTTATCAACTTTAAAAGCTCTTTTTGGTACTCAGGGCCATTTTTGCGGCCTGAAAATACACCAGCGTCATTCCTATAGTTCTCAAAGCGCGCCAAAGCACCCTGGAACTTTTCCGTGACAGTTTGGTCTGTAGAGTCTGCCATACCCGAATGGAAACGGCTCGCGAGTTAATCTGGAGATTCCTGCACACACCACCACGACCTCGCGGGTGCAATTTTAGGTGCAAGTTGCGAAACCAGTAGCTGTTCAATGCACTCACACCATTCCCATAGTGGAACCTATGTCTCGCATGCGCAAGACGAATTGGACGATGTAGTTGCTCGTGCGCATGAATTGGGATTTTCTACATTTTGTCTCACAGAACATATGCCTCGGTTGAACAGTAAATTCATGTATCCAGAAGAGACTGAAAAATCAATGTCAATTGAAGATTTACAGAAAATATTTAGCCAGTATTTGGAACATGCTGCCAGACTCAAGGCTGAGTACGCAAATCGTGGGCTCGATATCTTGGTGGGATTTGAAGTTGAAGGCATAGATTCTGCTCATATTGACCACGCTTGTAACCTCTTACCGTTGGTTGATATGTGTGTAGGATCTGTCCATTTTGTCAATGAGATCCCAATTGACTTCTCGCAGGACCTCTGGCTAGAAGCTCGAGATCTGTTACCAGAAAAGACGACCAGAGCCCTAAATTTTGAGTACTACAAGCTCCAAAGACAGGTTCTTGAAAAGGTGAAACCAACAATTGTTGGTCATTTTGATCTCATTCGTTTGTTCGAACCACAAGAAATAGACCCTACTACGGGCAAACACTTGTCCCAGGTGTGTATAGAGACCGACTGGCCTGAAGTGTGGGACCTAATTGTTGGTAATATTGTATTTGCGAAAAGTTATGGAGCGCTCTTTGAGCTCAATTCTGCTGCCTTCAGAAAAGGCTGGAACAGTCCCTACCCCAAGAAGGATGTATGCCGAGCTATAATAGAGTATGGAGATGCTAGGTTCTGCCTTTCGGACGATTCCCACGCCGTTTCGCAGGTGGGACTCAACTACAATAAGCTTCTTGATTTCATCAAATTCTTGGGTCTACAAAAGATATACTTTCTACTGGCGCAAAACTCTTCAACAGCCATCAATTGTTTGCTGACTCACAACCTTGAAAAGAATTGGAGCCCTTATTCACAATAATACAGTAGTCTAGTAAGACCTGCCGAACATACAGTAGGTGACTGCGGCTCTGTCACACTTGACACATTTCTGGCCCGGCTTCAATTCTGGCTGTTCAAATGGAATACACAACGACTTGGCACCCATCGAAGGAGCACGCTCGTCTTCTTCCTCGTCCTCGCCGTTGTTGTTCTTTGCTGAGGAATCCTTGATGTCGTCTTCGCAATCGGCGTCTCCACACCATGGCGACAAAATGACATTCTTAGCATTGAGAGTGGGCACAAAGTCCTTCCATTCGTCCACCTTCACCCGGTGCTTGTCGAAGTCACCACGGGCCTTTTCCAACATTTCCTTTTGCATCGTTTCGAGCAATTCGGGAATTCTGGTTTCCAACTCGGCCAACTTGACGGTGTATTTCTCTCCATTATCACGTCTGACGGCAGTGACTTGCTCCTGGGCCATATCCTTGGGTCCGAATTCAACACGCAAAGGCACACCCTTCAACTCCCAATTGGCAAACTTCCATCCACTGGTGTAAGTGTCTCTGTAGTCAGAAGTGACTCTCACATCCGCAGCATTCAAGCGGGCTTCAATGTCAGCTGCTCCGTCGTTAATTCCCTTTCTCTCGTCGTCAGCTGTCTTGCTGGTCAATCCAACGGGAATAACTACAACTTGTGTCTGGGCAACTCTAGGTGGAAGAACCAAACCTTTGTTGTCGGAATGGGTCATAACCATGACACCAATGACTCTTGTGGATAAACCCCACGAGGTTTGCACACCATATACCTTGGGCTTGTCAGCACCTTCGGGATTTTCAACGGTAATGTTGAACATTTTCGAAAAGTTGGTACCGAGATGGTGCGAAGTAGCACCTTGAATTCCTCTACCGGTAGCACCAATGAATCCCTCGACGGTGGTGGTATAGTTTCCACCGGCAAACTTTTCATTTTCAGTTTTCTTACCCTTGACCACAGGAACAGCCAAAAGCTCTTCGTAGATCTTGGTGTACAAATCCAAGATTTTCATCACCTGTTCGTCGGCCTCTTTGTCGGTCAAATGAACGGTGTGTCCTTCCTGCCACAAGAACTCTCTGGTTCTCAAAAATGGCTGTGGGTGCTTGAATTCCCAACGAACCACCGAGTTCCACTGGTTGAGTTTCAAAGGAAGGTCTCTATGAGAACGGATCCATTTGGCGTAGTATGGGTACATGACGGTTTCGGAGGTTGGTCTGATGGCAATGTGCTCTTCAAGCTCTGAGTTTCCAGCCTTGGTGACCCACGCAACCTCAGGTGCAAATCCCTCGATATGGTCCTTCTCCTTTTCGAGAACTCTCGATGAGACGAACATGGGGAAGTATGCATTGCGAACGCCCAACTTCTTGATCTGGATATTGAACCAGTCCTGGATCTGTTCCCAGACATGGTACGAGTTGGGTCTTAAGATGTAACATCCGGAAACGTCATAGTAATCCAACATTTCTCCTTTAGTCACCACCTCGGAATACCAAGCTGAAAAATCCTTGGTCTTGTCTACAGTTATTCCAATGAGTTTGGCGTCCTCGCGCTTGGACTCTTCCTTTTTCTGCTTGGCGACGGTCTTACGAGCTTTGGCGTCGTTGGAAGCACCAGCGGCTGGAGCTGATGGAGCAGCCGTGAAATCCACAACTACAGTTTCTATTCCAGTTGATTCAAGGTACTTGACCACCACGTTAGCGGGAAGCGCGGCCTTGGACGACGCGGTGGCCAATTCCAAGGGAGTTTCGCCAGCTTCAGTGATCTTTTGGTCAAGTAAAATCTTGATTTTACCGGCTAAATCTTTATGCAAATTGGCAATTGATACCTCTGTAGGTGCCACTTTGAAGAACTCTTCCACCAAGTCGGCGCTGGCCATTCGGGGCTCCTTTACCAGCGCTGAGGCCGCCACCAATGAAGTTGGAGTTTTGGTGTCTTGCAATGCGATCACCACCACTGGGACTGGGGTGGCTGTTTTTGCTGTTTTTGGCTTGAAAACCAAGGTTTTGGTTGTCAACGCATTTTCGGCGGAGACTGACGCTAAAGAAAGCTGGGCCAAAGACTGCTCGAGGGCCATGGATGAGTCTAAAAAATTTGGAGATAAGGCAACGACGACAAAATTTCAATGTTCGCGCGCGCAGAACAGATGAGTAAACGGCCGGTGCCGCAGATTACGCAGGTTTGCAGCCTGTGCGTAATTGTGAGTCTTCAAGTGCAATTTGTCGCACCATCTGCGGTTTGAGTCAGAAAGGTGTTGTACAAGAGACATGTCAGTTTACGTCAACGAGAGAACGGGTGCCGACGCCGAGGGCCACGGATCTGAGGAGAAGCCGTACCAAACTGCTGCGTATGCTGTGTTTTCGCAGCCAGAAACAAAGATTTTTGTGTTCAAAGCTACTGACGACGGAGAAGGGTACGAAGAAATATCGGCGTCTGCTTTGAAAAAAGCCAAGAAAGGCGCTGATGGACTCAGAAAAAAACAGGAGAAGGCCAAGGCTGCCTCGGAGAAACATAACGAAACATCAAAAAAACTCGAACTGTTGGAAGTGATCGACATAAAAGAGGACCAGTCACTCCCACCGGCAAAAAAAATCAAATTGAGATCCATAGGCGAAAACATAGGCTCGCGTGTGGCCGTTCGTGGGTGGATCCACCGTTTGCGTTTGCAGAAAGGATTGGGTTTTGTCACGGTGCGTGACGGTACTGGCTATGTTCAATGTGTGTTGACGGGAGATCTCGCCAAGGCCAAGTCGACCCACGAATTGACGTTGGAAACCTCGATTTGTATCAAGGGTGTCATCAACAAGCTCCCTGAGGGAAAATCTGCGCCTGGCGGTGTGGAATTGAAGGCTGACTTTTATGAGGTTGTGGGCCAAGCTCCATCTGGCGAAGAGTCGTTTTCCAACAAAGTCCAGGAAAATGCCGATCCTTCGTTGTTGTTGGACCAACGTCACTTGACATTGAGAGGTGAAGCACTCTCTGCCGTCATGAAGGTGCGCTCGGCCTTCTTGTACGCTATCAGAAGATTTTTCGAAGAAGAAGGGCTTTTGGAAGTCACTCCGCCATGTATGGTGCAGACACAAGTGGAGGGAGGCTCGACTTTGTTCAAGATGAACTACTACGGCGAAGACGCTTACCTTACCCAGTCGTCGCAGCTTTACTTGGAAACCTGTTTGCCTTCTTTGGGAGACGTTTTCTGTGTCCAAGAGTCGTTCAGAGCAGAGAAATCACACACCAGAAGACACTTGTCGGAGTACACACATATCGAAGGAGAATTGGCGTTTATAGATTTTGAGGACTTGTTGGTCCATTTGGAGAAGTTGCTCACCCAAACCGTCAAATACGTGTTGGAAGACCCTGTCGCCGGACCTTTGATCAAGCAGCTCAACCCCAACTTTGTGGCTCCCAAGGGCCCATTCTTGAGAATGGAATATGTCGATGCCTTGGAATGGCTCAACGAGCATGGAATCCCCAACGAAGACGGTGAAAAGTTCAAGTTTGGAGATGATATTGCCGAGGCTGCGGAGCGTAAAATGACCGACACCATCGGAAAACCGATTTTATTGATCAGATTCCCAGTGGAGATCAAGTCGTTTTACATGCAAAAATGTGCCGACGACCGTCGTGTGACTGAGTCTGTGGACGTTTTGATGCCCAACGTGGGAGAGATTCTTGGTGGCTCCATGAGAATGTACGACTACGACGAGTTGGTGGCTTCGATTAAGAAGGAAGGATTGGATCTTGATTCCTACTACTGGTTTACGGATTTGAGAAAATACGGAACTTGTCCTCACGGAGGCTACGGACTTGGAACCGAGAGAATCTTGGCATGGTTGTGCGACCGGTTCACCGTCAGAGACTGCAGTTTGTACCCCAGATTCAGTGGCCGTTGCAAGCCATGAGTCATAATAGAACTCTTACATAAGGCTGAATATCATCCCAATTAGGCAAGCGCATCGTAGCCGCGGTGGTGAATCTTTTTTCACCGCGAAATTGTCTGCGAATTTCTTCCTATCACTATGTCTGATACACCAGCCAAGCTCTGGGGTGGCCGTTTTACCGGTGCTACCGACCCCTTGATGGACTTGTACAATGCTTCTCTTCCATACGATAAAAAAATGTACGCGGCAGATTTACATGGAACTGCCGTTTATACGCAAGGGTTGCAGAAATTGGGCATTCTTTCCGCCGACGAATTGTCGTCGATCCAAGAAGGATTGAAGGTTGTTGAGAAAGAGTGGGAACTGGGGAAGTTTGTGGAGAAGCCTGGTGACGAGGATATCCACACCGCTAACGAGAGAAGGTTGGGAGAGGTGATTGGAAAACACATTGCTGGAAAAGTGCACACGGGCCGTTCTCGGAATGACCAAGTTGCAACCGATATGCGGATTTTTGTTCGTGAGACGTTGACCACGCTCTTGGAATACTTGTCGCAGCTCATTGGCACCATAGTCAACCGAGCAGGTCAAGAAATTGACGTTTTGATGCCTGGCTACACCCACTTACAAAGAGCTCAGCCTATCAGATGGGCTCATTGGTTGTCGTCCTATGCCACCTACTTTACTGAAGACTACAAGAGACTCAAGGAGCTTTTGGTTAGAGTCAACCAGTCACCTTTGGGCAGTGGAGCGTTGGCTGGACATCCGTACGGAATTGACCGAGAATTCTTGGCGGAAAATTTGGGCTTTGACGGAGTCATTGGTAACTCGCTTGTAGCTGTCAGTGACCGTGATTTTGTGGTGGAGTCGCTCTTCTGGTGCTCACTATTCATGAACCATATCTCGAGATTTTCTGAGGATTTGATCATCTACTCGGCTGCCGAGTTTGGTTTTGTCAAGTTGGCCGACGCATATTCCACTGGATCATCTTTGATGCCCCAGAAGAAGAACCCGGACTCGTTGGAGTTGTTGAGAGGAAAATGTGGCCGTGTCTTTGGCTCGCTTGCTGGGTTTATGATGTCCATTAAGTCAATTCCTTCCACTTACAACAAGGACATGCAAGAAGACAAAGAGCCATTATTTGATGCCTTGACTACAGTCGAACACTCGATCTTAATTGCTACTGGAGTTATCTCGTCATTGTCTATTAACAAAGAGAAAATGGAGGCTGCTTTAACCATGGATATGTTGGCTACTGACTTGGCTGATTACTTGGTGATGAAGGGTGTTCCTTTCAGAGAAACCCACCATATTTCTGGAGAGTGTGTTAGTCGGGCTGAGGAATTGAAACTCTCCGGCATTGACAAGTTGACTATGGAACAACTTCAGGCTATCGACTCCAGATTTGGAGAAGATGTAAAGGACGTTTTCAACTTTGAAGCTAGTGTCGAAAGAAGAAATGCCACTGGAGGCACTGCCAAGTCTGCTGTGTTGAAGCAGTTGGAACTGTTGAAGAAGCAGGTCAAAGGAAATTAATAGTAGATTACATCTAGTGATTTGACTACTAGATTACTAAATAAGAAAAATTATAATACAATTAAATTACAAGTAGATTCTGATTTAGCTGAACTTCAAGTAGATTACTGAATAATGGAGACCAAATTTATACCAGATTAACTAAACCGACTAAATTTATAGTAGCTAGGCTCATCCACTTCACTAAACTTTACTACTCTTCACCGAAATTTTTATTACCTTTCAAAATCTCTTTTTTACTGCTAATTACAAAAGTATGAAAAAGCTATCGTAGGTAGTTGAGAGGTGACGCTAGCACCTTTATGGTGTACTTATATAAATGGCTGCAAATTATTTTTCGGCAGCAAGCTTATAGCTGAAAAAAAAAACTGAAAAATACATGAATATTGCTTGAATTTTGGACTTAAGATGAGATCAGGAATTTCATGGGATGAAGAATTTCTAGCTACGAATTGGTCTTTCAAACTGCAGTAATGGGGCATAAGTTGTAGGTGAAAAATCGGAATCTGGTGTTTGGCTCTTGTTGTAACCGACGGAATCCTCACAACAGTTATTAGTTGAGGACCATGTAAGCTCGGTGTGCGAAACACAATTCAAACGGAACCATATAGTTAAAGGGAGTGGAATTTACCAGTTGAGACAACCCATTCTACATATTAACCCAATAGCTTGCTGTTTCAGGCTAGTATCCAAACTCTTATTCTGAACACCTTTAACCTCATTGAGCATTTTCAGATCAGGCATCTGTACGGTGAATTAGACCTTGTACCTAAAAAATAGAACCTCGCTAGCAACCCCGCAAAATCTCCTTTAGCTACATGTACTAACCAATCAACCAATCATGCTTTGAGTTCCTCAACCATAACTTATCATTTGAAATAATCCAACTATATTTCTACCGATATACCATATATCAACCATGAATCTCTAACCCATTTGCCTTAAATTTCGTTTTCCTTGAATTCTACCCTTTTGCCTTGAATTTCTAACCTTGTTCCCAAATTCTAGCTTTCTTAGTCATAATTCATCTCACAGCTTGCTCATAAATCGTAAATATCTGGAAGGAAATTGTTTCATCGAATCAATGATATTCTTCCATAAGCTAGGTTGATGGTATTTGTCTATAAGGTCCCTTGAACTTTTTGGAAACCTGCTCACACCTTCATCTATGCTTTTTGATGTTTTCCGCTTATATGTATCCAAGAAAGTATACCACTCAATCTGGGTTTCAGATATAGAAATATTTCTTGAATTTCCATCGTATTGAAGTTGCTGGTTCAAAGCTTCTTGATATCGTTGAACTTCCTTATCGATTATCCCAAGGTCGATAAGCGGCTCTCCAATAGGCTCTTGGGACACCCCAAGTTTACTGAACTGTTTCTTTTCTCCACTGAAATTATGGTTCAGTTCCATGGTAGAGTATTCACTCAGTGTATGGCTCTTGGTGACCTCGCCGGTAACAAAAGATTCCATGGTGGGCACAGACCCAGCGTCTGTTATAGTGTAAAGATCACTGTTTGACATAGCGTAATAGGTTTTTGATAAGTTTTCCATCCTTATCTCATTATATATTCGTTCGGATATTTTTTCGTATTCGCAGCCGAGTGTCCGTGAGCGACCTCATGCAACCTTCTGCTTCCAAGAACCATCGGGCTTAGGATTCGACTAATGCTCGTAAAAGTATTTCTAAAAGTATTTCGCTTGAGATTCTTAATCTGCTGATAAAGAAAGTCTGTCTAGCGTCAAGTGTTCCATGCGTCATCATGTCTATCGAGTTCCGGTCCTTTCTAAAGTCGTTCTGTGGGGGGACCATTCGTTCTGTTCTTGTTATGCAGGAGGTGACGTAAACACTTTAAACTAATGCAGGTTATATCTCCGATGCATGGAACCCATACCATTAGCCCCCATCTAGGCTTATCATCATGCAGCGTACTATCCCGCAAAGATTTTCCGAATGATGGCTGCATGAAACTGCTTGATTCTGCGCTATCGTGCATTTGCAGCCCTCCGCGTAAACTCCGTCTGGTGCACGGGTGTGTTTCGGGTTTTTTGCAGCCACATTCTACTTTGGCAACCACTTTCGATTCCATATAAATTAGGGATTAATTTGGCACCAATTTCTTGCGATCAAAAAAATCTGACAATACCAAGATGAATGAAAAGTCCTCTCTGAGAACCACATATGAAAATGCGTTTGAATTAATAAAAAAAACTACTGATATGGACTCAAAACCTCAATTTTTGAGTAAACTCGTTCAACTTTTAAAAGAAGAAGGTGAAAAAGATTGGATTTTAAACTTGCTAGCAGCTTGCTTTTGGTTCTGCTTGACAGATACTGTTTCCCACCGCTTGCAGTCTTTTTTGGACGAAATTTCCTTCGTAACACGAAATGTGGTGATGCATCATAATGCGACCTATCACTTTACAGGTGAGTTTGAAGATAAAGAAACCTCTAAAATCTTCTTACATCTTTTATGCAACTGCTATGGGAGATTCTACAGTCTCGCAATAGATTTGCAGGGCCCTAATGATGTCATGCCATTGATTTTGGGCAATCTATTTGGACCCTTGAGGCAAATAATGGCAATGATGTTATTAGGTACTGGTGCACTTATGTTTAGTGCCAGCTTTCCAGTAGTCCTTGAAAGTGATACCGCTTCATTGACTGATATTGCCGTGCTTGTCCTCATGTCTACGCATCTGCGAGCCTTGAGTGAGATCTATCTTGCTCCTGAATCTAGTCCAGCATCGATCATTTATCCAAAATCATGTACACCCGCACAAAGCTTGAAAGAGTCTGTCAAGGTACTATTGGAAGTTTTGGATCACGGCACTAATGTTGACTATATAAGCTGCACCGTCGGCGCCGATGCAATTTTTGTATCTCTTTGTGAGCTCAACGCCCACGATAAATCCGAGGTATTACTGGTGTTCAATCAGCTTCTGATAAAGATGTCGTTGACCACATTTTCTTCCAGACTTCTCATTATTGCTAGTTTCCTGATCATCGGCTACAACAGCAAGTTGGAAGACGTTCCGACTTTGATCAGAAGCTTATATCAGCTGGAGCGCCTACCACCTTTGCCTAAAACTGGCCTTTTCGTTGAAACACTGAAAATTGTGCAAGGAATCAACATCTCTTTATTTGATGCAAGTTACAATCTTCAAAAACTTAGTCATGTGGTCAAATACCTATTGGTTTTGCAGAGATGGAGCATCGAGAATATCTTGAAAGAACACGTTACAATTGCAACGAGATCAATGATTGATACTAGTGAAGGTTCGCACTATGTTACCAAGATATTGGCGCCAGTTGCTCGCTTGTTGATCAGCAGTTTACTCATGGTGGTTTTCATCTCCCAAAATGGCCAGCACAAGGAGTTTTATAAGCTCTCAGTAACAAATTTGGCAGAATTGATATCTGCGAATGAAACTTTTTGGACCATTCTTCTCTCTCTTATGAAAGATTCAATCAGTGAAAATCCTTTTCACTCGAAAATTTTTGCCCAGCTCTTGCTGGACCTAGTGGAAATGAAAGCTGGTACCGATTTTATTCCCAGCCTGCTCCAAACTTCCGTTGATGATATCATTTTGTTCGCCAACAGCACTTCCAAACTCGTGGATTTCGACATCACAACCCTAGAATATGTGTATGGGCCATCAGCAAATTCCAAAGGCGCCTCTAAGCTTTCAGATTGAAGCAAATAGAACACATTCTATATTAGCCATTACACTCGAATCAATTGCTATATACGTGCTATCGTAAATCTCAGCTTTTTGAAGTTTGCAGCTATCGGGTACCCCATCTCGTGCCTGCACATAACATCAAAAATACCTCATCGCGATTTCAAGTCCCACTACGACAGATTCTACACCCTTCCTAATATGGTTCTTAAATCCACTTCTGCTGCTGGTGTATCTGTCTACCAGGTATCGGGTACCAACCTGTCAAGAGCCTTGCCCGACTGGATGGCGCGAAAAAGAAAGAGAGCCTTAAAAGATGACGTTGAGTACCAGAATAGAATCGAGCTCATTCAAGATTTTGAGTTCAGCGAGGCCTCTAACAGGATAAAGGTCACTCCTGACGGGCAATATGCCATGGCTACAGGTACCTATAAGCCCCAGATCCATGTGTATGATTTTGCCAATTTGTCATTGAAATTTGACCGTCACACAGACAGCGAAAATGTAGACTTTGTGGTGGTTTCAGACGACTGGACCAAATCTGTTCATCTTCAAAACGACCGTTCAATTGAATTCCACACAAAGGGAGGCATACATTATCGTTCGAGAATACCGAAGTTTGGCCGGTCAGTAGCGTACAATCCTGTGAATTGCGATTTGCTTGTGGGTGCTTCTGGAAATGAAATTTATCGCCTTAATCTCGACCAGGGCCGATTTTTGAACCCGTACGTTCTCGAGACAAATGAGGGTGTCAATGCTGTATCGATAAATCCAGTCCATGGACTTGTGGCAGCAGGATTAGAGGATGGCACAGTTGAGTTCTGGGATCCTCGAAGCAGACAGCGGGCAGGAAAACTATTTGTGTCGGACCATCTTGAAGAGAAAACGCAAATTTCTGCTCTAGCATACCGTAACGATGGCCTTAACTTTTCATGTGGTACATCTAGCGGCAAGTCTTTAATTTACGACTTGAGAACTTCACTTCCTTCGCTCGTGAAAGACCAGGGATATGGATACGATATCAAGAAGATTATATGGTTGGATGACAACAGCTCCAATAGTAACAAAATTTTAACCAGTGACAAAAGAATTGCCAAAATATGGGACCGATTGGATGGAAAGCCCTATGCATCTATGGAGCCCAATGTGGATATTAATGATATCGAATACATACCGGGTTCTGGTATGTTCTTCATGGCTAACGAGGGCATTCCTATGCATACCTACTATATTCCCAACTTGGGACCAGCGCCTAGGTGGTGCTCATTCTTGGATAATGTGACAGAAGAGTTGGAAGAAAAACCATCAGACACCGTCTATTCGAACTACAGGTTCATCACCAGAGACGAAGTTGCCAAGTTGAACTTGTCACATTTGGTTGGATCGAAGGTGTTGCGCTCGTATATGCATGGTTTTTTCATTGACACCGAGTTGTACGACAAGGTCAATTTGATCGCCAATCCCAACTCATTCCGGGATGAACGTGAGAGAGAAATCCGCAAGAGAATCGAAAAGGAGCGTGAGTCCAGAATACGGAGTACTGGTGCCGTCACCAATACCAAGCTCAAGGTCAACAAAGATTTGGCTGGAAGGTTGCAAGAAAGACAAGGAGATCAAGCTGCCGAGTCAGTCATCAACGACGACAGATTCAAGGAGTTGTTTGAGAATCCAGAGTTTGCTGTGGATGAACAATCGCATGAGTACAAGCAGCTTAACCCTGTCCGTTCCACCACGCAGAATGGTGCTGATCGTTCTCGTGGCTTGACAGCAGCCGAGGAGTCTGACGAAGAAAGAATGAGAAATGGTGAACTGGAAGAACTGGAAGACGAATCTGAAGAATCTGATGAATCTGATGAAAATGAACAAGAATCTGAAAAACAGGCAAAGGTGCAAAAAGAGATGGAACGACTCAGGCAGCGTAGAAAAGCCAAGGAAGAGGCCGATCGGTTCATGAACAAAATGAGTGCAGTGGCACAGCAGTCTCAATCCAACAACGAATCCTTTGAAACCCAGGTCAAAAAAGCTGCACCAAGAAACAAAAATGATGATAGCCGTATAAGACGGCATGCTCGTGGAGAAGCCGAATTGACTTTCGTTCCACGCAAAAAAACCACTCAAAAAGTCAAAGTGCAAGACGACCGGCCGGAAAGTGAAAAGGGAAGGACAAAACAACGGTTTGATGGAAGAAGAAGGGCGTCCAAGAATGCATTCAGAGGCATGTAATCTCTGGTTTATATACAGGCAGGCTCATTATAAAGTGCGATGAGCTCACTGCGATGAGATGAGTAGATGATATAGATGTCTCGAAACACAGAAAAAGCACAATCGGCTCTCAATAGGTTCCAGCTCGCCAAATCTCGTAGTGCTGGGGTTTTGGAGAGCAATCCACAGCTACGGCCCAAGTATGTGCAGCTGGTGAAAAATCTCCCTCAAGCTGAAAAATGGCGGTCGGTAGTAATTGGTGAAATTTCCACAAACCTCACTAGAATTCAGGATCCCAACATCAACCACGTACAGATCAGAGACATTAATGAACACTTGAACAAGCTTTTCAGAGAGAAACGAGCGTGGGAGCACCATATAAAACTGCTTGGAGGAGCAGATTACACACTTCTGTCTGGCGGTGATGCGGGCATAAAAGTCAAGGGTTATCGCTATTACGGGCGGTCACGCGAGCTTCCGGATGTTCAGGAAATGTTGAAGCAAACAGAGGAGGCGGAGAAAAAGAAAAATAGTCAACATAGTGAAAAACAAGAATTCGAGGTGCGATTGCAAAAACGACGAGAAAGACTTGGACCTTTCTACTATGGGTGTTTTGACGGAGATTCGTCGTCGTTTCCCACAAAGAAAGATGTTGAGAAGGAATTGGGCTATACGAATGAAGAGAAACACTACAGAATAGACTCAGAACTTCAAGCGTACGAAGAAACTCGGAGTCAAGAACTTGGAAAAGAACTTTCGGAGAACCAGGAGTTTGAGGGTCATTTTGAGGATTTGGTGCCCACTAGTGAGCAGGTATCACGGTGGATCGTCGAGGAAAGAAAACGAAAGCTCATGGAACGGTTGAGGAAAGAGTAGGATGGAGCCGAACATTCGTAGAATGCGAGCAGAGAAATAAAGAGTAGAATTAATCATGGAGTGAGTGAGTAGGATTCAGTATACACTTCATGGTTACTAGTAACTATTTGTCACTGAAACTTTGTAAGGAAAAAGTCGTTCACATGTGTAACGGTGATGCCGTGGGACCGGTAAATGTTATCTGTTAAAGGCATTTTTTGCGGGTATACATTTTTACAAGCCTCTTTCACCACATATGTTTTGTATCCTTTCTTGACGCTATCTATGGCAGACTGGAGGACACAGTAATCGTACGCAAGCCCTGCGAATACAACATCAGTTATGCCATTATCTTTCAAGTATTGGTTGATTTCAGTATGATGGAGGTCCCAGCAATCACCAAAACAGGAATAGTATTCTCGGTCTTTAAGGTATCCTTTTTTGATGATGGTATGTGGCACCTCTAGCTTGTTGAAAACCTTCTCAAACTCCAGCTCGAGCTCAGCTCCTTCTGTATTCTGAATACAATGATCCGGCCAGAGCGTCTGGTTCAAGGTGATGGTTTTTCCATGTTGATCTTTCTTGTTTTCTGGATGCTCAAACACCTTGGATGTGTAGGGCTCCGAACCATGTTGAGAAGCAAATGAGCAGTGGTCAGAAGGATGCCAATCCTGAGTTGCTATAACTGCCAGAAACCTGTACTTGTGAGGATCCAACAAGTTGATGATGTTGTTGATAATTTCATTGCCTCCCGGTACAGCCAACGAACCATGTGGAGGAAGAAAGTCGTTCTGGAGATCGACAATAACAAGAGCTAGTTTTTGCATGTAGACAGTGGCAAACTAAAACCTTATATATCACGGAGTTTTGCTGTAGCCTGCACGGAGGGTGTGGGGTGATTGCGGAGTAGAGATGATCGCGCGATGCGGCTGCGAAAAGTGAAGAGCAATAATAGGAAGTGCAGCAAGAATAGCTGAGCAGGGTCAGCTGATAAGAAATAAGTGGATAGGAGTAGCAGTGTCAGTAGCAGATTATGTAATTGGAGTAGTTGTAGATAGAGTAGCTAGTTGTTTAAAGTAGCTAGTGTAGATAGAGTAGCTAGTGTAGATTAGCTAGTGTAGAGTAGCTAGTGATTAAAGTAGCTATTCCACGCAACTGTTTTTTTGTTTGTAGCCTTGGGTTGTTGCAATAATGGTTTCCATTCTTTCTTATCTCTCGTCTTCCGGTTTCCACGAGCCTGCAAACATATGCTTGGCATACGCCATTGGATCTTTCAGACTTTTGGCTCCCATTTGGTTGACATCAGGACTAAAAGAGGTGATAGGGAGCACAAGCACATCGTCAATAGCAATTGGCATTTTCATACCAGTAAAAGTTTTCCAAGTGACTATTTCATCGTGTTTCTTCGCAGCAAAATTCTCAGGCGATTGAAGAGCATTGTTCATATATGCAAACACAGAATCGGTCCATATTCCTGGTCCGGTCCACACCATAACATCTCCTCCCTCGTCTTTGCCTAGAACCTTGTGAAGTTGATTTTTCTTCTCTCTTTCAAGAGTAATTTCTGTAATCAATGCTACAATTTCTCTCAACATTGGGTGGCCCTTTTTGGCCTGGATGGTCCACTGACAAAACTGGATCCTCCTAGCATACCAATCAGCCCAGTCGTCTCGATCTGGATCCGCTTCGATGCCCACAACCAAGCCGGGGTTGTTGGGCTGGCCATACAATGTTTCATTTGCCGACATCCACACATCAATGGGCTTAAGACTGACAGTATCTATGTCGGAGTACACTCCTCCTCGAGCAAAAAGAATGAGATAGCGGAAAAAATCAGCCTTCAAGATTGATTTCGGCATGATATTGTAGGCACGAGCAACATCAGGAACTACGGAAAAAAGCTGATTGACGAGCTCTTCGCATGCTTCGTCGGGAATAACGTGGTACTTGTATGTTGGATTCACATCCAGCCATGTTTGTTGAAACTTGCGGTACTTTGAAGGGAAATTTTCCAGTTCGAGATCAACTTTCCAAGTTTGCCAAATATTTCTTTCGAATGGTTTTTCCGGCTCGTAAGGGAACTGGAACGCCAACTGCTGCCTCACAGTAGTTATTTTGGGGAGTTGGGCCCGATTATTGGGACTAAATTGAAATCCATAGAGTTTCCAGTTGGTATGTCGTTCATGTTCACGCAACTTTTTTGCGGTGTTGGAGTGGAATTCTGTTGCTGCTGAATGCTTTGGAGTCGTGAATGACGTGTGGAACGTATAGAGCAAATAAAAAACAGCTAAAACGACAACTGCTATTTTGACCTGTTTTTGCTTCATACCATAGTGTTGAAGAAATGAGCGAGCGCACTGAATTTATGTACAAGAATTACCGCCCCAAAAATATGCGCTACATCTTATCTATGCTCAATGTATTCCCAATGTCTAAGTAAATAATTTTTGAACCCCAGGCGTAGAAAAAAAGATTCAAACCCACCATTCTATAATATAGTACAATCATGCCCTTGATAATCATTCATTTCTCTTTCTTGATGATTAGGAATTCGATAGGATCCAAGAAATGCAACGTTAACAACCAAACTCCCTAAAATCAATCATCTATAAGAAAAACCGCAACCAAAAGCATTACTAGCAATGCACAACAAATCATGGACGAAGCTTATTCCGACTTCGCCCCTCCACTTCTTTCTTTTCTTCTCCCCAATAATAGACATCATGCACACCAAGCAGCCAAAACAATGCAACAAATATAGCACGACAACGCAAACTAGAACGCTAACATTCTTACCACCAGGAGTTACCTGACGATGGGTTACCGTAGTTGGAGCTGCTACGGTATCCTCCGTTGCCGGAACTAGAAGATCCCCAGTTAGAACCGGAAGATCCAGACGATCCAAAGCCTCCGCCACTTCTTCTGAAGTCACGGCTGCCTCCTCTGCTACCGCCTCCTAAGACACCGCGACCAGCTCCGCCACGCATGCTTCCAAAGCCACCTTTACTTCCGTACGAACCCTCTCTTGAAATTTTTTGAAGAAAGTCAGGAACTTCTTGGTTGGCCTCAGAAAGCAACTCGATCATACCCTTAACAACGTTTCTGTTGTTTCTGTTGAAAAAGGCAGTGGCAATACCGACATTACCAGCACGACCGGTACGACCGATACGATGGACATAGTCGTCAATGTCACCAGGCAAGTCGTAGTTAACAACGTGGGACACGTTAGGAATATCCAAACCTCTAGCTGCAACCGCAGTTGCAACTAAAATTGGGGCGGTACCGCTCTTGAAAGCAGCCAAAGCCTTTTCTCTTTCATATTGCGATCTGTCACCGTGGATAGCAGTGGCCGGGAAACCTTGGTCGTACAAGAAGTCAGCCAAGTTATCGGCCATTCTCTTTGTTTCGGTGAAGATAATGGTCAATCCGTTATCGTTGGCGGAAAGCAAGTCCAACAATACCGATTTCTTTTCGTCGTCCTCCACGTATAACACCTTTTGGGTGATGTTCTCGGAGGTAGATCCAACTCTACCGACGGAGAGGAATATGTAATCTTTCAAGAAGTCACGAGCCAACATTTGGATGTCACGAGGGAACGTGGCGGAAAACATCAAGGTTTGTCTGCTTTCAACGCCAGGCATGTCACATTCTTGAACAATGTGTCTGATTTGAGGCTCGAAACCCATATCCAACATACGATCGGCTTCATCCAAAACCAAGTATTTGATGTTGGAAAGGGATACACGGCCTCTTTCAAGCAAATCCTTAAGACGACCAGGAGTAGCAACTAACAAGTCACATCCACGATCCAAGTTACGGATTTGAGTACCGATATCAGCACCACCATAGACAACACAGGGACGAACCCATGATCTGTAGGAGAATTTCTTAGCCTCTTCGAAAATTTGCGACACCAACTCTCTTGTAGGGGCCATAACCAACGCAGTTGGGTGGACCTTGTGGGACGAGAAGGCGCCCTGGCTCTCGGGAACTGCATCTGGACCGTTCATGTACGATTCAGACAACACTGGGAATAAGAATCCACCAGTCTTACCGGAACCGGTCTGGGCACAAGCCATCAAATCACGACCGCTGGCCACGATGGGAACCGAGTACTTTTGCACGGGGGTAGGTTTAGTGAAACGCGAGAGCTTAATGTTCTCTACGATCAATGGGTCCAAAGGAGGAGCAGTGAATGCCAGAATTGGCTCTGGGACTCCATCACCGGTGGCTTCCACAGGAATGTCATCATAGTTGTCAAAGTTGATTCCAGATGATTGGACACTGGGGTCTTCAGCAACACCAAACAACTCCTTCTCCAATCTCTCATTGGGAGCGGCTGGCTCGTGCTTACCATCGACCCACTGACCAACGCCCGGTTTAGGCGAGTTGTATCTGCCACTGCCGCCGCCAAAACCACCGCGACCGCCAAAGCCAGAGTTGCCTCTGCGACCAGATCCAAACTGGAAGCCCGAAGAATTGAAATCGCCTCTTCTTCCACTGCCAAATCCGTTGCTTCTGGAACCAAAATCGCCACGCCTCGATGGAGTCGAACCACCATTTGGGCGATTTCTGAGATGAGGAGGTACGTACTGGGAGCGTCCCGAAGAGCCCGAGGGGGTTTCGCCGCCCGCAGCGGCCCCAGAAGCCCTATTGGCTCCGTCCCCAACCGAAAGTTCGTTCATTTTATGGGTGATATCACTCATTGTAGGTGAGAAAAAATTTGTGCGCCGCTGGTTTTTATAGGTGAAAAAAGAAATTCGCACGTGATCTGTGATCACAGCGCGTGACATAATCGGGCCAAGGGAACGGCGGGGCAAAGTGACTGTTTAGGAAGTAGGGACGCCCTGATAAATTCAAGTTGTTTCGTGTCGCTCAATCGAAAGATGGTTCCAGTGTTAAAAGTATCCCAATGGTTGCTGCAACCCGCTGCGACTCATCGCACCCGTACACCAGAGATTGGGATTTCAGCATAAAAAGAAAGGTTGCGAAAACGCCGCACCCGATGCACCAGAGGACCCTGTGAACAAGACACCATTGTATAGTTTTACTGGTGGTCGAGAGTGATTTTGGCATTTGGATGAGCAAAGCATGGTCTATCATCATCGTACTCTACTTCGCTGGGTTCGCTTCCTGTAATTTCTGTGTCTGCAGTTCCCAATTCGTCGTCGTTTTCATCACTGTAGTCGATATCGAATTGAGCATCGCCATGTCCTCCCTCGAACAATTGCTTGTTCTTCGCGCTGAGGAGGTGAGTAAATGGTTTTTGCAGGTCGCGGACGTTCCAGTGAAGATTTCGGCTCACACTGTCGATATATTCTGTTTTGGACAGAATCACGGTAGGAAATGGATATGGACTAGCTCTGATAGTAACGTAGTCTCCTCTCTTTAATTCTAATCTTTCTTTGCCGTCAAAGGATGCCCACGCCGTCAGTCGGCTCGTAAGCGGAACTCTGACCTTGAGTACCATGCCGTCGGGCAAAAGAATTGGCCGAAAAGAAAGTGTGTGGGGACAGATTGGAGTCACTGAAATGGCACTTACGCCTGGGTGCACCAACAGACCACCAGCAGAAAGCGAATAGGCTGTGGATCCTGTGGGCGTGGCTATAATTAGGCCATCGGCTTGGGCCACAGTGAGAAGCGAGCCGTCGCCGTAGAGCTCCAATTGTGTCACATATGGCGAAGGGCCTCTATCCACCACGAGCTCGTTGAGTACTTGTTGCTCACTGACGAGTCTGCCGTCCGCATGGTGAACCCTACAAGTGAAGCGCATACGCAAGTTTGCCCGCACGCCTCGTTCGAGCACCTTGACCATGTGTTTTGGGAACTCTTCGAACTGGAAATTGGTTAAAAACCCAAGGGATCCTAGCGCAAACGATATCACCGGCGGTACGATCCGCTGGAACAAATTCAGCACGTAGAGCACGGTTCCATCGCCGCCCAACGTGAGCACAAGATCAAAGATTTCCGGGTTCCGCATGGCAAATTGCTTGTCCCAGAACCTTAAATTTCGCTGCGCCTTTTCCAGAGACTCGAAAATCTCCCTGGCGTTGAACCGTTTCAGTTTTTCGAGTCCCTTGTCGACATAAACCGCGATATCTCGAGACTGACCAAGAAGCCATTCCACGAGCTCCCGGGTCAAAACCACAAGCAGATTGTCCTTCGCCTTTGTCACAATCATAATCGACCTCACATCAAGCTGAATCGTGGCCCGGGTAAGATTTTTGGCCAACATTCGAACCCCATTGGCGGTCTGGGCCAACTCTGCATGTGACCTGACGGTCTTGAGTTCTGGATCACTTAGTTTGAGGGTTGCTGAAGCCTTTTTCGGCTTGCTCCGAGCCTGTTCACAGTACAATTTGTTATGTATCATCGGTGGTGCCGAAACGGGACTCAGACTGGTTAGTGGCGATATGGTTCCGTGGGGAGAAAACGAAGCTTCTGTGTCTATTGGTCTTGCTGCTGTGGGTGATACTATAGGAGACGGACTAGCAGCGTGTGAATTGGCCATAATGGACCCGGATACCCTTCTGGGAGGAATACTTTGTGGGTTCATGGTGGTGGATAGGAAGAAATTCGGGGTTCGGCCAACTGGGCTGCGTGCAGGAACGGCGCAGCGGCAGGTGGAGTGAAGAGAAGTTGAAGATGAATTGAAAATGATAATGAAAATGATAATGAAGATGAAATTGAAGATTGAAGTTGAAAGTTGATTGTTAGTTATTTGGACAAACTCTGAGACTTTTTGGTTTCGAAAATTTTTGGTTCTTTTTTGTTCTTTCTTCTTCTGCCTAGTCAAGTGAATAAAACAGTTTTTGGTATTTAAACCAAAATTAACATTATAAGGATGCTAAACTGTGTCTGGACACCTCTCATTGACTACCGACACTAATTTTCCGTTCGGAAAAGTGCTGCAATTTATAACTCTTCGTACAAGTCCCAAATGGAATCTGCGCGAATGAATTAAAGAACACTGCAACTGGTCTACTTTTGGATAAATTTCTTCTATTTTGTGGTTTTGCCCCGATTCTGTACTGATTTGAACTAATATACCTTTCGGAAATTGAATCGATTTATGTGAGCTGACTTTTCCCCTATTTGCACTTTTCGCAGCCATTCGCAGAATATGCCTACTTTTGATTGCTCATTGTACGTTCATTGCTATGTAGTTACGCCTGTTTGATCCGACAGGTCCATTTTCCAGATGCCTTGTCCAACAACGGCAACGATGCACCAAGGCACCATCCAATTTCGTTATTGTCGATTTTTTCCGCGGTTCGCAATTCTCGGTACAATGGGATGTCATAGCCAGTATGCAACAATGCGGTAATGAACGAAATGTCCAAGCACCACTGTGGCTCTTTTGTGAGTTCTCCCACGGGTCCTGGCGCCAATGCTTCTGTCCACAATGGGTCTCCAGTACAAACCGTCTTGGCAAGGTCGGTCAATTCCTCCACAGTGAACGAATGAGGAAATCCGAGAGGAACCGTTTTTTCGTAAAAGTACGAGAAAACATACATGTCACTGGTTTTGCGCAATGTCTTGACCAACGACGGCTGGTAAACTCCATTGAATGAGCACGGTTTGGTGTCACATTGGGCATCTTTATTAAGTGCACTCTCGGCAAGGAAACGGCATTGAGCACCCTGAGGTTTTGATGGGCCCTTCATATTCACCACGTAGAACTCTTCTTCTCCAACAGGAACTACCACGTTATCGGCTTGCATTTTGGGAGGAATACATGGGTTGGTTAATGTGACAGATGCCTTTGCATCCTTGGTTTGAGCCTTGGATGACAATTTGGAATTTTGAAGTTCCTTATTGTTTGCGAGAGCAGCATTGACCACCAAGGCATTGACCTTGTTACGTCCTTCCATGAGTCCATACCCGAGATGCGAGAATTGGTACAAGGTGAAATGATGACCCCCAAATTCCAAGTCGTATTTCTGTTCACCTTCCACCATTTTTTCGTTGTCGCCGAACTCGGGTTCAAACACAATTTGTGCCAGGCCACCGCCCAATTCCAACACGGCAGCGGTATCCTGCTTTTCCTTTCCTCCGATTCTGCCCAACAAGAAATTGGTGGAGATCCAAGCATAGACTCCTTCATCCTTACCATCCATGATGGAAACACCGTCTCCTTCCACAACAGCAAACGGATAATCCTCCTCAAGGTGTCTACGAACTTCGTTCAAAATGGCGGTGGATTTTTCCGCTCCCAATAAACGAAGTCCAGCAGTCGCCTTAACAGCTACTGGTGTACAACTTTGCTTATCTTTTGGAACTTTTTCAACTGCCAATTTGAGCAATGGATCAAGCGACTTTGCAGCGTTCACAGTCTCGGTATCAAAGCTAGAAAGTCCTGGTTTGAGCATGTCGAAGTCTTCGTTGAGAAGACGAGGTGGTGACACACACGTGTCAAACAGGTATATATGCACACGCAGTCCTGTAGACCCAGCGTCGATCATCACCACATACTCTTCTCCACAGGCACCAGCACCAGATCCTGAGCCAGATCCTGATCCTGATCCTGATCCTGATCCAGAACCCTTACCTGGCTGATTTACGAGTTCTGGTTTACCAGCATCAGGTTTACCAACTTCGGGTTTTGCCACCTTTCCTGGGGACTTTTCCAACTCGCTTCCACCTACCTTGTCTGCAATGACTTTGGGCTTCTTGCTTTTGTCTTCTTGGGCGTACGGAGGTCCAGATCCTTGATAAGGCGTTCCCTTTAACGTGTTTTCTTCCTCTCCAAAAGAAACTTCTGAGGCAGCCTTTTTCACACCATCTCCTATCCTGGTCAGCGACGACACAAGGAATACGACAACCAAAAGGATGGTCGCCACAGACACTACCACGCGGGCATTACGTGTGGTAATCATGATGATAGTTCTTGAATTTTTCGCGATTTTCAACACGCGGCAGAAGATGTGGTGGCTGGGTGCGTTGCGTTCCTGAATATGGAGGAAGTGGAAGAACCAACACGGGAGTGGAAGAACCAGAGTGGAGGAACCAAATAGAACAAACGGAGAAGAAAAGGAAGAAAGAAGGAAATGAAGAAACAGAAATGAATGAAATGAAAGGAAAAGAAAGAAATAAGTAAAGCAAATTCAAATTACTTTATGGAACTGATATCTAATATATCTCCTGATCTCATTCATTTCTGACCATTTCTCGAGTCAAAACTTCTTTTTGTCAAGTCCGTTCTGATTTCATCATCGTGCATATGTCCCCCCCCCCGGCTTCCTGCATATATGATCACGTGCCCGCAGCAGCAACCACTGTGTAAATCGTCACCCGCAGCAATCATTGCTGCCCTGCAAGTATAAAAGGCCCGAAACTTTCTTTTGCCCGTTACTATAGAAAATTATTCATTGGTGAAATATGTTCCGTCAAATCGCATCCCGCAATATTCGTGCTGCCACTCAGGTAAGATCGCAAAGGTTTTTCGCAGCCACTGCTTACCGCTCCTCGGTTATCGATACCGCCAAAGATTTGTTGAATAAAGCCAACAAAAAAACTGGAGAAGTTCTTGCCGATGGTATTGAAAAGACTGAGCAGGTGACTCCTACCACGGAAACTGTCAAGAACGCAGCTGACAAGGTTAACAAAAAAACTGGTGAGGTTCTTGCTGATGGAATTGAGAAGACTGAGCAAGTTATTCCTGGTAAAGGTGAGGTGAAGGAAGCTGCCGAGAATGCCGCTGACAAGGCCAAAGGTGCTGCTGAGAAGGTCAACCAGAAGACCGGAGAAGTGCTTGCTGATGGAATTGAAAAGACTGAAGATGCTATTCCTAGCAAGGGCGAAGTCAAGAATGCTGCTGAAAATGCTGCCGACAAAGCCAAGGAGACTGCTGATAATGCTGCTGACAAGGCTAAGGGTGCTGCTGGTGAAGTATCAGAGAGTGCCAAGCACGCTGCTGAGAAGGAAAGAATAAGACAAAACCACAAGGGTTACGAGGACTTGAAGGACAAGGGTAGCAAGGTTGAAACCGAACAGAATCGTCCCGACGATGCTGTATAAATGCATTGAATAAACGTATGACAGAAAAGTGGAAGTCATTTGTAGAAATTAACTGAAGAAAGTTAAAATCATTTTCGAGAAGTTGTAGCTTTTATCGTAAGAGTATAGTGCTCTGCAAGTATTCTGAGTGAAGAAATAGTATCGTAAGTATAAGAAATCAATGTCTATTTGACTTCACATTCTCTAGTCGTTTTATGCATTACTGTTTATTCCTACTTCTCACTTCTTTTCGACTGGCGCAGCCTCTGCCTCCACCTGTGGAGCAATGGCCTTACGCTCAATCACACTCAAAAAGTTCAGCGGAACATAACCGACTTTTCCCAGTCTCGATCTGACTTTCCACCATTTACTGTCGTTGCCCAAAGGGTCTTTTTGCGACAAGATCGCTACCAATTCATTGGGTTTGAGTTCTATCTCAATATTAGGGTTTTCTGGGTTGAACTCATAAAGTGCTTTGGCAAACTGGAGGTTCATTGGGGCTTCCACACCATTAGGAGCGGGCATACCGGGTTGTTGAGTTCCAGGAACACCAGGAGCGCCTGGTCCACCTGGTCCTTGTAATCTTTGTTGTTGTTGCTCGTTAAGTTTTTGAATGGCTTTGCTCAACAAGTATGGAAATCCAATTGATGCCGCGAGGAACAAGAGGAGAGGTTTGAACGAGATGCGCAGTGGGGATCCCAGCTGGTTGCGGCGAAGATTTTCCTCCAAACGTTTTTGATTTTTTTCAAATTTGGTGAACTCGCCGGCGGAAATTCCATGATTATAGTTGCGACCCGTTAGCTTGTAAAAGAATTTTTTGGTGAACTTTATCAAGGCGAAAATGCCTAGCAACGACCCCAAGGCGTTTTTGAGATTGCCAAATTGCTCGGCAAGCGAAACCATGGTGAAAAATGACGAATGCGTCGCCATATAAGTGGCCTCCAACATCTGTGCAAATCCTCCCACGGCGCCAATTATTGATTCTATGAGATGGAAAGTGGCCTGAGTTCCCTCAGCAATGCCTCCAGCGCCCGGTTGATTGCCATACATTCCTCCACCATAACCTCCCATTCCATACATGCCTCCTCCGTATCCTCCCATCCCATACATTCCCGAACCATAGTTGCCATAACTCCCCAAACCTCCCCCATACATCAGAGATCCGAGTCCGTACCGCGATCCATAACCTCCTCCGATCCCAGAACCATATCCTGAACCATAGCTTGATCCATAGCCTGAACCGTATCCAGACATCCCGGACCCATATCCTGAACCATAACCGCCAGTACTACCATATCCAGAAGAGCCATACCCGGCTGTTCCTGCTCCATAACCTGAGCTTCCTGTGCCATAGGGAGTTGTATTTGACATATTTGAAAGATCTGAAGAAAGTGCCGCTGGTCGCTCAGGAGCAGTTGGAATATTCAGATCTGACGATAAAGTTGATGCTTGAGTTGAAACACCTGTGCTTTCAGCTGCCGCTGCAGAAGTCCCAGAAGAAACCTCCCACGGTTTTGGACGGGGCTGAGACATATAGGTGGTGAGTTAGTTGAGAGTTGTGAATGTGCGATGATCATGGCGGCGCGAGGTGGGTGTTTGGGCGGGAGCCGTGAATCCTCGGCCCAAGTGTGGAGAAGGAAGATGCAGGAAAATCGAAGCGAGGACTCGTAGCGAGAGAATCGAGCGAGAGGAAAGGAGCATGATTTAGTTTATATTGTTGAGATGGTGAGGAAGGAACTGTTTCTGTCTGACTGGCGGATAAGTATCTTTGAAATTTTTCCTATTTTTCTATTTTGTAATTTTGTAATTTTTGTAATTTTTTCAATTTTTCAATTTTTCAATTTGCATTTGCAGCCAAATCATAATGCCATTAAAATCTAACTACCCTATCTTCTATGGAAGAGGCTCGCTGCTGCTGCTTAATCGGTTCAAATGCAAATACACATCGGTTCCATAACCCTCCATCAGAATCAACTTTAAGTCACCTCCAAAGTACTGAGCGTACAACCGAGATATTGGCAATCCATAACCAAAACCGGCCATTGGAGCCTTGAATGAAGTCTGATCGTACTCTGGTTCCAACACGGGAGTCTTGCTCACTGTAGTATACAAATAAGTCCAAATTAATGGCACTTCGCTGCGAGCAATTCCTCCTCCTTCGTCGCTGATCTTGATAGCAATATCTTCACTTCCCTCAGAAATAATCACTTTGATGGGTGGAAACTTGAGATCATTGATATCGATATCTGCCTCCTTAAGCTCAGGGTCTTTCAGCATCAATTCCTGCTTGAGTCTTGGCATATGGAACTCAATGGTTGCACGAAGCGAATTCTTGAGTGTTTCAAATAACATATGAATCAAGTGGCCCGGAACGTACATGAAGGAGATATCGTTGCTGGGGGCAATGAGTTGGATTTCCGGCGCTTCAAAGAGCCCATAGTATTCTTCACAGATATATTTGGCTGTTTCAATTGCATCTTCCGCAATTTCACCGACATTGCAATCGGTGCAAATCACACCCACATAGTTGGATTTGGACTTGGAGGTGTTCCCGTTAAGTACCTTGTTAATACGGGCCTTTGTGGGTGACGCTTGTGCCATATTGAGGGCGATATGTTGTCCAATTAACATTCTAATACCAATCCTCAGCATGTAAAATCGGTCCAAAAAAGTTTGGATTTGCGAATTGACAGAAACTGTCTTGTGTTCGTGTTTCCATTCTTGTACACCTTGAGCCATGGTAGCCACTGTAGCATCATGACGCTTTTTGATTTTGGTGAGCGCATCGTTGACCAATTTGTTGTAATCGTAAACTTCTTTGGGCCACACTACATTGGTGGGACATGAAGTGTAGTACATTTTTCCAAATGTAGGCAGCTCCAGTCGCAGTTTGGACGATGACCTGGGGTTAGAATGCTGTCTTACAACGATACCGTCGTCACTGAAAACGTTGTTTATGGCCGGATTGACATGTTCGCTGTTTGCAGGATTGTGGGTTTGTTTGAGAAAGTTTTTATCTTCGTGGTTTGTTTCGTCATCCACCACTCTACTTTTGTCCAATCCTCCATTCCCATTCAACAACTTGGCTAACTCTGGCGAAATCTCGGGTTTGGGAAGCGTAGTGAGTTCTTCAAAAGATTGAGCGTACCAATTCTTCACCTTTTGTGTAGAGGGCATGTCGCAAAGACCAAATGGCGCCGACTCCAAATCCTTGACTTTAAGTGCCAAACGAATGGGCAATTCCTCCACGATGAACTGAGAAGCAAGAAAAATCAGTCCTGGAGATGGACTTGGTCCAAATTGGACCATTTGCCGTAACGATACCGACGTCTGTCGGTATGAAGCATACCGATGTATCTGGTCACGCAAAGCCGCCGTGAGTTCCCAAGCCGTACCCATGATGTTGTACGCTAATAAATATTTGTTGCTTGCCGCTCAATAGGCAAAAGAAGGGAAGTATCGATGGTGAAAAAGACAATGCAACGAAGAAAAACGGAAAGGAAGCTTGCTCAAGTGGTTTTGAATAACTTGCAAAACCAAAAATGAAAGGATATTGATTTTTTCAGCGTATTTGGCCCGTTACACAATACTTCAAGGCACCTTCGTGACCGTCGTCAGACAAACAGGTTTCGCGGGGAGACAGCGCGGTGGTTGGATGGGCCCCGGATTTGCGCACGAGCGGAGACTTCGAAGGAAGAACTGCACATAAGCGGTTTCCGCTACTCCGAGGTTGACGGTCGTAAATCCGAGGTGGAATGGCGTGGTCAAACAAGTCAAGTAAGGCCATTCAGAACATTGCAGAATATTCGTAGCACGTTTAACAGAACATTTGGCTGCGCCTAAGCAATTCTACGCCACAGTGGGCCGAAATCCCTCGGACAAATGTCACTCGGCTCCAAACACCCAGCTTCAACCCCAGACTCACATGCCGAGCACACCCGCACACCCACGATGGACGCACGGGGGTGATCCCCCGGATCCCCGTGACTCAAATGACTCAATGTGCCTGCCGGATGGCCGGAGACGCACAAGTATAAAGCCACCAGTTTCTCCCCGGATTTTCGCATCAACTCAATGAGCAAGTTTCTTCGCATATCTACTTTTAAGACTGCTTCCCGATGCTGGGTACCAGTTCAAACATCATCCAACAGCACCATGCGTCATTTTTCATCAAAGCAAAGATGTATCAATTTTAACAATTTGAATGAAGGATTTGCTGTTTCTAACGACGATGTGTTACGTCACGACGATGTGAGACAAACCCATCTGGACCTGGAGCCATTTGAGCCCACAGTATTTTCTTCTGAGGAGATCCACACTGCTGGACCAGTGAATAAGGCATAAATATTTATTAACGAATTATGATAGAACATGTAGAAGAATCAAATAACCTCATGTTGAAGCCCTGTAGATGGCAGTCGCCAATTGATTTCCATTGATCCATTGATCCCACGCTAATACGTACATTAATTGAGCCAATGGCTCTCTGGTGGCATTGGCTTATCACCGCGGCTTGACAGGTGGAGTGCATATGCATCATGCTCAATTACTATTCGCACTGATTAAGGCACAGATTAAGGATTACCATGTCCTTAAAGGTAGCATGTGGCCAGATGTGTTCTTCGTCCAACCTCGCCGCCAATGCAAGGGTGGCTTGTAAATTGATACGTCTCGCTTATAAAGAAAAAGCCAAGGTTCTTTTTTTACCAGAAGCTTCAGACTACATTTCCCGAGATGCTGCTCACTCAATGGAGTTGGCAAATGCAACAAATAGCGAGTTTTTGGCACCGATTCAGGAAGAAATCCGCAGAATCTACAACGGAGTACCCTTAGCAGACGAAGATTCGGGATTATATGTGGCATTGGGTGTACATGAGCCTTCTCACCAACTTGGTGATGACGTTGAAGGACTCAATAAGGTTCAAAATAATCACTTGTGGATCAACAATAAGGGTCAGATTGTGCACCGGTACCAGAAAATCCATCTTTTCGATGTAAACATACCCAATGGTCCAATTTTGCAAGAATCCAAGTCGGTGGAAGCAGGAAAGTCACTCATAAAGCCATTTCCCATTAACGAAAAAAACCTCGGTAAATTTAAGATTGGGTTGAATATCTGCTACGATATCCGGTTTCCAGAAACATGCATTTCCCTCAGAAAAAACGGAGCAAATATAATCACATATCCATCGGCATTCACGACCAAGACAGGTGAGAGCCATTGGGAGCTTTTGGGCAGAGCACGTGCAGTAGACTCGCAATGCTATGTAATTATGGCGGCCCAGTGTGGCGAGCATGATGTTTATGCTGACAAAAGTGGGGACTTTGATGGCCAAAAAAAGACAAGAATCAGTTATGGTGAGAGTATCATAATCAGTCCATGGGGAGATGTTCTTGCCAGGTGCCATAAATACAGTGATTCATTGTCTGTGGATGAAGATGGAGACTACTACGAGCTTTGTGGCGCCGAATTGAGCCTCGAAGATTTAGAAAGAATTAGAACAAACATGCCGTTGATGGACCATCGTACAGAGTACGACATAGTAGAAGGAACACGTGAAAATAGAACATAAATAGACGAAATGAATGTATTCAGAAACAGAGAATGGTCAATTGCCCGATAGCATTTGCCCGATAACAACGGATACGTTCAGAGTCTGATAGACTAGCGATAAGAACGTGGTCCTGCATCGGGCTCGGGGTTGCGATAAGATAAGACACATGCATAAACACACACATGCCAAAATTTTCGCCACCCAGACTAGATTGTTCCACGCCGATCTAGATTACGGTAGCAACGTGCTCTCGCGACCGATCCCCCTTCTTTTCAATCTCTAGCACATACATAACCACGTATCTGAAAGCAATGCTAGATCGCATTTGTCCCGATTGGGAAAGTGACAGCAACGTGCATATTCGGAGAGAAGGATGCCGGCGAAGACTGAAGAACAAAACTAGAGAAATAGATGGAAAACCAACAATTTCCACCCAGCCATGCAAAAGTAAACATTCATTCCCCTCTATCGTTCCCCATTATCATACTCTTCTCCTCTCCACCCCTATTATTCCTCGTTCCGCTCCCCTCTCTCACGTGATCAGGGAACTCAAACCAAATTGGGACTGCAGGTAAACAACTCCTACCGTTTTGCTGTTCGTTCCACCAGCACTATACTGCACACAACCGCGCCACCATCGCTATTTTTGCCTTCCCCTCCTTCCCCTCCTGCCGCGCCCACTGTTCTGGCCGATTTGGGGCAGTGCGCGGCCAACATTTTCAGAGCGGAGAAATTTCGTCTGGCCCACATTTTTCCGGTCCCCTCAATCATACGATGCGTTTATAAGTGGCTGCGACCGCGCTTTTTTGCAATCACAAACTAATTAAAAACTTGCAGTAGAAACACAGTCACATTAATTCAACTTGTTTGTGATCTAGTGTGTTTCATTCAAACCTTTATTACGGCTGCAAATTTCTTTTTATCATGATTAGCTCGTTTTTCCGTCGTATAGCTACCGTGCCAAAAACCGTGCCGGTTCTTACGGTATACCACAATACTCTGTCCAAGACTTCCACACATCTCGTCAACAAGCTTCGTGCTTACGCCGACCTTCCTTCCACCGCTGAGCGGTACTCGGAAACCACACCAAAGTTGCTGGGTCAACTTCCCAAATTCGTTATCAACTTGAAGGAAAATCAACTTCCTTCGTTTGAAGACTATGCATTTGTCCATGAAAACTGTCTCGGGATCCATCCTGGAAACTTGACTTCGTTTCAAAGACTGTTTCCTCGCATTACCGGTTCATCGCGGTTTGCTGGCGACTTGGAATTTTTGCCCGAGTCCGAATATAACCAGTTGATGTCGTCCAACCGGTCCCGCTTCTTCAAGCCTCCCTTGATCATCGACCACGCCAACTCGTTAATCGCCCACGACGATGCTGGCTTGGACAGAATCATGGCTAACTATTTGTCTTGTGGCATCCAAGACTCCCACAAGAATTTGAATAAGGAGGACGACTCCAGTTTTCAACACATTCCTCACACTTCCACTAATACGTCCCAGGAAGTTCATCGCACCCACTACATTAATCCCCACGTTGCTGAGTTTGCTGACTTATATTAGGTTTTATAGAATAATAGACTTCCAAATTCAATACCCCATTCTTTTCACCACATACTCCTGTGCCAACACCCCGAAAGCCAACGCGAGCCCGTCGCCAATCCAGTCTTTGACCCACTCGCTGGGGTCGATTTCTTCGAGATCGGCAAACTCTTGAAATTCTCCACATACCCACCTGCTCCATCTAAGAGGGAAAGGTTGGGTTTTGGTGATGATTGTAATGTCGTTGGTGATGTCCTTTAAGATTAAAGTGAACAGAAACGAGTCGCTATTATTAGCCTCGATCAAAATAGGGCCCTCTTTCTTTTCATCGGATTCAGATGCCGATCCGCTGCTTATGGGCTGGATGGAGATGAAAATGTTGGAAGAATTAACTGTGGGCGCTTCGTTAGTAATTTCGTCATTTTCATTCGCATTTCCATCTTCCTTCTTCCGTGTAGATTCCTCCTCTTCCTTGACGTTCTTGCGTGCTTCTTCGTCCACCTTCATGACTTTGACATAATCTTTGATGCTCGACTCGAGATTAGCAAAACAGAGCTTTTCCCCATCGATAATCTTGCCGTAAAACATATTGAAGTCGGTTTTCGAAGCATCGTCGCGATGGTTAAAGTTGCTCACATTCACCTTAATACCACCTTCAACCTGCCCTGTCACATGCGAGAACTTGTCCTGGCACAACCGGTCCAAGTACTTTATATTATACAAGTCATGAATCAAAAGAACATTCAAAAGCTCGTCGCTCTCACCAGCAAGCCCCTGGGCTATTTGCTGAGACATAGACACAAGAGCCGAGTTTAGACGAGATGTGAGACCCACGATGTTGGTATTCGGGTCAATTCCCAGCTCGCTCAAAAGTCGTTGCCTCTGTTGGTTAATTTGGTTTGTAGTGGTTGATGCTAATTGGTAGGTTTGTTCACCAAGCTTTTCTGCGTTGGACGTGAGTGATCCCCAGAACAGTGAAACCTTCAGCGACCCTTCAGTAGACCACCAGTTGGTGATGGAACCAATGATTTCTGGCGTTTCCGAGTTGCCATCATCGACTTTGGTGTCAACTTTGGTGGAATCACTTGGGTTGTTTGAATCAGAAACTGATGGTTTTTCAGCAATTTTCTTTGGTTTTTCTTGCTTTTCCAATTTGTTGCTTGCTTCCCTACCCTTAGGCTCATCTTCCTTCTTTTTTGGCTCAAAAGACTTGGATTTGGTGGGGTTCTTGGGCTTATCCTGAGCCGCCAATTCGTCTAAAAACTCAAGAAGATCTTCCCCCTTTTCTTCTTGGCCATTTACGGGCCGTGGCGTGCCAGATTTGGAATCTGGAAGCGAATTTATGAAGTCAAGTACATCATCTGTATCGTTTTTTGGCATGTTTCCGGGGTATCAGTGGTGCGTGATTAATTTTATCGCGAAAACTTCGCGATTTCTCAACTTTAGTATACGCTTAATGGACGGGACAGGAGGTTAATTAGTTTGTCTAGTAGCAGAAATAGCGTTGTAGTGACACTAGACCGTTACATAAAGGGCACAAATTAACATAGAAGGGTTTTGGGACATCCTACACACCATTATACTGGAAGAAAACGAGTAAATCGTGTCAAAAAAGTCAGAAAAATCACCAAATACACCATGTCAACTTCAGCAAAGACGAGTATCCCCGTCTTGTCCCCTATAGGCACAAATATCCCCAATTACACTCCCAAAACACATTTTGACCGCAGCAATACTGATCACGTGACCAGCGGGTATATCCATAAAGTCGGCAGTGGGGTTTCGGCGGATGTTTATACGAAGCACAACAAGCGATGGGTGGTCAAGGTTTATCGGCGGGAAAAGATCGAAACGAAGAGCGACTACTGCAAACGAGCTCGGTACGAATATGACATTCTCAAGCTGATCCTGCACCCAAACATCATTGCAGTAGAGCGGTACAAAGTACTGGTATTCACCCGCAAAGCGTCACTTTGGTTCTCGGGAGGCGGCTCGGTAGATTTATGGAAGATTTACAAGAGAGAAAGGCGGTTCGAACCGCAGGAAGCAAAGTGTTTTTGGCGCCAAATGTGCGCCGGAGTAGAATATCTCCATCGTCAAGGATGGTGTCATCGGGATATAAAACCCGAGAATTGTGTTTTGGATGCTGAAGGAACTGTAAAGATTATTGATTTTGCCACGGCGACTTCTACGGAACGACCAGCATTGGGATTGGTGGGGTCGCAACGATATGCAGCACCGGAGACGATGCTGCAAATTTCGTATGCCGGAGCGGCGGCCGATGCATGGTCACTTGGCATAGTGTTACATTGGCTCTTGAATGGACTGTTTCCATGGAAAATCGCTTCTCGAGATGATCCTTCGTTCCAGAAATACTGCCAGAGCGACCTTTCCCAAATCGACTCGAGGCGCGACTCGGACTTGGTGCGCGGACTCTGGACGCTCCTTGTGCCGCAGCCGAGTCAGCGCCCTGCGGTGGTGGAGCTTCAGAGTCATCAGTGGTACAAAAGTGTGCCATTTTGCCTGAAACTGGACCAAGCGTCCAATTGTGGCATAGATCATCGAATATTGTCCGCTAGGCACCGAATATAGCACCATTGCTTGTGACGGTACATATTGGTCCGTTTGTGCGAAATTTTTCACCGTTCAAGAAAACTGGACTTCTTTTGGGAACCATGTTAAATCGTACACTTTTACAGGTTGCCAGGCCATTGGTGGCCCGCCGGTATGTTGGAAGTGCCCAGGCATTGATGAGCAAGCCTGTTTCTGAGGTGGACCCAGAAATGGCGCAAATTTTGGCAGAAGAGCGCAACAGACAAAAGACTTCGGTGACGTTAATTCCATCGGAAAACTTCACTTCGAAGGCCGTGATGGACCTCTTGGGTTCGGAGATGCAGAACAAGTACTCCGAGGGGTATCCTGGCGAGAGATATTACGGAGGAAATGAAATCATTGACAAGGCTGAGTCATTGTGCCAGAAGAGAGCACTTGAATCTTTTGGTTTAGATCCAGAAAAATGGGGTGTCAACGTCCAGTCGTTGTCGGGAGCCCCAGCGAACTTGTACGCCTACTCTGCTGTTTTGGAAGTGGGTGACAGAATCATGGGTTTGGATCTTCCTCATGGTGGACATCTTTCTCACGGTTACCAGACCCCCACCACCAAAATCTCGTACATTTCCAAATATTTCCAAACCATGCCTTATCGTTTGAACGAGGAGACTGGTTTGATCGACTATGATACACTTGAAGCTAATGCTCAATTGTTTCGTCCCAAGGTAATCGTTGCTGGTGCTTCGGCGTACCTGAGAGTAATTGACTATGCCAGAATGAGAAAAATTGCTGACAAGGTTGGAGCCTATTTGTTAAGTGATATGGCTCATATTTCCGGTTTGGTAGCCGCTGGGGTGACAGCCTCTCCTTTTGAGTACTCGGACATCGTTACCACCACTACCCACAAGTCCTTGCGTGGACCTCGTGGTGCGATGATTTTCTTCAGAAAAGGTGTCAGAAAGGTCACCAAGAAGGGAAAGGAAGTGTTGTACGATTTGGAGCGCAAGATCAACTTTTCCGTGTTCCCAGCTCATCAAGGTGGACCCCACAACCACACCATCTCTGCTTTGGCTGTTGCCTTGAAACAAACCCAGTACCCAGAATACAAGCAATATCAGCAAAATGTCATTGATAACGCTTCGTCTTTCGCCCAGGCGTTGCAATCTCGTGGTTTCAAGCTTGTTTCTGGCGGAACCGACACCCATTTGGTATTAATTGACTTGAGCTCGAAGAACATTGACGGTGCTCGTGTTGAAGGATTGTTGGAAAGGATCAACATTGCTGCCAACAAAAACACCGTTCCCGGCGACAAGTCTGCCCTCTTCCCATCTGGGTTGCGTGTGGGAACCCCAGCCATGACTACCCGTGGATTTGGCCAAGCTGAGTTCGAGAAGGTTGCAGAGTACATTAATCGTGCTGTTGAACTTTCGCTTAAACTTAAGGGCCAGGAGCAAGGTTCTGTACCAAAAGAGTTGTTGGCATCTTTCAAGCAGTTGGCAGACGAGAGCACCGAAGTCAAGGAGTTGGCCGAGGAGGTTGCAAAATGGGTTGGACAGTATCCAGTTCCAGGCGATTTGTAGAAAAACTGAAAAAGAAGAAAAAGAAGAAAAATAAATAGAAGTACTGTCTATTAATTCTCTAAATATAAATTAAATTACTTATAGTCAATAGGTCTAGGTCGTAGGTGGTGGTGGTCTTGGCCGTCGCTATGCCTGGTGCATTGATGCACAATTTCACCGCACCAACTTCCTCCACACACTAAGATACCAACCATCCATTCATCAGCATGAGCGACAGAGTGTCGTGGTCCAAAAACGGCTTCATAGCCTACTCTGGAGCCGGAAACAGTATCCACTTGACATATCTAGAGAACATAAATGGTCGAGAATGGCAACTTGCCGAGCCCCAGAAATTTAAGATTACAGGCCACGATGGTTCTGTGGCAGCAGGACCCCTCCTGGCGGTCTCTTGGAGCAACTTGAGCACGGATCTTGCGGTTTGTGACCACCAGGGAAGTTTTTATGTGCTTTTGGCTGGGGTGGGTGTGATTGATCACGATACAAATGGCACCCATAATGGAGTTGTGAATGGCCAACGTAATGGATCACAAAAACCGTCTACAGCATATGAATTGACATCCTACAACCAATTGGTGGTGACGTATAGGGATATGGTGGGAGAGCGAAACGAGGTGGTTGCTTTAAAGTGGCTCAATGTTGAAAAAAATCAAATTATTCCCAAGCCAGCCGTTCTCGTACAAACAGCCAACGAGTCCTCGGCAGCCTACCAGTATGGGGTCAGTCTGCACCAACCACTGGGTCTCTCGCATCCGATTTCCAGTAAGCAAGCGTGTGTAGTTCTTCGAAGAAACGGAGACCTCACTTTGTATTACCAAGGAGAACATAAGGTGGATTATTACAAGGTGAGTACAAAACTTGAGGGAACGTATATTACCCATGGCTCATTGGGACTTACCAAAGATAAATCGTTGGTGGTTGTTTCGCATAACGGTTTGACCGGCAAAATATCGATGCATACAATTCGAATAGACTGGGGGTTCTTGGCCGAATCTGCTTTAAAACAAAAAACAGATCCTCACTATAACACACCTGAAAGTTCCAAAACTCCCCCTAAACTTCTGGTTGAACATTCTTACGATATGCTTCCCCAGCCCTTCGTGGTGGATGCCACAAATGAACAGTCTCAAGATGGATACACCCTCCTGTCCATCGATCTGATATCTACCTCAGCAAACTCAGAATCCAATTTGGACATTTTCATCTCCTACAAATCCGGAAACTCCACTCATTTGTACCAGTACGAAGTTGGATACGCTGACGATGTCATTTCTCCGGAATTTGCAGAGCTTGGCCGCAAAAAGGGCATACAAGAAAATCAGAAAACTTGCCCCAAGCTCATACTAGTCAGCCGTGCGGTTCGGCCTGGGGTTTTATTGTCTGTTCAGGCAGCATTTTCTGATATCTTTGTTGTGTTCAACTACAATGATGGCAGGGTCGATATAATGGATCGAAGAAAAATGGACATCATAGACCCCACGAAATCAGAAATGCCTCCTCACACCGTCTCCAGTATATTTGACGTTGGTTTCTCGTTCCAGACTCCTGGTGACAAAAATATCATTCCAGGAATGGTTGCGTATTCACCCACCTTGACGGCAAGAGTGTACGCATTTCCTGGAGAAGACTCTCCAAGATTACACCTTCAAACAGTATCAAAAATCGATTCCGTGGTAAACCCCAAAGTGCTTTTTTTGACGTCGGTGGGCTTTGCATTTTGCCATTCATACGCCTGTTACTCCAACATCTGTGCAGACGATTTCATAGTGATGATTCAACAGGATATTCTACGGGTTACAAAGATATTGCGCAAGACGCACCAAGAAAAATCCCATCATATCGAAGTTGTGGTCACAAAATTCATCGAGTCTATCATATGTGAATCGCACAAGGCTATAAACTTTCAACTCGATGCCTTTGGTAAAGAATCAGTTGACAAATTACTATCGAATCCACCTTTGCAAAAGCTTCTTTCATTGCAAATGGCACTTGGTGAATTACAAGACCACGGAAAACTCATCAGTGACCTTGCGTGGATTGTACTCAATCTTCGTAGCACAAGTTTTGGGATAATGTTTCTGTTGTCTAGCATCTACCGCCAGGTCCTGAAAAAGAAACCTTCAGAAGATACCATGCAAGATTCAGTGGCCCGGGCTGAGTGTATTGTTTCTTTGATAGGAAGCGTGCGTTGGTTGATTGACCTCATAATCTACCTAAATCAAGAGTTTAACCAGCTTGCAAATAGCAAAGGTGACCCATCCATAAGCAAGCTTACCATGAAGAACTCAGTTGTGTTACCAATAGTCTTGAGTAAAGTACCTCGGTTGTTCTTGATGTATGCTCTATCATCCATTCAAAAGACCCATGAGACTCTCAAAAAATTGCATAAAGATTTGGCCGAATCTAACAAATTATTCCAGCCCATGAAGGAAGCTTTGAACCGCTACTTTACCACATGTGCTAATTCTCCACTACAGATATCCTTGTTTGAAAGTTTCTTGCGGGACACAGATGCTGTAATCGCTAAGGAAATCAGCCAGAATCCCAAGTTTGAAAAGAAAGGATACCAGCTTCGTGTCGAACAGAAATTAGTGTTTCAGGGTGAGATTAGCGAGGAGTATATCCCAATTGCTACTGCGGTAGTTGGAAAATATGCCAACAATATCAGCCTCGACATGAAAGTATCCGAACTATTTTTTTACGATGTTGACTGGATCGGTGTGGGCATCCAATGGTTCAATGATGAGTGTGTAGTGGTCGAAGGATCTCACGAAGTCCTTTTACAGTATCCTCAAGAACCAAAGCAAATGGTACCTCGTTTGGCATATGGGACAAGAGACTGTATTGATGCACTAAGAAAGGTGGTTATACCGAGAGGAAAAGGTGGAGCCAAAGTACGCAAGTGCACGAGATGCAGATCTGTGTCGTTAGTTAACGATCCGTTGGTTTTCAATGCCCCTACCACTCTTGGACTTTGGACGATGGTTTTCCAACGAAGCTGCATTTGCGGAAGCATCTGGATCAACACTGAATAAATATCTATGCCGCTTCGTCCATAATATCAACTGTAGGCTCAATATCTTTGACATTCTTGCCGTTCACCATTAACGTGTAAGTTGAGGTTATTTTATCCGCCCACATACCCAAATCAGAATGTCCTAGTAAATTGTGGAGTGCTTCTTTTTTCAAATTCCATATTTCCGGGTCGCTGATTGCTGAGGGCAGGCTGACTAGGTAATCTGAGACCATTGAGGGAAGCAGATTGAGCAAGTAGTCGGCAGAGTAGGGGAATCGAGTCGACTGTACGAGAAACTGGTACAAGAAGTCATATGATAGCCTTGACAACTTCTGCGACAGAAGCGTACTTTTCAAGATTTCGAACGTTTTGGAACTCAGAATCATGTTGAGCAATATCGGGAAGTATCTTTTGGTGAGAAGCAGAAGCAGACCCAAGATCTGGTATCCAGGGTCTTCTGGTATAGCGTCAGGATTGAATTTGGAAAGAAAGAGAATATGGTGGTCGATAGATGTGGGATCGAGAAAATCGGGTGAAAACCAACCATACTTGGTAGTTTGGTCTTGAGCATAAGCTGGCTGGGCATAAGATACGGCAGCGATCAAGTTTACCAACTCAGAAATGTATAAGTCTTGATCTTCGTCTGTGTTATCGCTAAATTTTTTCATCCATTTTTCTATAGCAGGTTTCACAGACTCCCACAGGTACTGGTTCGTATTGGAATCTGACCTCTGAACCCAACGAGTATAGAAGCTCAACACGGTTATGGGATAAAATGGGTCATCAATTGAGGAGTCAGGCTCAAAGCTGATAAGCTCGGATGGAAGTGGTGGTCCAGTAATTAAGTACAAGTCCAAGAGTCGAGAAAGTAGGATGGCGTTGGAACGGGAGGCGGATTTTGCGTGGCTAAAAAGATCCAAATAAGGCTTCTGAACAAATTGGGATGTCGGTGAGAGCCCTACAGCATACTCAAACTTGGATATTTCCTCAAGGGGCCATTTTGGGTCCGTAAGGTACTTGGTGGTGGCCTCAAACGACATATATGTAAGAAGAGAGAAACGTTGAGGGAGTCTGCATATAGACCAAGGTTGCAAAAAGTTACACAAAATCTCTGGGTCTGGCTAATAGCCAGAAGAGAATTACTTGACACAAAAGCACTCCTGAGGAGTGTTTTCCTCCATAGTATATATAGGACAACGTATTTAGCAATTTTGAGACCGTAACAGTTCGCGCAACGGCTTATTGAACCGAATTGAGGCTCAAATAGCGAAAACCCTGGGAGAGCGCCGTCATGCCCGATTTTTTTTACCATCGTTGTGTCTGTGTTTCTTGGGTTTGTGGTCGGTCAAGGCTGTTTGTACCGCTCATATAAAGCCACAGAGTTTGTGCGATCTTTTGTTTCTTTACAATCACTTCGGGATCGAATTGAACAAGCCCCAGACTCAAGTCTCAGAGAAAGTATACGTTAGTATAAGTTCTCAACAAGTTCAATAAACGAATTTCTGAAGTTAAGTGCACTTTTAAAACCCCAAATCTCTGGTTTAAAAACTGGCTGCAAATTTATATTTGGCCACTTTTTTGAACCGATTTTCTTCAAGGTTCCGCTTCGACTTTTAGTTGAAGCCCATTCTTGAAACCAACCTCGTTGCGATGAGTTCCGTTCAGGCTCATCCAACTAGCCGTAAAGGCTATGAGGACTTGGTCCTCACCCGTACCCAGGCCCGGATGATCCTTGTGTTTTCTTACTTGGTCAAACCTGAGGCCCGCCCCTCCAACTTTGAGGAGCAACTTCTTGGTCTCAGTCTTCCTGAGACTCCCATCATCGAGACCAAGACCAACACCAATGCCGAAACCGCTGCCACTGCCACTTCATCCACCACCAATGAGGCAGCTACCCCTGTGACCAACCAAGCATCCATTACCTCGTCGACTTCCGGAAGTGACTCCCCATCTGTTCCCGAATCGTCAATGGCTGCAAAACGTGCTTCAAACGCACAGTCTGTCAACGCATGTGGTGCGAAAATTATTAATGACACTAGCGCCAAATCCGCTGCAATTGACGTTTCCAAGAATCCAGTTGACCATTCTGTTTCCACCAGCACTCCTCAAGGTGCAAAAACCGGAAAAAAGAAGAAGCTGAGAGCTCTGAAGGTCCAAAAAAAGCTGTCGCTGCGCGAAGCTGTCAAAGCAAGTGTTGATAATGTACCTGCAGATGTGGCTGCAAATGTTCCTGCACCCACCGCAGATGCTGTTGCAACTATTTCCGAGAAATCTGGGGATATTCCATCCAAGGAGAACCCAGTTTCCGTCTGTGAGTCCCCTGTCGATGCCGCTGAAGCCCCCTTGAAGCCTGAACTCCCCCAACAGGTGTTTGTGGTCGTTGATGCGCACAAACAAATGGCTGCAAATCAGGTGTCTGGATGCAGTTCCAAGACCAATGTGACTTCTGAAGCTAGTAACTCATCTGCAGCTGACAAGCGGAAAGAACACAAGAGAAGACAAAGGGCTAAGGCTGTTGAGGCCAAACGTTTGGAACGGGAGGCTGCGTATCAGGCCGCCAAGGCTGAAGCTTGCAAGATGAGAGGTGCGAACAATGTTTCTAAGTCCACTTGGACTGTGGTTACTAAGCCCAAACGTGGTGATAAGAAACCAAAATCTCACAAGCGAAAGATGGTGGATGTTTCCCAGATGTACCGTCCTACGGAGGACGAGTCCGAGAAACCTCAAGTGGAAGTTTCACAAACGGAAGCATCTAAGGAAGATATGGACCTTAAAACTGCCATGGAAGTTTCGCAGACGGAAACATCCAGGGAAGATTTGGACCTTAAAGCTGCCCTTAAGGCTTCTGAAATTGAAGTTGAAAAGGTTAAAGCCGCTAATATTCAAGCCAAGAAGATTGAGGCTGGGAATACTAAAGCTGCAATGAAAGCTAGCATGGTTGAAGCCGAAAAGAAAGCTTCTGAGTTTTGGACTCTAGTTGGACCAAAGCGTGGGAAATCGAAATCCCACACTAAGACCAAGCCACTGAAAGTAGGCGACTCCAAGATGAACCGTCCTAAGAAGGACGAGTCCGAGAAACCTCAAGTGGAAGTCACAAATGTGGAAGACTCACAAATGGAAGCATCTAAGGAAGAAATGGAGTTCAATGCTGCCATTAAGGCTTCCCAGGAACTAGCCGACAGACTTGAAGCTGAAAAGGCTGAAAAGGCTGAAGCTGACAGAAACGAAGCAGCTGCTCCTAAGGCTTCTAAGATCGAGGCTGACAGACTTGAAGCCGAAAAGATTGAAGCCGAGAAAATTGAAGCCGAGAAGACCGATGCTGCTGAGACTGAAGCTGACAGATTCGACGCCATTATTAAAGCTGCCGTTGAGGCTAAGGTTGCAGCCGCTATGGAAGCTTTCAAGAACCAAGCTGCGGAGGTGTCTCAGGAAGCCTCGGAGAAAGTTCCTAAGAAGGTTACCTTTTCTCCTGTGGTTGCCCAGTACGAGATACCCAACAGAGAAGATATGCTTGAAGCATCTCAAGTTGAATCTCCGCTGGTCGAAGCAACTCAGAATGACACTGAGAACAAAGCTAAACGCCTAAAGACTCCAGAGCAAGCCGAAAGAGTGAAAGAGAAAAGAAGAGCATACCGCATCAGAAAATCCAACAAGAAGCAGTTGGCGCGGGAGGCTCAGGCTCTTGAGGCTCCTTGCGATGCTGAAGTTTGCGAGGAGCAAGCTGACGATTCCAACAATGCGGAGGTTTCCAACAATGATGTTGCAACTGAAGCTGCCGAAGCTGCTGAAGATACTGTCGAAGCTGACACTGAAGCTGCTTATGTTGATCCCTTTGGTTCCACCAAGACTCCGGCACAAGCTGACAAACGAAGGACTAAGAGAGCAAGACAGCGTGCCTTTATTTCCGAGTGCAAACGTTTGTACAGCGCTTCTGAAGTTTATCTTGACTTTCTCCAGAATGATGTGGAGACTGAGGTTGAGATGGAAGCTGATGTGGAGACTGGCATTGTGATGGAACCATTTATGATCGAAGCATCCAACCTTAATGCCGAGATTGAAGCGATCGTAAAGGAAGTTGAGGACGTAGCTTCCACTAATGAAGTTGCGATTGAAGCTTTGGAGAAAGCTGTCCTGGACCAGAAGAAGGATCTTGTGTTCCTCGAGTTTGAAGCTGAGGACGACGCCTTGGAGTTCGAGAATTTCGAGCTCGAACAAGCAAAGCAAGATGCTGCTTTCAAGGCCGAGATTGAAGAATTGGAAAAGGACTTTGGGCTTTGGATGGAGAAGAAGGTTGACAGTGTTGAAGGGGACGTTCAACCAGTTGCTGCTGTTCAAGAGATCATTGAGAAGAAACAAGTTGTGGAAGTTGACGAGAGGACGGAAGAAGATAAGGACACAAAGGTACGCGATGACATTGATGCAAGATGGGTTGCCTTGGGAATACCTCCCAGGTTCACGGATTGGCTGGCACTTCCTGTAGATTCTGATACACCAGATTTACGGGAAGAATCCGAACCTGAGACAACATCTCCCAAGGTACCGTCTACATCTTTGGCCGCTACCGATAGTCCTTTGAAGCCTGAAATCACGATAACTCCCACCGACTCGATTACTCCCAATGATCCATTGACACCAGAGGACTTGGAAGGAAATCCCATTGAGATTGTTGTTGAAACCGACTCCGATGTTTCTGAGTTTCACCAGACTGAGATGGTGAAATGTGAAGTCAACGAGGATGCCAAAGCAATTGAACAAGCTGCTGGTACTGGGGAACCAAATGCACTTGACATTGCTGACGAAGATGCATCCACAGAATTCCTTTCAGAAAAGGAAGATTTGTGGGAAGGATCCTGGCTCCAAGCCAAGGTCACTGCCCGGACCGAGACCATCTTGGAGGAGGACGAAGCTGAAGACGAAGTCGAAGCTGAGGATGAAGTCAAAGCTGAAGTCCACGCTGAAGTCCAAGCTGAAGTCCAAGCTGAGGTCGAAGTCGAAGCTGAAGCTGAAGTCAAAGCAGAGGGAGATGAAGTCAAAGTCGAAGCTGACGTTAAAGTCGAAGAAGTCGATGCTGAGGAAGAAGTCGAAATTGAAATCAAGGACGACCAGATTGTCTACGGATCCATATTCCGCCAATCTGAGGAGAGTCTTGATTGCGCCTTTGGATCCTACTGCTTCTTCGATGGACTTGCTGCTGACCAGCTTCAATATGATGCCGATGGTACTGACAATCTTGGAAATCTCTTGACTGGGTCGAGTCTGATCAACTCCACCCAGCCTCTTCTTGGGGAATCACAGAAGAAACATCTTCGTCAACGGATGTCTTTGAGATTCAAGAGAATTGCCAGGAAATGCAAATCGGCATCGCACAAGATCGGTTCCAAGGTTGAAGATGCTCTTGCCAAGGTTGCAGAGGCGAGACATCAAAGACCAACTCAGGTTGGTACCGGTCTGTTCCATTGGGACGGCGACCATGTGGAGGCTTGTATTTCAATTGGAGAGTATGAGAGTTGCTCCTCTCCAAGGCCTCGTAGGCACAGGTTGAGGAAATTCTTTGGCTTCTATCAGTCATAGAATGCTGGGCTGGGACAACGGGACTTTGGGAATTTCTAAAGTCCTGTTATGGTACAGTAGAGGCCCACGGGCCGTGGAATAAACAAAAGAAGAAGGTCGGTGCCCCAAGGAAGAATGGGGATGTTGGTCGCTGAGACACTTCTAGGCTGCACAGAAGTGTCTCCAAGCTGGGGACGGACATGGTTCAATTCAAAGAACCATTGTTGGGGGATTCAGACATGGAACTTTGGAAAGGGACCCAAAGTTCCTTATGGCTCAATTGGAGCCATGTCTGGGGGGTTTGGACAATGAAACTTTGGAAGGGGGAATAAAAGTTTCATTATGGGGTTTAAAGTAGGGCCTAAGGGCCACCAAAAAAAAAAAAAAAATAAGGTCGGTGCCCCAAGGAAGAATGGGGCTGTTGGTTGGTGAAGACATTGCTGGGTTGCACAGTTGTGTCTCATGCTGGGGATGGACATGGCTCAATTGAGTCATTGCTGGGGGATTTGGAAATGGAACTTTGGCAGGGTGCACCTAAAGTTTCATCATGGGGTTTAGAGTAGGGCCCAAGGGCCACCACAATAAAAAAAAAAAAAGAACAACCCAAAAAAGAATGAAAAGGTCGGTAAGGACATGCTAGGCTGCACAGCAATGTCCAGTTGAGGGATTGGTCTGGCTTATTCAAGCCAGAAATTGGTTGGTGGACAATGGAAGAGACACTTTCCATTATTGGTACAGTATAGGACAAGGGCCATGGAACAAAAAAAAAACAAAACAATGGGGGTGGCAACGATATCGCTACGTTGAAAGGCTATGGGTTGAGTGGCATGCTGCTTTGGCCACTTTTTCGCTACTTCGCTATTTCTTATTTCTTGCTGTTGGTTGGTTTCTTTTCTGCAATTGCTAGTGGGTTGCAAAAATATGGGTTGCAAAAAATAAGGGGGTGTCCTTTGGGCCGGATGACCCTTAATCTCTATAAATAAAAGGTAGAAATAAACAAACCAAGAACATTGTAGGTATTCAACTAACACTCTAACTCTCTAATCGCTATTTTCCAGATGCGATTCCTGCATGTAGGCTCTCGCTATATTTCTCCACTGAATACCGCACCTTACGACACCTACACTTTCCATGGCTAGGGACGAAGATCTTTCCCGTAGGCCCAATCCCAAGGGCTGGACGCCCCCTGCGGCCCCCTACAACCCATATGATCCTTCAGATGTACGGCCCCCAGAAGGATACCCCTCGGAATTCAAGGTCCCTGGTAGCCAACCCACCGGGTTCTCATCGGTTCCCAAAAGCCCCACACAATATAGGAAAGTCAATGAGACCATGAAGCGGTTGAGCTACACTCCCAGGCCGCTTTCGGAGCTATATCCTGGCCAGTACAAGGTTTTGAGACGAGTCGATGCCAATCGTAGATTGAATATTGGTACTAGATGGTTTGGGACTTTTCTCGCAACTTCCATAGTATTGTACGGAGCATTTTTTTACCGGTGGAACGATGGTAGGGAGAATGTTCTCTCTGATTTCTACAGAGCCAGGTTGCTGTTGAAGGAGCGGTTCACAACCTTGACAGACGAAGAATACGACGACTTGTACCACCCCAAGGGCAGTGGAATCGTGGTGAAAAATGTGCGTGATACGGATTACATTCCTGAGTCAGTGAGGAAAACCCAAGAGGGCAAATATGCTTTGAACCGACCCTCAGAGAGACACGTGTTGGAAGCGCAAAGAATTCAGCAACAGCAGGAGGAACAAATGCTTCGAGAAATGGAAACCCACAAGCAATACTTGGCGGACATCATGGCGGAAGAACAGCCGCAGAAGAAAAAGTGGTGGTTGTTTTGAATGTACATAGAAGATTAAGAATTGTAAGAAATACAATAAGAATTACAATAAATGTAGCCAACCCAGTAAGCTCAGATCATAGAGTGAAGGTTCTCTTTCGCGCTGGGTGTGTATGTAGTATGTTCTCTCTTTTTCTGTTCGCTTACCCGCCCACCACCTTATAAGCAGAATTTTTCCTCGCGAAGGTTAACGCAAATTCACAGCCATTCGCAACGCTAATGCATTCCTTTGAGGTTGAACCCTTATGGCGTTCTGACCCATGACCATAGGAGTATAGTTGTCGAAAGTGTCAGAATGGACTGGAGAACAATTGGTTGATCTTGGGTGCAGCACCTCATCGGTAAATACTTGTATTTCTAAGGGTTTACCTTCGTGTGCCCGTATGGGAGGTGGTGCAATGATCAGCTGTACATTTGTAGAGTAGAGTAAGCGGAAGTCTATAAAGCTCTTGTAATTGTTTCTCTTGTACTAGTTCTCTCTCTGGCATCGCTCGATGAGAATTCCTGCATAGCTCCACAGCCTGCGGTTGCTTTCGTTACACTCGATATGACACCTAGCCATATGAACAAGTTGTTTCGATGGGCATTGGTGGTCATGGTGGTGTTCTACCTCCCATACTCGGTGGGTGGAACTGACTTGGCAGGGCTGGAGGATCCAGAGGTAGGTGAGTGTGCCGATATTTGGAGGGTTCCAGTCGACTCGCGGTGCTCTTATCTTAAAGAAAACTGCCTAGAGGATGTGAATGCTGACGCTAAAGATAGGTTACGCTACCTTTCACTCTTGTATTGCAAGTTCCTGTTTTTGGGCTCCATGGCTATTCTTCCCATTATATTATTTCTCATACTTTGTTTCACATTGGTGGGAACCATCGCCTCAGACTTTTTGTGTCCCAACTTGTACACGATTTCCAAAATACTCAGGCTTTCCGATCGATTAGCGGGCTTGACTTTCTTGGCGCTTGGAAACGGAGCCCCAGATGTGTTGGGAACCTACAAGGCAATGAGCATGAACACTGAATCTCTCGCAGTTTCAGAACTTGTGGGCGCAGCATTTTTCGCTACTACCATCGTTGTGGGATTGATTGCAGTGATACACCCGTTCGAGGTTAAAAGAGACTCTTTTATTATAGATTTTGGGTTCTTTCTGCTAGCGGCGATGGTTGTTTTTGTTGCAATTGTTAGGTCCACTTTATCCATCTGGACCAGTCTTTCGTTGTGCCTCATTTATTTGTCATATGTTCTGGTTCTGATGGTCCTTCACTCCATGTGGAAATCAAGAGCAGAGCGCCAAATACGAGAACGCCGTGCTCGAAGTAATTTTGACTTTGGTAACGAGCTTCAAGACTTGGCTACAGATGAGGTTTTCCTCGATACATTCGCGACGCTTCCAACCATAGAAGAGCTCATTCTTCACGAACGCCACACCATGGAACACGCAGACGCAAATAATATGACCCTTGAGACGGGCTCTTACGGTTTAAAGGTTCTTCTCAAAGACCTCAGCAAACATTCAAGAACTAGAACCAGCCATGGAAGTATAAGCCTTGACGATACTTATGAACGTCCCTTATCTGCGCCTGAATTGGTTCGCAGTGATAATTCCTCAATTGGTGAGATCAATGCTCCACATACATATCCAATGGAGAGCCATTTAGCGCCGTTACATGAACATGAACTTGACCCTGTCACTTCTGGTGATGATGTCCTGTTGTCGGAGAATTCCTTTATTCACTATTATCCATCATTCTTGGAGTATCTCTGGAAAGTGCTTCCCGACGTGGATGATTACCAGGAAATGGGCGTCCTACAGCGGTGCCACTTGTACATGACATACCCACTCGCCATACTTTTGAACATCACAACCCCAACGGTGAACTATTCCAGCATCTTGCTGTACCGGCGTGGTGTCGAAGTTGACGATGAAAGCGCTTTCCTCACCTTGTTTCAGTGTTTCTCTGCATCCAATTTTGTAACATATATCCTTGCAAGATCGCTGGAACACTACTGGTTTACCACGTTGGGCATGCTAGCAACTAGCTCTGTCCTTGTTGTGTTGGTTGCATTATTTTCTCTCACCATACCATCTTGTAAACATTATATCATAATGACTGGTTCATTATTTGGTTTTGTTTCGTCAATTTGCTGGATTGCATTGTTTGCTACGGAAATTATATCGATATTCCAAGCAATTGCTACAAGCTATAATCTAAGTGATGATATCTTAGGATTGACGGTTTTTGCGTGGGGAAATTCTGTTGGAGACTTGATTTCCAACTTTACGATTGCACGAATGGGTCTCCCGTTAATGGCTTTTGGAGCCTGCTTTGGAGCCCCCTTATTGTCTCTCTGCCTGTTGGGAATAAGTACAATACTTATCAATATTCAAAGGGCAGATTCCTCCTTCAGTCTGAACTACGACATCGAGACAACTATTACCGTTAAAATTATGGCCATGTCTGTCATCTTGAACATGTTCATGTTGTTCGCCATTGTACGGTTCAACGGCTGGATGATAGACAAAAAGGTCGGTGCATCTTTAATCACGAGCTGGTTCTTGACCGTTACCATTTGTATAACTACAGAGTTCTACAATTAGCATATTTATAATCGATAAGTATATTCATTTCAACATAACGTAGCATCAATATCATTTAACAGACAACTTGCGTTGACTTCTTAGTCACCTTAGTCAACTTCTTCGACGGTTGGTCCTGAACTTGAGCTTCCTTCAGCACCTGGGAATCCTCCAGGTGCTCCTCCTGGTGCTCCGCCTGGGAACCCACCGGGAGCCCCACCAGCCAGATAAGCTCCAGAAATTATAGGATTAGCGAGAGATTCCAAGTCCTTGTGTCTGTCGTTGTATTCCTCGGTTGAGGCAGCTTGAGACTCATCCAACCATGAGATGGTTTCCTCCACTGCCTTTGACAATTTCTCCTTGTCGTCAGCACTGATCTTGTCCTTCATCTCACCGTCATTGAGGCTGTTCTTCAAAGAGTAAGCGTACGATTCAAGAGTATTCTTGGCTTGAATTCTAGCTGCCTCTTTCTCGTCTTCTTCCTTGTACTTCTCGGCCTCATTGACCATTCTTTCAATATCTTCTTTGGACAATCTACCCTTGTCGTTGGTGATGGTGATCTTTTGTGTCTTGCCTGTACCCTTCTCGAGCGCAGAAACATTCAAGATACCATTGGCGTCCATATCAAATGTGACTTCAATCTGTGGAACACCTCTTGGAGCTGGTGGAATGCCAGACAATTCAAACTTACCAAGCAAATTGTTGTCCTTTGTTCTTGCTCTTTCACCTTCGTAAACCTGGATCAACACACCTGGCTGGTTGTCAGCATAGGTAGAGAACACCTCAGTCTTCTTCGTAGGAATAGGTGGCATTACGAGGAATCAATTTTGTCATAACTCCTCCGGCGGTTTCAATACCAAGCGACAATGGAGCAACATCCAACAACAACAAGTCTTGGGTCTTGGACGATGTGTCTCCTGTCAAGATAGCAGCTTGCACTGCAGCACCATAAGCAACTGCCTCATCGGGGTTGATAGACTTGTTTGGTTCTTTACCGTTGAAGAAATCAGACACCATCTTTTGAATCTTGGGGATTCTCGTGGAGCCTCCCACAAGCACAATTTCGTTGATTTGGGACTTGTCCACCTTGGCATCTTTCAAAACTTTTTCCACAGGCTCCAAGGTGGTTCTGAACAAATCAGCACACAACTCTTCGAAACGAGCTCTTGTGATGGAAGTGTAGAAGTCAATACCTTCGAACAAAGAGTCGATTTCCAACGAGGTTTGAGCCGACGACGAAAGGGTTCTCTTTGCTCTTTCACAAGCGGTTCTCAATCTTCTCAATGCTCTCTGGTTGGTGGACATATCCTTCTTTGTCTTTCTCTTGAATTCCTGAATAAAGTGGTTGACCAATCTGTTATCAAAGTCCTCACCACCCAAGTGAGTGTCACCAGCGGTGGCTTTAACCTCGAAAATACCATCATCAATGGTCAAAAGAGAAACATCAAAAGTACCACCTCCCAAGTCAAAGATCAACACATTCTGTTCACCAGAAGTAGTGCCTTTCTTATCCAAAACCGTAAGCAATGGCAGCAGCTGTGGGTTCGTTGATGATTTCTCAACACATTCAACCCTGCAATTAAACCAGCATCTTTGGTAGCTTGTCTTTGGGAGTCGTTGAAGTATGCGGGAACAGTAACAACCGCATCCTTTACTGTAGTACCAAGGTATCCCTCAGCAGTCTCCTTTCATCTTGGTCAAAACCATTGACGAGATTTCTTCAGGAGTAAACACCTTTGTTTCGCCCTTTGAACTCCACTTGAATATTGGGCTTTCCTCCCTTATTCACCACCTTTGAATGGGAAATGCTTGATATCACCTTGAACTTCACTATCGTCAAATCTACGACCGATCAAACGCTTGGCATCAAATACCGTGTTTGAAGGGTTCATAGCAGCCTGGTTTTTGGCCGCATCACCAATCAATCTTTCTGTGTCTGTGAAGGCTACAAATGATGGGGTGGTTCTGTTACCCTGATCATTTGCAATGATCTCCACTCTGTCGTTGGTATAATGAGCAACGCATGAGTATGTTGTTCCTAAGTCAATTCCAATTGCTTTCGACATGATTTACTATTAGAATTCTTGTAGTGAATGAAGGGGAGGGGATACTGGTGGGGCTTATATACTACAGTTGCTGCAGGAGACCCATTACTAGAACCTTCTGTATGCATGATCTAGAATTTTCTAGAAACTTCTGTCACACCCCACGCTAGCAGAATGTAGAGTTGCGGGAGTATCACTACTATCGGATTATGATTCTACCCTCAGCAATTATTGGCACTTGCTCAAAAGTGATTTGACGTATTTTTTGATCTGGTTGCAAAGGCTGCAAATTATTGCTGCATTTGTGTCGTGCATATAGAAGTGTGGGGCCGATTGCATGATCTCGATTGTCCTCCTGCAGGTAAAGCCTCACTTACGACTGGCGAGAGGCTGAAATTATGCAGGATGGAATAGGGTGCGCAAAAGTTTGGCGACTGGATGCAGCCAAGACGAATTTCAAGACGGCTTTTCGGGCTACTTCGGGCTACTGTCGACTTATTTTGCCAAGAAATAGTTTTAGACCGACTATGGATAAAGTTTGTTTCTTACATTTTGTCAAGTCTTAAGAAATTAGACTATACGATAAGGTGAAGCTACTTTTGACTGCATACCTCCTGCAGTACCACATAAAATATTATACTGTCACGTGTGTAATTACGATAAGTCGAAACTTGAATTAGCATTAACTGGGAACAAACAATCTACTAAAGAAGAATTAGCCTTGCTGACTGGGACAGTACCTCATAAATATTTCATAAGCATAACTCGCTTATATTTGTCAATTAGCAGTGCGGTGAGATGCATGAGAAATATGCACAAGAAATTTCCACGCACAAAGGCTTGGAACACAGCGAAACCGATGCAGGTGCGTTCATCCTAAATTATGGTTCGATTCGCTTTGAACATCCGGAATTCGCCTAAGCCCAAATCAATAGCTAATTTCTCGTAAATGAGCACGGCGGCGTAAACGGAAGACACAAATTCATTGGTTTCGTCGCAAGAAAAATACACGCCTTACGCTGAATTTCGTCTTGCATATGCATGCACTCGCCCCGTAATTTTATGCGTTTGCCCGACAGAACTAGTTCAGAACTCATCTCTTCTATCGTTGTATTCCTAGGTATTGTTTGCACTGGCGATGAAAGATAAAAAACCCCTAAACACTTTTACCATCAAGCGGAACTTGCGCAAGGTATATAGCCCGAGGCTATTCATTTTGGTGGCTTGTCTTGTGGGACTTTACTTCTTTGTAGGAACGACCCATATTTCCTTTGGATCTTCCAAACCAATTGCGCCAATTGACACTGATGATGGCACAATCAAATATGCTGCCAATTTGTTGGAAGAAGTTCGCTCCAAAATCAATGCCAATGGTAACGAAGTGCCCCAAGATATGAAAATTCCTTTTTCCTGGAAGCAATTTTTGTCTCTCGATAAAGAAATCGAAGCTAAAAAAAAGTTTTATGCTGAGTTGAATTGTGTAAAGTTGGCTGGCCTTATCGGGAAACCTACTAATACTCCTTTCAATTGTGTTGAAGATCCCACAGACAGAGAAGTTCCTATTGTGGTGAAACAGAACATTCTTCTCTACTTGTACCCCGAGTTCAGAACGGTTATGAAGACAATACATATGTCCAAAACCTACACCAATCCCGATAGTGTTGTTTTGTTGACCAAGGACAGTTCCTATAAGTTTCCCGTTGACCCTAATCCGCAGAAAATTAAGCTGAAAGGTGCTTCCATCGAAAACGTCGTCAGTCTGCTTCAAGGTTTGGTTGCGAAAAATTCCAAAAAATCGGCTGAGGACCTGTTTCCTTCTGACGAAGCGTTTCAAGTTTTGGACCCCAAATACTCGCAGTTTGCTTCCAAGTACATTGACGAGAAGCAGTTTGACTTTGAAGAGACATTGCAACTTTTTCCTGCGAACTCAAAGATAGCCAAGATTCATGCTGCTACTGAAAAATTGGGCAATGACATTCCAAAATACTTTACAGAAGCATATACGATGGACGTTCCCATGGCTAGTCACATGGATTGGCGTTTTTTCGACTCGAAAAAGGCCCTTGATTTCAATGTCAAGTCGGAAATCTTGCACCGGTTGATGAGAGCATGGCTACATTTCACCACCAAAATCGCCCACATTGACACCTGGGTTTCACACGGTTCATTGATCGGGTGGTACTGGAACGGATTGCACTTACCATACGACAGTGATATCGACATGCAAATTTCTGTTGGTGGATTGTTGAAGTTGATTCAAGGCTACAACAACACCGTTATTTTGGATTACACTGATGCAGACAGTGGAGTATACAACAGTTTCTACTTGGACATTGGACCATACTTTGGTGCTCGTGGTAGAGGAAACAGCAAGAATTTAATCGATGCCAGATTTATTGATATTAATACTGGTATCTTGATTGACATAACTGCGGTTTCTTCGATGCTGGTAACTGAGGCTGAAAAATTAAAGGCCAAAGAAGGAGAATTGAGTCCTTTTGAAAAGCAAGAATTACTCAAGGCTCTGGCTGAAGGTGAACAGGTGATCTACGACAAAAATTACCACTTCTATAGATTGGGACAAATCAATCCATTGGTTCCTACCAAACTTGAAAACGAAGTGGCTTATGTCCCCAACAACTTTGAGGTGTTGTTGAAGAGCGAGTACCCTGAGATGGACAAATCCTACGTCAAGGGGTTCAAGTATAGAAAAAATCTTCGACTCTGGGTTGGAACCGACGAGTCCAGTGGGTGCAAAGTGGAAAATGTCATTATTGACACTGTGCTTGAAGACGACCAGAAATGTGTAGAAACAAACAAGTTGGTGTCCAAGAGGTTCCATGCCACCGAAGCAGCCACGAAACGTCATCAATTGCAATTAAAAGACTTGAGAGCTGCCACTGATTTTAAGGACTATATGTTGACCAGTAAGCCTAATGAGAGAAGAGTTTTGTTGTACTAATAAATTACGGTAAGCGTGGTAATTACAGTAAGTAGCGTGGTTTATTTAACTCAATTACCACGAAAGTATAATCCTTATTGACTTTGGTCCTACTTTAAATCGTACTGTCTATCTCTGGTCTGGCGCGAGTCATTCACGTGACAGACTCGGCCGTGCGACTCTCTCCACGCCAGTGAGCATCAACCTTTTTCTTTTCCTATATCAAATATCATGTTGAGATCGTTATTGAGACCTGCTGCTGCCAGAACCTTTCTCCCAAGGGCCCCCGCCTTTGGTTCGTTTGTCAGATACAACTCTAGCAACTTCAAGATCAACACTCAATCTCATGTGTTCAAGTACCTTCAGGAAGGACCCAAAGCCGTCAAGTATACCGCCGAGCACGAGTGGATAGCTGTCCATGAGGACGACACCGCGTTCATTGGTATCACCACCTACGCTGCTGAAGCTCTTGGAGATGCCACTTTTGTGGAATTGCCAGAAGTTGGCCAGGAAGTCGATGTTGGAGAATCGATTGGTTCCGTTGAATCGGTCAAATCTGCTTCTGAAATCTACTCCCCCGGTTGCTGGAGAGGTTATTGCTATCAACGAGGCGTTGGAGTCGAACCCTCTGTTGATCAATGAGCACCCAATGGGAGATGCATGGATTGCACAAATCAAGTTGAGTGAGCCTAGTGCTATTGAGTCTGATGATTTGTTGACAGAGGCTCAATACGAGAGCACATTGGAGGAGAACTAGGAAACTAGGAACTAGCAAATCAGAAATGTACTTTTAGCTTTCATAACGTAGAAAGGTCTCATATGTGAGTCGCAACTGAACAATGGTTGCGACGAAAGAACGAAACTAAAAATAGTAGCTAGCCAGCTCGACCTTATCACCAATTACCTACAACACTTCTTCGTTCTCTCTCTCCCTCGTTTTCACTCCCTTTATTCCACTCGCTTTTTTCCTTCTTTACTACACTTTGCACTTACGTATTCATTAAACATACATCAAGAAAAGTGCACAGCAATTGGCACAATAATAACAATTAACAAAATGATCACCACCAAAATAAGACACATTCTCATCTTCATATCCTTCCACCACATATCTTTTCTTACACGATTAGCTCCTCTTCTGAATCCTTGAGCACTTATGGCCAAGTTGTCGGTTTTATTCTCGATCGAGTCCAATCTTTCTCCACGTTCCGCAACTTTATTGATGTTATCTCTCATGATTCCAACGGTATCGTCAATTTGCTGAGTTAGTATATGTAAAAATCATCGAAAACCCTGAAAATTTCGTGTTCTTTCATCCATCTTGGATCAATTTTGCCCCCTTTAAAGTGCCACTGGTGCTCAAATATAGTACTTACGGCTTGGATAGCAGCAGTCCTGGAGTTGGACTGCTCGCCGGTGGTTTGGTTTGGGATGTATGGGTCGTAGGGAACTGAAGAAGACATTGTTGTAAACTCTTTTGTGCACGGAAATCAAACTGAAATGACTTGAGTTGTAATGAGAAAGTGACACAAAGACGACGAGGTCGGGCTATATAAAAAAAATTATAAAAAATTATCTTCAATATACGTTTTGTAACACCTTCATGTTGCGATCCACTACATCTACGTATTCCCGATCATCCGAATCCTAGCAAACTATCCAGTTGTTACTTTCATGTCCCATTGACAGTGAACTTGCGCTTATGTAAGATGACCCGCTCTTGACGGTTACCCAATGCGGTTATAAGCCAACAGTCTGTTGTGCGACTAGGCTCGCTTGGCACCTGCACAGATGCTGCGACAGCTCTCACGCACAGAAATGGTCACCTAGAGTCGATTTCCGCGCCTCGTTGCCGCCGGTCTCCGCGCGGTGAATCCTGTACATAGTCATCTCCGATTCACTTTCACTAGACGAATCCGGCACATGAGTGATCCGGCGTGCACACAATAGCAATCTCCCTGCACACACCGGGACGCGATTGCCGGGTAATCCCTGGTTGGGTCGTTTCTGCCTCGTTGTTTGATACCAGCGCTCACCCCTTTCGAAAAATTTACTTTTGACTAGGTATTAATATAGTATAGCAAAATGGACGGAGGTATGTAAATTCCGCTGATTATTGACGCAATTGCGTGACTTTTTGTATCCCGTTGATGGATTGTTCATGTTTGTTTGTTTGCCATTTTACGTCGTCGGCTATTCAACGTCGAACTGCGCTTGCCGTCTTGATCTTTCGAAGTTTTGCGAGAGATCTGATGCCAATTCGTGTATAAACGCGCTTTTCAGCTTGACATAAACTCCAGCGTCGGCTAATAAGTACATCAACGTTGATTTTTCACCCATACTAACATTCAGAAGAAGTAGCTGCTTTGGTCATTGACAACGGTTCCGGTATGTGTAAAGCCGGTTTCGCCGGTGATGACGCTCCTCGTGCCGTGTTCCCTTCGATCGTCGGTAGACCAAGACATCAAGGTATCATGGTCGGTATGGGTCAAAGAGACTCCTATGTTGGTGACGAAGCCCAGTCCAAGAGAGGTATCTTGACCTTGAGATACCCTATTGAACACGGTATCGTCAAGAACTGGGATGATATGGAAAAAATCTGGCACCACACTTTCTACAACGAGTTGAGAGTTGCCCCAGAAGAGCACCCTGTCTTGTTGACCGAGGCTCCAATGAACCCCAAGTTGAACAGAGAAAAGATGACTCAAATTATGTTTGAGACTTTCAACGTTCCTGCCTTCTACGTTAACATCCAGGCTGTGTTGTCTTTGTACTCCTCTGGTAGAACCACCGGTATTGTTTTGGATTCCGGTGATGGTGTTACTCACGTGGTTCCAATCTACGCCGGTTTCTCCTTGCCTCACGGTATCTTAAGACTTGACTTGGCTGGTCGTGACTTGACTGACTACTTGATGAAGATCTTGTCCGAGCGTGGTTACACTTTCACCACCACTGCTGAGAGAGAAATCGTTCGTGATATCAAGGAGAAGTTGTGTTACGTCGCCTTGGATTTCGAACAAGAAATGCAAACTTCGTCTCAATCTTCCGCCATCGAGAAGTCTTACGAGTTGCCCGATGGTCAAGTCATCACCATCGGTAACGAGAGATTCAGAGCTGTTGAAGCTTTGTTCCGTCCTTCCGACTTGGGATTGGAAGCCGCTGGTATTGACCAAACCACCTACAACTCGATCATCAAGTGTGACCTTGATGTTCGTAAGGAGTTGTACGGTAACATTGTCATGTCTGGTGGTACTACTATGTTCCCAGGTATTGCTGAACGTATGCAAAAGGAGATTACTGCCTTGGCTCCATCTTCGATGAAGGTTAAGATCATCGCTCCTCCTGAGAGAAAGTACTCTGTCTGGATTGGTGGTTCTATTTTGGCTTCCTTGTCCACTTTCCAACAAATGTGGATCTCGAAGCAAGAATACGACGAGTCCGGACCTTCTATTGTTCACCACAAGTGTTTCTAAATAGGTTAGACTTTCTTTTCTTGGATCAAAATTTGTATATGAAAAGAATATTGTATTCTCAAAGTTCTCTCTAGATTTATCTCAAGTTTCATGTATTCATAATCTAAAACTCCAATGCTGGTGTTTTTCCTTTAAGCCTACCTAAAACACACTCCTTAGCATACCTGACGACAACGTTGTCCTCATGAAGCATGTCAAAACTTTCAGTTGCGTCCTTTCCAGCAAAATTCAAAATCGATTCGGCGCCTCCTGGGTGGTTGTCCAAGAAGGACGTTAAGTCAAGAACAACATTTTTAACGATACACCAGCAGTTCTCTTTTTTGTTGTGCTTTGCAACTTCTTCCTCCGTGAACTCCTTGTCTGGGATTTTGAATTGGCTTATCAGTTCCTTGGGCTTAGACTGAGCTGGGGATGAGCCTGATTTGCTTTGAGAGTTCTGGCTCTGTTTCTTGCCCTGATCTTCATTCTCACTTTCTCCACTTCCATCCTTGTTTCCCCAATCAATAACAACTCGTTGGGGATGGTTTGGGTCAATATGAAAACTAATCTGTTGCAATCTGTTGACTGCGGCGTTCTGTGGAGATCTGGAAGTTAATTTTTGCATAAAAAAGTTGGTAGCTTGATCGGCAGCAACTCGACCATACACTACGCACGCCAACAACGAAGATCCTCCCAACCTATTGTGTCCATGAACTCCACCTGCAACCTCACCACAGGCGTAAAGACCATCAAATGGCTTAAATTCGTCTCCCTCTTGGTAAAGAACATGAGTCTTATCATCAATCTTGACACCACCCATTGTGAAGTGTAAAACTCTCGTAATGAACGACACATAGAATTCCTTGTCAGGTCCGAATTCGAAAGGCGTAGTTGGGAAAAACTTCTTTCCGAACTTGTCTTCTACCTCACCTTTCGCTGCCTTGTTGTATTCGTCAATTTGAGCTTGTAAGGTGTCTTGGGAACAGCCAATTTCTTCCGCTAATTGTTTGCCAGTGATCTTTTTCATAAGATTTCTTTGCGTGTAGTGCTTGATGTGGAACAGCAATTGCTTCTCACTCTTTGTGCTCAACACCAATCTTAATGGGCCATTGCCAGCCTTGATTTGCTTTTCCATTTCGCCAGAAACGTAATCTCTGGTTCCAAGCTCGTCCACAAATCTTTCACCTTGGTTGTTGAAGATGATCCCTCCTTCTCCTCTAAGGGCTTCAGCACCGAGAAAGAGAAACCTGGGAGACTTTTTACCACTTATGACATCTTTGTCATTCAAATCAATCAAGCCGGTAGGATGCACCTGGACCTTATCCATGTCAATTCCCACTCCTTTGTTCTTCATGACAATTTTTTGGCCATCTCCAGTAGCATGATTTCCGTTAGTTGATGGCAAGTCGATAATATCTGGTCTGTATTTGCGGAGCAACGAGTTTTTAGTGAAATCTGCAGCATAGCCACCAGTGGCTAAGATCACTGGGCCCAATAACTCGTGTTTCTCTTTGTTATCAAGGTTCTTGTATTTCACTCCACGAATTGAAAAGTCGGAGCCTTCTTCCTTAACCAAATCAACAACTTGACAACGCTTTAAGATCATGACCCTATTGGGCTCCGACTCGGCCAAGTTTTCAAGTTGCTCAAGTAATCTGTAGGTGATAGCCATGCCAGGGAATTTGGCATCTTTACCTCTGTGAGTACGAGGTTGTGAATGGCCACCTAACCTCGACACCACAGAGAGATCTAGGTCAAACACTTCTTGGAGCCAGTGTACTGCATCAGCAGAATTGTAAGTCAAAACCTTGATCAAATCTGGATTGGCTCTATCTTTAGCTGTCTTCAATGTATCCTCATAAAATTGTTGTACAGAGTCCTTGATTGAGAGGTCTATTTGGGTCCTTGTTAACGCTCCATTGATACCAGAAGTCGCCTTTCCACTGTTTCCACTAAGAAACGATTGCTTGTCAAGAAGTACCACATTGGCACCCCGTAAGTATGCTTGATGTGCAGCAGATAAGCCAGCAAGTCCACCGCCAACAACGATAATAGGATTCTCGGGCACTTCAGACATTGCAACAGTATATATTAAATTGAGCAACAATTGTCGTGGAAAATATGTTTCCGGGTATTCGGTTCAACAAAACCCTTGAATCCAAACTCCGCGCGTAAGTGTGGGGTTGCTTACTTGCCGGGCGCAATTATTGGATGGAGTTGCCCGATTAGTGTGGGTGTAAGGATGTGCCAAACAAGCCATTTGCTGCAAAAAGGTGGGGTGATGCAGAGGGGATTGTTTCCTCTTTTAGATGGATGTGTTGGTGGTACAGTGTTTTTCATCTCGATTGCGCGCGGAAAATATCGCTTTTTCACAGTTGACGAACAAATTCGCTGGCGCAGCTATTCAATTTCGCGCGTGAAACGTTGATGAATTCGTTAATACTTTTTAGCAAATTCGAAGTATTTCATAATCATTTCGTATATATATGGCTCAGATTTCGCAAAATGGAAAAGTGAATTTCGGCTAGGTCCTGATGCGATTTCGCAAATGTTCTATAACCATTCGCTCTTACCTATAATGAAATGCGCCCCGGGATTTGTTGAAATCCTACTTGTTCTGACATAATCGATTTCTAAGTTTGGTAACACAAAGCTGTGGTGGAATTAACTGCTAGATACTTCTAAGTCAATTGTTGAAGCCCAGGGATTTCATGAGCCCTTATTATAGCTTTCAGGTTGAGGCGGATGACGCATCGCCTGAAGCGACGTTTCCAATTTAGTCCATTAAAAGTCTCAATGAGGATAACTAATTAGAACTTGCTCAAGCTTTGCCAAAGCCTCTATAGGCTTAGACAGTCAGCTGCTCAAGACAGTAACATTCTGTCCTCAATATTATTTATACCTCTCGAAAGAGATATAGGTCCAGCACTTGTAGAAAATACGTTCGTCTGGGCTTATCTAAGCAGCTTGATTTCTCAGAAGGTCCATTATCTTCACTTGCAGCGGTGTGCATGAAATTATGTAATCTGACAGCTATTGTATTTCTATTAGGAAGAGCTGTTTGTATCCCTTACTAGGAAGCCTATAAAAGGACACAAAAAGAAGTGCGGAGTATCATATCACTTTATTGAATATCAGAATGAAACTAAGAATTCTCAGCGTTCTTGTGGCATGCGTATGTTATGTCATCGCTGCTTTACCAGAGTTAGTAACCAACTTGGATGACAACATGATTTGTTATCTCCATATGTACGGATTGAGAACTGGTACAAGAGAGATAGGAGATGGGTATATGTCTGGTTTCTTTGACGAGAAAACAAATACTGTTGTTCCTCTTGTAAAGACCATCAAGAATACAGAGCAAGTGATCGGTCAAAAACAAGATTTTCAAGCGTTGACGAGCAATAACACTCATGCACCTAAGTATGATCCAGAGGTAGATTATTGTGCACAAGTGGAAAAATTACTAGAAATTGAAAAGAGCAATGGGAGTATTGAACCTAATACTCCTTATATTTTGAAAAGAGATAGCAGTAGTTGTTACAATCAAAAGTGTGTGAATGAAAACCAGTGTGCACCGCACGGCAAACGTTGTTCGGAATGTTACAATGATGAACATGGGACGTTTTGTATTTGGGACGCAGCAAGATCGCAGAGAGGAGGAACTTGTTATTACTGCTTAGGTATATTTCGGTTGTTATTGAGTCATTGTCATATTGCTAAAGGATTAAGACAATGTGCATAAGTGTTTCTGTTATGCCTAACTTAGTTTGAATCGATACTATGGCGAATTTCGGATGCTTCCAGAACGTATTTGAGGCGAAATCTGCACACTATACGGAACGAAATCAAGTACTGTACGCGAAAAAATCGATGGGTCGAGGCGGAATCTTCTCAAGATAATACGAAATTGAAAATTAGTCTTGCGAAAAGTGGAAACCCTGGTGCGCATCTCAATATAGGCGAGAGCGAAATGGTTATAGAACATTTGCGAAATCGCATCAGGACCTAGCCGAAATTCACTTTTCCATTTTGCGAAATCTGAGCCACGAAGATACGAAATGATTATGAAATTCTACGAATTTGCAAAAAAGTATTGACGAATTCATGAACGTTTCACGCGCGAGATTTAACTGCTGCCCCAGCGAATTCTGTTCTTCATCTGTGCGAAAAGGCGATATCTCCCGCGCGAAATCGAGATGAAAAACACTGTATTCAATGAGAAATGTATTGGAATGCGTAGGTTACATCGTCGTGTAGAGATTCTCTCTGTAGAAGCGAGTCCTCGTTTTTTGCCAAATCGTCCTTTTGCAAGTGATTCCAGGTGGTACTGTCACCGTAGAGCATGGCAGGAGCCTTCATTCGTTGTCCTGAAGGATCACATCTAGGACACTTGAATGTGTCATGAGTATCGCATAGAGTGTCTGGCTGAAATTGGAAGAGCTGACGAAGTAGATCCGCGCTGAAAAGTCTGTCCACGTCTTCTTTTTCGTCCACGACGCAGCTCGACAATGAGAGCTTCATTGATTGTCTTTGGAATATCTTCTCTTCGATAGTTCCTGTCAGAATAAATCGATAAATGAAGCAGTCTTTCTTCTGTCCATCTCTCCACACTCTTGCCAATGCTTGTTGATCCGCAGCTGGATTCCAATCAGGGTCAAGGAGAATGAGCCTGTTAGCTCCAATGAGATTAATACCGCAACCACCTGCTTTCGACGAGAGTAAAAAGATGAATTCTTGACCTTCGGGATCGTTGAAACGATCAACGAGTTTTTGGCGCTTATTGATATTCATCGTACCGTCAAGCCGGCAGCACTGGTATCTCTTGTAACGACACATTCTTTCTATCAAATCGAGGGTTTGAGTGTAATTCGATATCAACACTATTTTGTCGTCAGTTTCAGTGCGTATCTGATGCAAAAACCTCTCGAGCATAGCAAACTTGCCACTGTACCACGTCCTGATTTCCTTGTCCCGTCCACTTGATTCATAGTCGTCTGGTAAGATATCTTCGGAACCCAGGACCTCTTCCGGCAATCTTAAAAGTTCAGGATGGGTGCATAACTTCTTGAGCATACCAATTGCTTTCAATGGTTGAGATCCAGCACCCTTTAATAGTTTACGCACCTCCGGAGACGTGAGAAAATGCTTGTATAAAGCCTTCTGAAGAGGAGACAACTTGACGAAAACAACATACTCATACTTGATAGGCAAGTATTTCGAGAGGATATCGTTCGTCCGACGGATGATGAATTTGGAGACAAGTTTTGACAAGTCACTCAATTTTTGATCTCCGATTTCCTTCTCTTTATCAGTGGCATCAGCATCACGTCCACGCAAAATTGCATTTTCAAAGTTTTTACGGAAATCGTTCCGTGTTCCAAGATAACCTGGGTTTGAAAAATTCAACAATGAAAAGTATTCCGAGAGATCATTTTGTATGGGTGTGCCTGACAAAATAACCCGCCTTTCACACCGCAAGGCATTGAGAGCAGTGAAGGTTAATGAATCGCCGTTCTTCAAACGGTGCCCTTCATCTGCAAGCATGAGACCCACCTCTGTACCGGCGAGTTTATCAACGTTTCTTCGCAACGTTTCGTAAGATATAATTAGCACTGGACGCACAATGTTACGGCCAGAAGCTACTGACCATTGTTGTAATGCAGGGCCTAAGTCTGCGGACTTTGTAGACTTTCCATCGACAGCAAGTGGCGTCAACACACCCTCACCTAACCACTTGACTATCTCATTTGCCCAGTTTCGGACCAAGGAAGAAGGACAGACAATGATGCATTTCGAGATGGTCTTTGTACCACGAGGACCCTGTCGAAGAAGCGTCCACATCAACGCAATACATTGAAGAGTTTTACCAAGTCCCATTTCATCGGCCATTATACAACCTTTGGCCCTTGGGTCCATCAACCCCGAAGTACACCTGTAGAGAAACTTTACTCCAGCCACCTGATGGGGTCTTAATACTTTCGCTAGCCGTGGGTCGATCACGACGGGGACATCGGCAAACTTGGTTTGCGGCTTGTAGATGCCCAATATCTCTGCTAATGATCTATGTTGTGACTTGCGTCGCGATGAATCCTTCTTCGAGTCATCGGTTTCGGATTCGGGCGTGGGTTCCTTTTTATCCCCGTCATCACCTTGGTCAAAAGACTCCATTGTCGGATCATAAAGAACAATTGCAAACTCAGACGTAGGATCATGTAGTGGTCGAGGAGGAAGTATTGCTTGTCTACGAGTTCCAAGTGCCGGAGGTGGCCCTCCATTAGTACCGTACGTAGCTTCTCCTTTGGATCCTTTAGCAAAAGGGACACTGAACGACTTTTTGAGCTTTCGATCTCCATGGTCTACATTAACCAGTCTGGGTAGTAATGCACCAAACCGCTTATTCCGCACAATATTACCCTCTCCATCAACGCCATCTGCTTGTTCTCCGTTCCCGTCCTCAAACACCTCGACATAGTTCGTCACTTTTCGTGCTTTACGAGCAGGCTGACGAGACTCAACGTGGTTTGTGGCAAAGGGAACTTTAAACGGTCGTTGTAATCTAACAGCACTATCTTTCACAGGTGGTGGTCTTCTTTCCGGTGGCATTCCCGCACCGCTTCCAAGGGGAGTGGTAAACTCTTTCAAAAGAGGCCGTTTCATTATCTTAGAGGAGAGTGAAAGTTACGATCTGATTACGCAGCCAGGTAAACAACGCGCTACTAAAGGTCTGCGGGAGTATATGCAGTATTTTGTGTGGTGAACACAGATCGTGAGATGAACCTAGGGTCACTTCATTGATTATAAAAGAGTAAACTTATTTACCTTATTGAACCGCTTTTCTGAACACATTCTTTTTACATCTATACCATGGATCAACTTCTAGCAAGAGCAGGTAGCCAGGCAGTTACGTTTGCTATACGACTGGGCATCACGTTTGCTTCTGGATATGCGGTTCGTACTGTGACCAAATTTCTAGACAAGATCCCTGAATCGGAAAAGAAGAAGATCTTGGACAAAAGAACCAAAATAAGAATAAAAACTGACATTTTAGGCCAGGCAATGGACCTTATACGATTGGCGGCAGTCAGAGGGAACACATCTCTTGAACCATCACTCGAGCTAATTGAAGCGGTTACAAGCGAGATTGAGCGTTTTGAAACTAAGATGAGCTCTATTACAGAAACTTTGAGCTCACTTAACGAAAAGGAATCCGTGATAGAGGTCAATAGATGCATGGATAATTTGTTAACTCAGCTTGATGAAGCTATTCCGCTCCTCCAGTTGTCAATTGCAACATCTGGCACCACCATGAAGACAAGTTTATCACCTTCTGTTTCTCCAGGGCGGTTACTCCAGGCTTCTAGCTTAGTTGCAAAAGCAAATGAGTCTAAACTGCCATGTAACGTTGGACCTGTCTTTGACCTCGTTTACTACTCTGTGTTTTATAACCCGAGCAGGCTCAAGTACATTGACCATGAAGACAACAAGAAAGTAGATGTTGCCAAAGATGACGACTTGCTAGCCATTTCGTGGAAAGAAGAATACTCTCGTGCTCTGGTTCGTATAATATCCAACAACAAATCGTCTTTCCAGTACTCCTTGGAAATACGCGAGGACCACAATGATGGTCGGTATCATGATGAGAAACCAAAAGTAGTGGTATACGATGTCAAGTCCATCATGCGCATGTTCTTTTCTGCTTCTGGCAAACTTTTAAAACTCGAATCGAGAAGTGCACCAGTATTAATGTTCAAGCTCGTTGACAAGGACGAAAACGAAGAGTGGATAGCACTAGGTCAAGTAGGTGTCGGCGAATTCGATGACAGTGATAGCGAAGAAGATGAATCAGAGGACGAGGCGCCGGCACCACAAGAGGACAAGCACTTGTCACTCTCGCTTTTAGAATACCTTCTACGTTTATGTGCATTGCAGCAGAGAGATCAGACTTCCATTTTTGAAACGTCAGACGAAAAACTTGCTCTATATTTGCAAGATGAAAATGCTAAGAATACGATATATGAAACAAGCCGACAAAAGCGAGATCGACTTCTCGATGAAGCAAACACAAACAACGCCATTGATCTTGATTCCAATATGAACAGGCTAAAAAACCTCGACTTGCAGCTGTAACCACTACAAATTGACGTCCTTTGTCTCAAACTTAATTGGGCTCACGAGATCGTTGAACATGTGACCACCGCCAAAGTCGATGTTGTACTGTTCTTGTGGGTCTGGTACATTTACGGCCAATGGGGCTGACCCAGCTCCAGGCTCGTTGATTGGGGAATAGTTATGCGGTTGTGGCATACTTGCGAGCTGGTTTTCCATATAGCCATTTCTCGGGCCAGGTTGTGAATTTATAGCTCCAATAAACTTTTGATATTCGTTAAGTCTCAACTCGTGAGTCTCATTGAAAGGATTTTGATCGAAGAACTCTGCCTCTTCAAACATTCGATCGGATGGTTCAGGTCCGTGTGGGCCCCCTTCAGAAGCACTTTCAGGTAATGAGGGAGGGTAAGCTGCTGAATTGCTCTGTATGGGTCCTGAATGACCATTGAAGTAACTCTCGAGCTGTACGTTCAGTCTGCTCTGGTTTGTTGCAGTAGAGGAGTTTGAGGCCACAGACAATACTGACTCTGGTCGCTTTGGCCTAGCAGCTGAATGCTGGTGGCCCGAGTTTGGGACAATTGGTTTAGGATGATGGGTTCCTGGTAGAGTCAGAAGGGGGCGCGATTCGCTATCATCAAAACTGCATGATCCAACCAAAGGAAAGAGAGGAAACATTAACTCTTCTCCGGCTACTCTTCTGCCTTCTTTTGCGGGTGTGGTGTTGGCTTTTATGGTGTGTTGCAGTTCTTGTGGTGTTGCAGAGGATAAAGCAGCGTTACTTGAACTTGATGGTACCGGAGACGACGACGCAGAATTGGGCACATCCAGAAACTGCAGCAGGTTTATTTGCTGAGCAGGTATGAACTGGTCGTTTTGGTTTGAGAACAAGTCAAAAAGACCAGAATTAGTGTCAAGGTTCTCTGCCATGTCTTCAAACACATAGTTGGAGTTGAGAGAATCGTCGTGATTTGGCAAGTTGACACCCAACCCGTCGTCGTTGGGCGTGGAGAACAGTGCCGCTTCGCTATCGGAATGGTTCCTCAAGGTTTTCTTCTTTGATTTTTCTAACTTTTTAGAAGAAACGCAAGCACACGTACAATGTGTGTTCTTGTTGCATGGACACAGGGCCAAGTGGGTTCCCGGTGACTTTCCCTTCTTGTTGCACGTACAAGAAATGTGGACATTTTTCATCTTTCTTTGCTCTCGACAATGCAGACATTGCGAAGCAGGTCGACCCTTGGGTTTGATCATCGTTAGGGGCTGATCAGTATGGATACAAGTGGTAACACGATGGCCACGAATACACCGTTCGCAAGCGTATTTAACACCGTTGATCAAGACCATCTTCGTTGAGCAATCTATAATTGGGAAATCGTACAAAGGAATAAGTAATCAGGATAAAGAACCAAGTCTTATAAGGATCGTAGAACTGTCTCAGGCTACCGTAGACATACAAACTTGGGGGAAAAACAATAAATTCGGTGGCCCTAGACCAAACCCAAAATTATCCAATCAATCGATATTTTCCGATCGTTGGACACTTCACCGGAGTGGTGAAAGTTAGCAGCACAAGATTCGTGGCCGAGCACAAAGTGGGTTCGAGCCAGATGTTCAAAGAAGCTCCAACAAGCCTTTCGACACAGACAAGGTGAGATAGTTCACGATTTGCACAGCAAATGTCGCCAGAGGGTTGATAATAGTTTTTGGCTGATCAGTAATTTGGTAAGAATCGTACTTTTGATGGGTCCGAGAAGGCTAAAAAATTGACCCGGTCGTGCCACAACCGGGCTGTGTCAGCCGGGCCAGGCTTGTCGGACCCACCTGCAGGGACAGAAAAGTTGGGAAGGAAAAAGAAAAGCGCAACGGGTACACGCATAAGTGGCAAATGAGTCACGCCAAGATGTGATCAGCTTATTCTTACAAAGTTAAAAAGGTCTTTGTTTGAGACGTCGCAGTATGATGCGGCTACTCGGATGTGTAAGACGCAGTCACAAAAGTCACCACCAAAGGGCACAGTTACGAGAATATTTGCTATACACGATTTTGTGACTCTGCCGTTTTGATTACCATTCCGTTCTGAATACCATTTTATATAAAGGGGCCTTCTCTAATTTGCAGCTATTGTGAAACAGCAAACGGGCAGTCCCTGCATACACATACATGACCTCATGCCAAAAATACCCGCCAATTATGTAAGTGGAACATAAGCTGTGGGGTTGGAGCATGAGCCGCAGACCCCACTGGCGATAAGTATTTTGACAGGTTTGGCCGAAAGCTTTTTTTTGCTTTTACAATCATTTTGAAGGGCGGAAGTGTTTTTGAATCATGGTGGAATACAGCGAGGTTGAACAACACAACAATAAAAAGGACTGCTGGGTGGTAATTCATGGCAAAGCTTATGACGTTTCGGACTTTCTTGATGAACATCCGGGGGGTTCAGGGATAATTTTGAAATATGCCGGCAAGGATGCCACCAAGGCGTTTGATCCAATTCACCCTGGTGACACATTGACCAAGTATTTGGCCCCAAAGTACCATAAAGGTGAGGTTACGGGAAAGCCACTGAAAAAAGCAAAGTCCAAGAAAGGGAAAATCGACGCCAGCGGGCTGTCAATGGCCAAAGCAAGCGGCGAAACGGGCGGTCAGGAAGCTTCAGCTCCTGGTGGTGGATCTCATGCTGGTTCCTCTCAGACTTCTCAGACCGGTTCGTCGGCTGGAAACGTTGTGGACGAGTTTGATGTTGAGTATGACGAACAAGACGATAAAGATCCATTTCCATTGACTGTGAGCGCTGAAGGAACTACAAGCGTGGAAGATGAAGATGAATACGATGATGACGAAGATGATCCACCATCCGAGCACGAACTTAAGCGTCGCCAATATCTTAAGAAGATGCCTGATTTGGGACAAATCTACAATTTGAATGATTTCGAGTTTGTGGCTCGCCATACCATGGAGAAGGTGGCGTGGGCATACTACTCCTCGGGCAGTGACGATGAGATCACTCTTCGTGAGAATCACTTGTCCTACCACCGAATCTACTTCAAGCCTCGTATCATGGTGGACGTTACCAACATTGATCTTTCAACAACTATGCTCGGATGTAAGACCTCAGTGCCCTTCTACATTACTGCAACCGCATTGGGAAAGTTGGGTCACCCGGAAGGTGAGGTTGTCTTGACCAAAGCTGCTGCTAAAGAAGGTGTTATACAAATGATCCCAACACTTGCGTCGTGCTCTTTTGACGAAATTGTGGATGCAGCGACCGACGAGCAAACACAGTTCCTTCAATTGTACGTCAATGCTGACCGTGAAATTTGCCAAAAAATCGTTCAGCATGCTGAGCACCGTGGTATCAAAGGGCTCTTCATCACAGTAGATGCGCCCCAGTTGGGCCGTCGTGAGAAAGACATGAGATCCAAAGACATCGCTGACTTGAGTCACGTTCAGGGAGAGGGAGATGATGCTGACAGATCACAAGGTGCAGCCAGAGCCATTTCCTCTTTCATTGACACTGGTCTTAACTGGAAAGATATCGCTTGGTTCCGTAGCATTACAAAAATGCCAATTATTTTGAAAGGAGTTCAGACAGTGGAAGACTCTTTGAAAGCGGTCGAGCACGAGGTCGACGGAATTGTTTTGTCTAACCACGGTGGTAGACAATTGGAGTTTTCTCCACCTCCAATTCAGGTTTTAGCTGAATTGATGCCAATTTTGCGGGAACGCAAACTTGATACGAAAATGGAGGTATACATAGATGGTGGTGTAAGAAGAGCTTCTGATGTGCTAAAGGCAATTGCCCTTGGTGCCAAAGGCGTGGGTATTGGTCGCCCATTCTTGTACGCCATGTCCACCTATGGTGTCGATGGTGTGGTTAGAGCCTTTCAAATTTTGAAGGATGAAATGATCATGAACATGCGTCTCTTAGGTGCTACCACGATGGACCAGTTGAAACGAAAACTTTGTTGACGTTAGAAGCTTGAACAGATATATTCCAGAGGACAAGCTTTTTGGAAAAGTCTACGAACCATTGGAATCGCCAGAATTCAAAGACTCCAAGCTTTAGTAGAGTGAATAGAAGTTTACAAGCTACTAATTACAACCTCTCATCATTGACCATCGTACATGAAGATGAACAACTTACTCCATCATCTGAAACCTATGGTTGATTCTGTACAGGAACTGGCCGTCTCGTCCTGCACTTGCGCGACAAGACCTGTAGGGCGTCACCCGGCTTTGACATGTGAAAAATTTTGTAGGTTATTCCTTTATTGCCTAAACGCGTTGATTAACCTTATTCCAAAACCCCGGATTCGCCCAACTACCTTTTTGTAGTTTCCGGTGTTAACTCATTCCCATTGAAATTTCCCCTCCATTCTCGGAATTGACGGCCTGCATATTGCTGTTATTGTGCTACTCACTCCCAAACGCGTTCGTGTTCTCAACGAGATCAAACTTCGCTCAAACAAACATCGTGCGAAGTTGAGGCGGTGGCTGAAAATCATTAATATCCAACCAAACAGCTTCGTAACTATTGGTGTACGATAGAAGTCTCGATAATATTAGTGACGAAGACCTTCAACTCAAAGTCAGTGAAAAAGCTCGCTTCGTAGTACACTTTTTAGATCACCACAATTACGACCGATTATCTTTTCTAAGTAATCGAGTGTACTTGAATCTTTTAAGCTAAGTACGCGTGTGCTCACGATGGTTTCCGCATACGATGTTGGCACTAGGTGCTGGTACCCTGACGAGAAACTTGGATGGATCGGTACGGTTGTGAAGTCAAACAAGAAAAGCGGAGACAAATATGTGCTCGAGCTTGTCTCCGAAAATGACGAATCTCAAACCTTTGAGGTTCAGTCGGATAACTTGAGCGAAGAGAACGACAAACTTCCTCCTTTGCGAAATCCTCCCATTTTGGAGGCTGCCGAGGATTTGACGAGTCTTTCCTATTTGAATGAGCCTGCTGTGCTTCATGCCATCAAACTCAGATACTCCCAGCTCAATATTTATACATACTCGGGTATTGTCTTGATTGCAACCAATCCGTTTCAAAGAGTGGATCAGTTGTATTCCCAGGATATCGTTCAAGCATACGCAGGGAAGCGTAGGGGCGAGTTAGATCCTCATTTATTCGCCATTGCTGAGGATGCCTATCGATGTATGAAGTCAGATAACGAGAATCAAACTATTGTTGTCAGTGGAGAGTCAGGTGCCGGTAAGACTGTTAGTGCCAAGTACATTATGCGTTACTTTGCGTCAGTCGAAGAAGAATCTGAATTGGAAAATAACATAGGAACGGAGCACAAGTCAGATATGTCTGAGGTCGAAAAACAGATTCTTGCCACCAATCCAATCATGGAGGCTTTTGGAAATGCGAAGACAACCAGAAATGACAACTCCTCACGTTTCGGTAAGTACTTGGAAATTTTGTTTGATGAGAGTACTTCCATTATCGGTGCACGTATCAGAACCTATCTTCTTGAGAGATCAAGATTGGTCTTCCAGCCTAAATCTGAACGAAACTACCATATCTTTTACCAGCTTTTAGCTGGTATGGAGAAGGACGACAAGGCAAAGTTGAGTTTATTAGAGGCTCATGACTATAGATACACGAATCAAGGAGGAACCCCCGTTATAGATGGCGTCGACGATGCTGAGGAGTTTAGAATCACTAAGGATGCATTGGCTTTGATTGGCATTGGCAATGACCAGCAGTTTGAGATCTATAAAATTCTCGCTGCTTTATTACACATCGGAAACATTGAGTTCGCTGCAACTAGAAATGATGCTCATTTATCCTCGGATGAGCCAAATTTGGTGAAGGCCTGTGATCTTTTAGGCATCGACCCAGTTGCCTTTTCCAAGTGGTGTGTGAAGAAACAAATCACTACAAGGTCCGAGAAGATTGTCAGTAACTTGAACCATAGTCAGGCGCTTGTGGCTAGAGATTCCTTTTCGAAGTACATCTACTCAGCATTGTTCGATTGGTTGGTAGACTATGTCAACACTGACTTATGCCCTCCCGAAGTGGAGGCGAAAATCAAGCTGTTCATCGGTGTTCTTGACATTTATGGGTTTGAGCATTTCGACAAAAACTCCTTCGAGCAGTTCTGTATTAATTACGCTAATGAGAAGCTTCAACAGGAGTTCAATCAGCATGTGTTTAAATTGGAGCAAGAGGAGTATGTGAAAGAAGAGATTGAATGGTCATTCATTGACTTCGCTGACAATCAACCCTGCATCAACTTGATTGAGAACAAGTTGGGAATTTTAGCCTTACTTGATGAAGAATCTAGGTTACCCTCCGGTAATGACAAGTCTTGGATCGAAAAAATGTACCAAACTCTTGACAAGGCACCCACTAATAAGGTTTTCAAGAAACCGAGATTTGGTCAAACAAAGTTTGTCGTCAGTCATTATGCGCTTGACGTTGAGTACGATATCGACGGATTCATAGAAAAGAACAGAGATACTGTTGGCGAAGGTCATCTCGATGTCATGAAGAATTCCTCGAATCCATTATTGCAATCGATTTTGGCGATCATTGACAAAACGGCTTCAGCGGTAGATGCCTCAGCATCGAAAACAAGATCTTTGGCAAGTAAAAAGCCCACCTTGGGTTCGATGTTCAAAAACTCATTGATTGAATTGATGAAAACTATTGATTCAACGAATGTGCATTATATCAGGTGTATCAAGCCCAATGAACTAAAGAAGGCCTGGGAATTTGATTCTCTTATGGTTTTGTCACAGTTGCGAGCTTGCGGTGTGCTTGAGACAATTAGGATATCGTGTGCTGGATTCCCTTCCCGATGGACATATGTTGAGTTCGCCGATAGGTATCGCATTTTGGCTCCATCGGAAGTTTGGATGAAGGTTATGAGTGAAGAGACAACCCAGGAGTCCGTTACTAGTTTGTGTGATACCATTTTGCAGCGCAACATTGACGACAAGTCAAAGTACCAACTTGGTAATACCAAGATCTTTTTCAAGGCTGGTATGTTGGCTCATTTCGAAAATTTGAGATCAGAGAAGTTGTACAGGTCGGCCGTGATGCTTCAAAAGAATATGAGACGGTATGTCTATCGTAAGAGATACTTGGATATTCGAGCATCGCACATTGCTCTTCAAGTTTTGGCTCGTGGTAGAGTCGTACGTGCTCAAGTGAAGAGAGAAATGGAAACCAATGCTGCCATTAAGATTCAAACTGCTATTCGAGGCTTCGTCGCCAGACAGCAATTGCAACGGACTTTGAAGTCAGTGATTGTATTACAAAAATCTATCAGGGGTAAACAAGTCAGACACGCTCTTCTTAAACAAAGGACGGAAAATTCTGCAGTGACTATTCAGAGCGCAGTTCGTGGGTATGCGGCAAGAAAGGCTTACAAGAAGTCAAGAAAGGATGTCGTATTGATTCAGTCATGCATAAGAAGACGCCTTGCAATTGCTGAATTGAAACAGCGTAAAGTCGATGCTAAATCTGTCAATCATTTGCAGGAAGTATCGTACAGGTTAGAGAATAAGGTCATTGAACTCACACAATCCTTGACTTCGAAGATCCAAGAAAATAAGCGTATGATAGAGGATATCACCAACTTGAAGAATTTGTTGCAACAGTCTAGTACTGCTCATGAGACCTTAAAATCAAGGGAAATTGAATTCAATGAAAAGTTTGATTCTCAAAACGCCAATCATCAAGAAGAGATTCAATCCTTGAATAAAGAACTCGAATCGATTAAGGCTGAATATTCAGCGGCGGAGGAAAAGATAGAGAAATTGTCGAAGGAACAAGCAGAGTTGCGACAAGAGGTCCTGCGTAAGATTGCAGAATTGAACGAGACGAAGGATGCTTTGGTGAAGCGTGATACTATTGAGATTGACTTAAAATCTCACATCGAGCAATTAAAGACGGAATTAGCTACACTTCAATCTCAACAACAGAGAGGTGGCATTGTGAATGCCAAAACCAGAAGTGCAAGCAGTAAGCGTCATAGTAGCGCATTGGCATGGAACTCTCCAGCCTCGCTTGATCAAAACAACCGCCCAGTCTCTGTCATAGCTGTGTCGCCAGATGACGTCGCTAATGTTGACGATATCAATGATGAGTTGTTCAGATTGTTACGTGATTCAAGACAATTACATAGGGAGATTGTCGATGGTTTGCTCAAGGGTTTGAAGATCCCACCTGCTGGCGTTGCAGCCGATTTGACCCGAAAGGAAGTATTATTCCCAGCTCGTATAATCATAATCATCATCTCGGATATGTGGCGATTGGGACTCACCAAGGAGAGTGAGGAGTTTTTGGGCGAAGTCCTAGCTGCCATTCAACAGCTCGTGTCTGTCTTAAAGGATGATGATGTGATTCTGAATGGTGCGTTCTGGTTGTCCAACACTCATGAGTTGTACTCATTTGTGTCTTATGCGCAACAAACGATTATTTCGAACGACACTTTATCTCATGAAATGAGTGAGGCGGAGTTCGATGAGTACTTGAAGTTAGTTGCGGTGGTCAAGGAAGACTTTGAATCTCTCTCTTACAATATCTATAATATGTGGATGAAAAAGATGGAAAAAGATTTGGAAAAGAAAGCGGTGTCTGCTGTTGTCCTTTCACAATCATTGCCAGGATTCATGGCTCCGGAAAACTCGCCCTTTTTGTCAAAGGTGTTTTCTCCTGGCATACAATACAAGATGGATGATATTTTGAGCTTCTTTAATGCTGTCTATTGGTCCATGAAATCATACTTTATTGAGCAAGAAGTAATGACTGAAGTGATAATCGAATTATTGCGTTTCGTGGATGCGTTGTGTTTCAACGACTTGATCATGAGACGTAACTTCTTATCCTGGAAACGTGGATTGCAGTTGAATTACAATGTCACCAGATTAGAGGAATGGTGCAAAGGTCATGAGATACACGAAGGTTCTGGCTATTTGAGTCACTTGCTTCAAGCCGCTAAGTTATTACAACTCCGAAAGAATACCCCTGATGACATTGAAATCATCTACGAAATTTGCTATGCCTTAAAGCCAATTCAAATCCAAAAGCTCATATCACAATACTTCGTGGCAGACTATGAGACTCCTATAGCCCCCAACGTGTTGCAGGCTGTGGCAGATAGGGTTAAGACAACGGACGGAACCAACAGCGACGAATTGTTCGAAGTTGTTTCTACCGACGGTCATTTCAATGATCCATTTAGATCAGTGAACTTGCGGCCATTCTCTAGAGTGGAAGCATATGTTCCCGCATGGTTGAGCTTGCCTGTTATCAGGCGCATTGTTGAGCTAGTCGCTAAGAATGCCTCCGTTCAAGAAGCAAACTCAATAAATGGAAGGGAAGAGATGGAATCGCCGTTGCAAAACGGTGTTACTACAGAGGCATGACGCATATTTCGTTCTTGTGTTCGATCACAGAAGACGACTGTTTATATCGGTTTATTGTTTCTATAATATGATTAATGCATCTGTGTTTGATTTATTACTGGTTTGTCTTACTGAATTCGGCTGGAGTCTTCGTTTTCATTTGCAAAGCATGAACACCTTTATTTTGCAATTCATCACTTAATAATTGGTAGACCATACGGTGTCTCGTTGGCATGTTCTTGCCTTCGAATTCATCGCTCACAATCTCGATCTGGAAATGAGATTCAGTCGTGTTTGTCGCTCCTCGAATCCCCGCATGATGTGCATGCTTGTGAGAATCATTTTTGATTTTTAACGAAGTAGGTTTAAATTGATCCTTGAGTTTTGCGGTCATACAAGCTTCAATAGGACCAGGCTGCGTACTTGTAGACATCAGTTTGCGTATAATGAAAGAGGATCTGTGTATTGTCGAGCGAAAATGCAAGAGGCTCATGGTTAGTTGAATCTCAGCTTGTACTCTAAATACCATTACCGGTATATACACGCAACACCATAAGGAGTATTTTGTTCATTACATACATATCTAATCTAGCGGATAATTGCCCTGGTGCGAGCCCCGTGTCCGTCTTGGAGCTGTTGGGAGTACAGTTTGTGGCTGGGAATGTCAGAAGGCTTTGGCTCAGCGCTGTAAAACATGTAAATTCTAGCAAATAAATATGCAGTTGGAATAAGGAAAAGCCAGCAAACGTTGACTGTTCCTAAAGTAGCCAAAACTGTCTCAATGAACCATGACAAATAAATAGTCAAGTAATAAGGTCCCAAAGCTGGGGTCTTGCTGATTCGAAGATCTTTTCCAGATCTGATCAATCTAGTGGTCCCCTGCGCGTCCGTCACAAAGCCTGGGTTTCCCATGTTATCGAGTGTACCATAGCAGAAGATTGCAGCTCCACTTGACCAGAGGAAGGGCTTTAGCTTATCGGGCTGGAATTTGAGTAAGCAGATAAATGTTGTTGCAATAACAGCGACATTAATCCTGAACATGTACCGCAAGATACGAAGGTTGGACTCAGCGCATTTTGGATCCACTAATGTGTGTACACTCATTATTTTTTTAAGTTGTTGTTCGGACTTTTCCAGCTATATAATAGTCGTGACAGAAGTTCATGTGAGATGTGTTCCCCTCCTTGTATGAGTGGGGAAGACTTCCACATGCTCGGTCCTGCACCGTAGATTAATTCGGAGATCGGTGCGCGTCAGGAGTTGTGAGGCTGTCAATTGTTAGCGCCGTGCATGCTTTGACACTTGATTCTAGAATTCAAGTGCATATGTCAGTTCACTTTGGCCTTAGCGTTGGTTAGTGGCGATAAGACAATCATGGCGAATTGTTTTGCCATGTACTTGAACCCGTATTCGTAAACTCGGAGCACCACCTGCGGTACCATGGGATGGCGGAGGTACTGAAGTATTGTTGCGTCAGTAGATTCAATGGTCATTTTCATGTGTTTGCTGGAATTGTACCTCATCACCAGGAAGAATATGATTGCAAACGATACGAACACCTTGGTGGTGCGAAACATGGGGTTGCCAAAAATATAAAGCACCGAGAATGGAAGCGAAATTAACTCGAGCACTAATAATCGCAATTCGGAGGTACAAGCAACCAACATCGCCCTATCGTTGTAGAGAGCTCCAGCTTGAGTCAATGTAGCATCAATTTGTTGCTTCCTATCAAATGAAATTGACATTAGGGGCAAAAGCTCATTTTGAAAATAACCAATTGCATGAAATATTCCATACACAGCGTATGGGTAAAGACCTCCACTTATGGGACCAATAATGCCGCGAGTGAAATAGAAAACTGTCGCAAGTAGGAAATAGTGCACGTTGTCATCCTTGAAAAATTTGATACGAGAATTTCTATCCTTGAATATGGCAAGAATTTGTGAGATTCGCTTTCCTTTGAAATGGACTTGACCAATCACTATAGCGTATGTTATGAGCACTGAGAAGAGGCAGATGTCATAGAATGTTCGTGACGAGCTAAATATCGAGACAACGGTGTGTATGGAAGTACACACTACTATCGAGCATTGTCCCACGAACCACCAAAAATGTTGCGATTGCAACAATGAAATTGATCTTGAGAGATTGGTTCTTCGTTGAACTTTCGTTTGAGGCGGCATTGGACCAGAATTAGGTGTTCCTTTGCTACACTAGATATTTTTTCGCCACTGGCAATGTCTGCTTTCAAGATTGAACAAGGAAGGTGAATCAATTTTCTGCATACGACGTTGGTGCTGTTGAAAATAGAGGTGTCCGAACCAGAACACCTCGTAAATCAAGCAGCTTAGATAATGTGGTTGTTTCACACTAAATGTGGATGTTTCAAGTATGAGGGATGTTTCAAGAAATCCCTCAAGTACCACATCTGAAGATCTATAAGTATGGGCTCATCTGTTGATAGAGCTCTAAGAATTGTCTATAAGTCTTTTAGCCTTCAATTCCCAAGAACCCCAACTTAAAACCTAAAGTACCTTTGAACTTGATTATGTCAGAACAAGTAGGATTTCAACAGGTGCGGAGTCCTGTACATGGCTTGCTATCGTCTCTAAAGCCTGACATCAAGACTTGGCAAACGCTAAGTAGTCAAGTAATAAGCGTGAACAAAAGGAAATTGAAAGATGTTTTTCTTTCTCATTGGAGGTATGTATGGGCTGCTCTGTTCTTATCAACTGGCTTCATGGCGTGTTCAATCACCTTTATTGTCCTGTACATAACGTTTAGCAACTGCGGTCACTTGATCACCAACCTGGAACGTTGAATTTAAAAGCAACGGCCAGTTGTTGATTTGAACGCACATACATCGAGAAGAATATGGATTTTTGTTTCTTTCTCATTGGATGTAAGCATGAGCCACTTTGGAACCAATTGGGCACAAGATTGATGAGTTTTTACTCTCATTAGTACCGAATTTTGCAACTACTAACATTCCAGTCAAAGAGTTCAACAAACCAATCGATGGAATTGGTAACATGGCATGCTATTGTGGAAACTGCCATAACCAATCAGCACATGCCGTTCGCACGATCAATGCAGTGACGCTTTTCTTTATTCCGGTGCTTCCCTTCTATTTCAGCAAGCGCTTGAAATGCTCAATCTGTGGTGCTACGGGTGATATCAACAAGGATGTCATTAACAGAATGAAGAACGGCCAACCTGCTGCTATAGGATGAGATTAACGAGTGAAAGTGCACTTCGTATTTGCCAATAGATTTTCTAAAAGTTGCAAGAGTAGTGAATATTATATTTATTGGATTCATGTTCATTATGAATGATAATGACTGATGTAGACTATCGCCTTACACATAGCCGCAGTCGGTAAATGCATAGATGGTTGTAGACAGTGTGGTAAAACCTAGAAGTTGATGATTTTCATTGTTGCATACCCCACTGTCACGATAACAACATAAGCAATGATCGAACTTGGAACACCGCGAGTTATAAAAGTTCCCACAGTCAAGTATGGTTTGCCAAATTCATCAGTCATACAGATAGCGGTTACATTTGGAAATCCGGACGTGGGAAGACCCATGGCAGCCGAGCACAATAATGCACTAGCCATAATCAAAAGTCGGGGATGTGGTTCAGGTAATTTGTTTCCGATTTCAGAAACAAGTGGAATAATAATCAACGCTGCCACAGTGTGAGATACAAACGTTGCCATCGTGAGTATGAGCAAACCAAATGTAAGTGTAACACCAAATAATGAAAGGTCCTCAACTTCAGCCTGAATGGTTTGTGCAATTGTCGATAAGAGCCCTGATGATGCTACCGCCTTACCCAAGGCAGTTCCACCCATAGCAAGTATGACAATGTTCCATGGGTAATTATTGAAGTCCTCAGTGGCTAAAAGGCCTGGACCGAAGAATAGGACTAGCGGTATCAAGGCTATGATTCCCATTTCGCCAAAAATACCTTCCAACCTGGAAGCAATGCACCACAAAAGTATAGTCATGATAGTAACTCCCAATATGTACCATTGTGTCAATGTGAATTTATCGTCAATGGTTCTTATGGACACTAAAGTGGTGTTTTTTGAATTGCATTTAAACGCAACGAGAAGAAATACCCAAATAAGGACAAGGGTAATTATGCATACAGGGAGCGCAACAACAAACCACTGACCCCATGAAGGCTGTGGGTCCATAGAGCCAATTGCTATCATGTTCTGGGGAGATGCGATAGGCGACGCCATACCCCCAACATTCGACGCCAATGCAATGCCCAAGATTAGCGCATCGATAAATTGGGAATCTTTAGGTAGGGTACGCAATAACGGTTGTATCAAAGAGAAACAAAGCACTGGCGCAGCGACATTTGAAATCCACATAGAAGCAAACAAAGCCACTCCCATTATAGTCAATAGAACCGTTGAAGGATTGGTTCCCGCTTTAGATAAAATCCAAGTGGACATGAGTTTTGCAATTTGATACTTCGATAACGCAGCGGCTAGTGTGAAACCCCCCAAGAGTAAAAGGATGACAGAGTTCCACATCGTTGACAATACGTACTTTGATCCATCCAATGCATCCATAACCGATCCATCATCATTCTTAAGGACTTTGAAGACAATGATTAAGAGCGGGATCAAGAGCGAAGTGACGAAAAGGGGAATTGCCTCGGTAGCCCACAACAATGATGCACAAATTAATAAGGCAAAACAATTTTTTTGTTCTTTGTCTTCAAAGGGTGAAAAGTTCAACAATATTATAGTTAGAATCGTAATCAGTACTATCTTGATCAATGTAGGATTCTTCAATGAAAAGTCAAAGTTTAATGCGTTTTTCGCTGACAGTTTCGTATCAGCTCCATCAGCACGAGGTGCTTGGGCTTTTCTTTCCAAGCCGATCATGTCCCTCCAAACAGTGTTTCGCTCCCAGATTACATGCTCACGCAAATGAATTGACAATTCTGAACGAGCAGCTTCATAGTCATCACCATGGTTACAGATTAGAGCGTAAAGCTTAACCAAAGAATCTAAATGCTCCGTTAGCTTCTCAGTGGTGGAAGCTTTGAAGATGAAAGACCTCGTAGGAAGAGTTTCCAAATACTCATCTTTTAAATGAGTGTTCAATGACTTGTCAAACTTTTTCAAAGCCTTCTTGAACCCAGTATGGTTGAGTTCTATGTATGACTTCAACTCAGAAAGTGTAGTATACAATCCGATTACCCTCTTTCTAAGAATCACCCTGCTTTCCGATAAAAGCATCAATTGAGGAGGTAATTGGTTGGTTATCTCCCCCCATATTGCACTTGTCTTGGGTGACTTCAAATAGTCCTCTATGTTTTTACTTTGCAGTCCGTTAGATTTGAGCATAGGTCTCTCCTCTGGATTATAATTTTGAATGTCATCATCTTCCTCGCGACCATCCTCCCCTTCCGTGAATTCAGTATCGGGGTCAGTAACGGCGTTGTAGTCTCCTGAAGCATCAGATTCCGTCCTTTCTCTACTAGCTTGCAGCTTTGACCGCGATCTGGTCAATCCAAAATCACTGAAGCTCGAGGGCCTTCTCTTCGATGCCCCTTCGAGTTCAGCTTCAAAAGTCTCAATGTCTCTCATTAACTCTTCAGTATTTTGAAAGGCAACAGCCTCTGTTGTTTTATAAAATTCATCAATTTTTTTCAACTCGGCGTCCAAAGCAGCAAGGAAGACCGTCGATCCATCCGGTCGATCTCCATGCTCATGAGGAGCTAAATAACTAGATTCAAGATCCCCGCCATGATTCCTCAACGAATCCCTTTGTAAAGAATAAATTAACTTCTTTAAGGTGGTATATGCAATGTACTTGGAAGACCACTCTGGAACAGCATTAAACTGTAAAGAGTGGGAAAACTTCATTGGCTCTCCCGAGATATCGAATGGGTGGTTCTCTTGCGTATTCTTTCGGTATGTACACGCCCAAATTAATTCCTTGGGAAAACCTAAAGGGGATGTGAAATTGGGAATTATTGAGGAGATGAGCCTGGAAATGACTTACAACGTGCACATTGGCAACAAGGTAGGTATTTAAAGAATTTACTTCGATGCTAATATAAATTCTAATTTTGCCAAATTCTACGATTTTACTGTGTACCAGCAAACTTGCAAAGATAGCAACAGAGGTCACATTCTTAGTACAATATTCAATACAATACTTTAGCATCATTATCTGAGCAAGTATGCGGTTGTATAACCGAGAATTGTCTCAGAATTTTGATTAAAACAAGATAGTGCTCGAACGATGCTATCGCGTTCCTGGTTTTTCCGAAATGACGTAGTCGTGCGCCTCGAGCCCGAAGATTTTTGCGGGGGTTTGGGCGGGGCAAGAAAACAAATTCTTATAAATCTCCAATACGCATGTCCTTGTGGCAACAGGTGCGGAGTTTAATATTGAATAGAAATTATAGAGATTCACAAGTCAACTTCCCCATTGTTGAAAGTCCGAAGTCACCTGTTTCTGGACTACTATATTTTGTTGCACGCCACTTCTACATTTTTGCAGCGACTGCCACTGCCTTCTATATCCTAATACCATCCTTTCCATACCTTAGGTCGAACAAGAAGATGTTTACCAAGCGACCCGATAAGCATACCACTGGGCTTATAAATTTGAGGAATGATTGTTTTGCTAACTCAACACTTCAGGCATACCTGTCACTTCCGGGACTTACGGAGTATTTGAACCAGTTCATATCCGAATTTGAAAAACTTGCTCAACTCATGATAAAACACAATATCGCGGAAGACTTGAAAGTTGATACCAGTGAAGGTACCAAATCAAGGGATAAGAACTCTAAGTTCGAAATTCCTTTGCATATTGCATTAGCGGAAATTGTCAAAAAGTTACAAGAAACTCAGATGACTACAAGAACAATTTCAGTGTGGACATTTTTACATTCATTAGAGAAGATTTTTGATGCTAGAATATCAAGGTCTCAGCACGATGCACACGAATTAACCCTATTGATTAACGAAACTTTGGAAAACGAAAATGTAAAAATTGTGAAAAACTACCGCCTTTGGTGCTCTAAATTTCAGGATAATGTTCATGCTATTGATGAGTTGGAGAGTATTGATATTCCAGAATTTCCATTCAGTGGCTTGATCTTATCGCAAATGAGATGCTTAACTTGTTCTCACGTTTCGAAACCGAGCTTTTCCCCCTTTTTGATGCTTACATTGCATACTCCTCAAAAAGTTTCGACCAACCTTGAGTCCATGTTAGAGGAAAACGACTCAGAGTCCATCGAAGGGTATCAGTGTATCAAATGTAGGGTTTCAAAAATTGTCGAAAATGAGATGCATCGGCAAGCACAGGGTAAAAGTGTATCACCTGATGAGGCTGATTTCATTAACAAACTCAAAGAACTTGATAGTGATCCTCAATTGAGTATCAATAGGGACCTTGAAAGCAGTTTGGAAGACTACGTAAAGTCTTACAAAAAGATGGAGTAGATATCTCCCAAGTATCTTCCACCGTACTCAGAAAAGCGCTGATTTTGAAGCCACCAAAAGTCTTCGGCATCCACCTTTCACGGTCTAGCTTTAATGGTGTTGAGGTAACAAGGAACCCATGCAGAGTTACATTCAATGATAGTCTTTCGCTTTCAATTGGGCAGGAATACTATCATGAACTCAAACAATTTCAATCAGCTGCGCAAGAGGAAGGATCTACCGGGGGCCAGCAGATCAAATCAAATGTTTTGACAACTGACGTAAACGATATGGAGGATGAGGACGTTCAAAGGGAAGATTTCGAAGAGAATGGAAATGACGAAGATGACGAGGAAGAGTCCGCGGGTATTAGCACAGCCAGTGAACTTGATACCTCTGATACGTCTTCGCTCACTTCCGCCGAATCTGTTAATTCACTTCAGCAAAGTACGACGACAGCGGCTACACTCCGTGAAAACACGAACATTAAATTTGCACCGTCCAAGACAAGCGGTGGTTCACCAGAATCCTCGGCATTCAAGTCCCCCGACACTTTGAACAACACGCCTATCACGGAGGATCAGACTGATAACTTAAAAAGGCACTTCCAGAATTTCAAGTTCAACGAGAATGATAACTACAAGTATAAGCTAAAAGCTATGATTCGACACCAAGGATCTCATACTCAAGGTCACTATGAATGTTATAAGCATAAGCCACTTTTGTCAAGGACAGAGAGGGTAACATCATCAAGCTTTCGCCTGAGATCAAGTACTCTCCAATGGAAAGTGCCGATGTTCAATCTTCTCTAAGCACTGGTGATATGAAGAGTAAGGAACTGAACACTTCAGCAGAGCCAGAGAAAAAAAGAAAGTTCACTTTAACTGGTAATAGGCGTCCATCGATTGCCCCTTCAGATGAAATTTCAAATAACAAGCCTCGCACGTACTCAGAGAGTTCCAATGCATCCTCAGCCACGTCAGGCTCTGACCAGGAATTCAGCAATGGTGGATTCCGGAGAAAGCTTTCAAATTTCATGGGAAAGCGACCATCAGTATATCAAGCTCATACGGAGGAAGCCAACATTCAGGAAATTATCACATCGGGTTTGACCACACCAGCAGAGATTCTTGTTAACGACATCGATTCTGGATATTTCAACGCTCCTGTCAATTCCCAAGCTTTGATGAAGACGCTAGAAGAGCAACAACAACTTGATGAGTCAACGAAAGAATCTCACAAGGTCAAGATGAAAAAGATTCCAACATTAATCAAGAGTCCGTACTGGCGTATAAGCGATGCTACGATCACTGAGGTATCAAGATCTGCTGTTCTATTGGAGACCACTACAGTATACATGTTATACTACGAGAGGGTTGATAGAAAACAAATCCGGCAACGCTCATGATGTTACGATGTATTTTAAGTCTTAGTAATACTTTTGTCAATAAATGTCAATCTTGCGTCTAAGTAATTGCGCGCGCTTCTGACGAAATGTGATGATGGCAAGCAATGACTCAAAGCGGAATACCCTAGGAACGTTGTTTCCTTCAGCTGGGTCTGCCCAGAGAGTCCAGTCGCTACCTGACGGCACTAAGAAAGCCAGAAGGAAAGTGGAACTCGCACCTGGCCACTCACCTCTAGACTGGGCCCACTTGAATCTGACTGCGCTGCGTGGTCAAATGAGAGGAGTCCCAGATCTGACCCCACCGCCGAACTACGTAAGGGTGACCTTGGATCAGCTCAAGGCGCACAAATATCGCAATGATTGTTGGACGAGCATAAACGGTAAAGTATTCAATATCACGCCATATATTGACTTTCATCCTGGTGGAGCTGACGAGATCTTGAAATGTGCAGGTAGAGATGGAACAAGCCTATTTAATAAATACCACAGTTGGGTCAATGCAGATCGAATGTTGGAAAAGTGCTGGATTGGAATTTTAGTGAAGTGAGTGGTTAATTTTACGGCAGAAAACCTGCCCTTCTTGACTAATGATACAATCAAGATCCCAGTCGTGCTCTTCATGTGGTATATCATCAACAATTTGTTCCAGTAACGCTAATCCTACTAGATAGGGTACTCTAGCGAAGTGAGATTGATATACAGTTAGAAATTCATCATAGAATCCCGCTCCATGACCTAAGCGTCTACCAGACTTTGTAAATGCCATACCTGGTAGTATAAGTAGATCAAGACCTGCAGTATTAAAGACCTCTGTACCCTCAGTCGGCTCCAATAGCCTGTATTTGCCTTGCGGCTCCAAATTGTGTACATCTCCAAGTGAAGGTACATGTATCATAGACATGTAATTTTTCTTCCGGCCCTCACATCTTGCGTTGCTGCTACACTTGGGTAAGAAAACAGCCTTTTGTTGATCGAAGCACGCCTTAATTATGGACTCAGTTTGAACCTCCATGGTAGGCATATTCATGTAAACACCTACAGACTTAGCTGATCGAAACTGTTCGCTCTCTAATAAGGTTCTGCAAACGACCGTCGACTGACCATGAAGTGAACCTGAGGTTACTCCGGAGAGCACTTTGCGAACTCTCGATCTCAAATCTCTCTTAGCAGAAGTAAGCATAGGTGTAAACTATTTCCTTTTAATAAATTCGCACAAAATATTATGAAAAATAAGTAGCTTCATTGATTGACAGATATTACATGCTCATCAAACCTAACAGATTTTCGTCTTTCGCCTCCCTGAACCGTAGGGATTTCCAATTCTATTTCCGAATTTCCTATTGCACTCTTTGTATCCTTGAGCATTTCCCTTATGTTGGAGGGGACTTCTTTTGCACCCATCCCATTACTCGATTTCCGTCTATGATGTTCTTTCGCTTCATCTTTGCATCTCTGGCAGCTACAGATAAATCCCCAATTAACACGCAACTCCCTTTGTCTCTGATGTAATGTGTGACTAGGGTTTACATATGAAGTGGTAAGCTCTTCACCAGCTTTGATGTCACGAGCCGCGAAAACCTTCAATGGACCAGTCCGCGACGCTGTGGAGGCTTGTACGTCTGTATTAGGATGGCAACTATGATTCAAATGGGACTGGGTTAGGAAGATGCACGAGTCCAAGTTATTTATGTTGTATGTTCCCATCATCATCATAAACTCCTCAAACGGGACTTGGTCATGAGCCGAAGGAAATACCTTCAAAAATTTTTGATAACCCTCATTCCATAATGCCTCCTGTTGCTCCATAACAAAAAGAGCGCCCCCTTGCATGGTATCAAATGAACCTGCAGAGGAATTTATGGCCTTGTAACGCACTTTTTGGGAGACTCGTGCCATTGAGCTAAAATATTCCGCTTTAGTCCTCGTCTTATCAGCTTGCATTTCGGCGTATATCAAAGTTATTGCATAAAGTGCATTCCATTGCTCTTGAAAACAATAATCCTCCAAAGCTATAAATCCACTAGCGTCGATAAGGTTCGAGCCTTTTCCATTTGAATGACTAGACATATTGTGTTTCAATTTCGCATGTAAGGTATCTAGAGTTTTGCAGTCCTTCGAGCACCATAATTCAGGGCAAACATTGCAATCCAAGCCGCGTAGGGCAGATAGTCCAGTGCTCGACCTTTGAGTCAAAAGCTTTGCACAGTATGCGCAGGCCCTTCCAGTTCTTACCAACTTAACATTGGCGAGAGCTGGTACGAAGAATAAAGGTCTCTCTTCCCAAATAAGATCTCCCTTTCTGATCTGCGTCTTTGCGTAAAGACCCTTTCCCCTCTTGGCTGTCATTGTGACCTTTACCTTCGGAGGTAGCTCGATGCTCGAGACAATTCTCGAATGTATCTCATTAGCGTAAGTGAACTGTTGATTCGTCGTGATAAGACCATAAGTTTTCAAGAGCGTACGTACTCTTTTTTCGGATACTGACCAGGTAGGATGCCTACTTTTCACCTTGGCATGTAGTTTTGGAACACCCAAAGACTCCAGAGATGGATCTTCTTTCCAAATTGCAATGATGTCATCAATAATCTGGCGCTCATGAGGAACTACAGGATCCGAAGACTCTTGAACATGATCATTGATGTCAAGGATTTCTACTTTCGGCTCTTGTTGCCCGTCCAATTTGTCAATCATACTCTTCTCCGACCACAGATTTAAAATTTGTACAATAGATTTACATGCAGGATAACTTAAATGTCGACCCAAGTCACCCACTCCTCCAACTGAATAATCGTGAGCCTTGTGCTAACGATGCCCGCCCCGTGTTTCTCAAAGAAGCTTCACTATTGACCAACAATTTACCGCTTTCAGAGATAATTTTACTTTCAAAACTGATGACACTCGAATCATCCTCTTCCTTAGGCGACTTTGTTGTCCTTAGAATTAAAAATTGATTCGCGAGAGTAGGCGACTTATAATTGATTGTTAAGTTCTCAACTTTATAATCACCTTTCAAGTTGGAGCTCGTTTCTTTAGAGAGCGACGCAGCCCTCTTATAGGACTCGTTGAGAAACGTAGCAATTATGCCTCCATGAACCATAAAAGGGTAACCACAAAGCTTGTATCCGGCGTGAATGATGGTCACACATTCGTCAGTGTCGAGGTTGTGAAAAATAACAGGCTGTATCATGATTCCTCCCGGTTGGGCCAAAATGTGAGACGGCACCGAGATCTTCTGGTATTCCACCTCAGTTTTTTTGGCATCTGAATACTCACGACTTTCAAGTAGATTTCGGTCCAAATTCTCCCACGAGTATAATTTTATCCATCTTTCTCCAGGCTTTGGATGTGAGAGCCTCTCGTATATGGGCAAATTTTTTAATTTGTATTCAAGCTGCAATGCAGATAGCGGCAGTGAGTCAGAAGTATCTGTCACGCGTGCATAATAGTCGAAAAGAGTCTCATTATAAGCCATGTAAGCTCCACCTAAAAAGGAAACGGCAGTCAAGGGCCATCGAACATAAGGCTTACTTCGCTTGTGATATTGGAAGGGAGAATCAAAAGCATTCCGAGTGGCCATCAATCGCCGGGACTTGAGTGCTCTCAGAAGTGTCTGCCGAAGAATCGACTTAGAGCGTGCAAACATCTTCTATCCACGTAGTGTTGAGCGTAGCCTGAGGAAGTCCCTATTTCTTGTTCTAATGAATCGCGCTGCTTGCGTTCCTGCACATATCGATGACTGCGATTCTCTGTTGAACGAGTAGGCCGTGCGTGCGGTAGATGCAAAACTGACAAAGTCAAAATTTGTTCTAATATAAACAACGATCGAGACATTAGAAAGATACGATCCCGATCTTGTTCAGTCTACCTCGATTCCTTTAATCGGCCGAATGATAATTTTGCGAATTAAAGAGCTGGGTCGCCAACACAAGGGTTAAACAGTTCACATCAAAAGAACCTACATAATACAGAAACAGCGTAAGATTAAGTTAAAAATAAGAGAAAAAATATCAAACAGAAAAAGAGTAAAGCTGGCTTCTGATAGAAACAAATCATGAATTAGGTACAGTTCAACATTGAGATGGCTTTCTCAGTTGTATTGAATATAGTTCTCAAACAAATATGAGCGGCGACCGTCGCTTGATTGGACTATAGTACTTACTCTGCTTCAAAACAAAGTGTAAATGTTACTATACATTCTGAACGTGGTTTAATGTAGCAAAGGTTAAAACCGCGTAGCAAATTAGCACCAAAAATAGGTTACTTTAACTTACAGTAATCAGGTTGGGAAAGCAGCTAACGCTTAAAATAGTTCTTGAGGGACCCAAATAGCCATTTCTACCACTAAAGAAATACCCGTACCTGGCTCCAAAGATCAGTTTAAATCACTCCCATGAAAGAAAGTATAGCCAGATCCAATTGTAGCTGACATCTAGGAAATGTTCAAATATGAATGTAAGGAAAGAATGTCAATACAAAAGACCTTTCCGATCCCTCAGTATACCAGAGACGAGAATTAAAATGAACTTCTTCAATTCTGACCGAACATTATGGTGTACAATCTTGAATGCAATGCACCGAGAGTTCAAATGAAGTTCCTTGTGGTGGCATCTAAAGCGAGCATTGCAGTGGAACCATAACTGGTATAAATACATTTTCCAACGCGCATATAATGTTTCGAAATGAAGTTGCGCTTCAATACGACATAGCATCATTTGGCCTAAGTCTCTATTGTAGAATACGTAGTTTTTTCTATGGATGGCCACCGAAGCTTAACAATTAGTTAGTAGCATTTTCATGATATCTCTCAATAGTTTACTATAGGCGAGGATAAGATTATACAACGATTGTGCAGACGAACGATTATGGACACAAACTGTGACCTTATTAAATCATACCTAAACCAATTCTTTATACGTTTCTGTTCATAAGCTATTAAAGATAAGAATTATTTGGAGGCAAACAAGTTTAAGGTTCTAGCAAATTATCGCAGTCCATCTCACCTTCAAATCTCGCTTTCATAAAGAGCGTAGGAATGGCTACTATCTTTTTCCAAGGTAAGACGAGAATCTTATAGGTATCTTAATGATCATCTTACTGAATCTTCTGAGATATTAAGGGTATCGATGCATACTGATGTTGTACCAGTGCTCTTTCATTTTCGAAAATGCAGGGGCCGGTCCCGTTACGAGTTTGGTTAAAGTGCCTACAAAGACTACTGATCATAGTTGTTAATGGAAAACAAAAAGAACAAACGTTGTGCGCTCCTTCTTTGTTGATATGTGTAGCCAGACCAAGCTAAGCATGTTTATTTGATGCGTAGAAAAGTATTATCTTTTGCGAGATGAGATAGTTTCAGCATTGCAGTACCGTAGCTACGTAAGTACCTCATTGACGTAACATTAATCGGAAATGTGGACCAAAACATTCTTCTCGAGTTACTGGATTACCTCTCTCACAAAGCATTAAATATGTTGGGAGAAGCATTCTTGTCAAACAGATAGTCAGAATTTTGACATTGTTTCCAACTTGAGTCGAAGCTTTGCATTCTCATCCACCTACCCAAGAATGGAAATGATGTAACTCGTCATTTTGCACGATAGTGGAGTAGGTGTGCGGGGTGTACCTTTCTCGATATGTCCTTAGCTCATTATGTCTATGGATCACTTCTCGTCCTGTCGATAGACTCGGAAATTGAAAGGAATTCAAAATAATGAGCAGCCTATATAATAAGAAACTTCTTTTCGTAGTGGCTTTCTAGATACCAACCAAGGGAGCTGGATTGCTAAGCCAGCCATTTGAGCATGCCGAAGTAGGCAGTAGTATCTCTCCTGATTTCTCAAAATTTTATGGAAGACTTGTTTCCACTGAATCACATTAGCATCTTTATGCGTTTTCACTGGCTACTTCTACGGTGGCGCGTTATGTGGCTTCCCAGGCGTACTAGTTTGCAGTATTACCGCGGTGACGCAGCTCTTCTATCCCAATCTACAATTTGATGGTTCTGAAAATCTAGTGACCATTCCCTATGTCATCTTTTCGCGTTAGGTTGTTACTTACCTACAGTCTTGATGTTCCTGATTCCCTTGTGACCGCAGTTCCCTACTATTGAAACTGTTTTGGATGACGAAACACTACTTCTAGCTTTCTTTATTAGATCTAAATAATTGTCGCCATCATTTTCATCGTCAGCTGGAATACCACTTTTCGCGTTAAGTTGTTACTACTTACCTACAATTTTGCTTTGCTTGAATTTGAATATAACTCACCTTTGTCATTTGCGTTAGGTTTTTAGTACTTGTGTTCTACGGGTTCACTCCGCTTCTAATATTCTCCCTATATTCATTTTCTCAAATCAATCTATTCATCGTACCACGATGGGTGTCGTATGTTTGTCGTATATTGTGGTTGCTGCATGAGCCGCATGAGCCGTGCTTATGACAGCAAGTAGGAGCTGGCCACTGGGGATTGCAGCAACTACTTTAGTCAGCTTGCTTGCTGCCATAGCAATTTAAGATAGCAGAGTATATAAGGATGGAATTCTCCCACTACTACTGTAAATCATGGTCTCCGAATATTACACACAGAAAGACGACGCCGTGTACGCGACCTCCAATGGTGTGCCATACTCGGCTCATCCACTAGGAGCCCAAACTGCAGGCCCTGGTGGCCCCTTGTTATTGCAAGACTTCAACTTGATTGACGATCTTAGTCATTTTGATCAGGAACGTATTCCAGAGAGGGTTGTTCATGCTAAAGGTGGAGGTGCCCATGGATATTTTGAGCTCACTGATTCGTTATCTGATCTCACCTACGCTCGTCCATTTCAGACAGTAGGTTATAAGTGTCCAGTCTCAATCAGATTTTCCACAGTTGGTGGAGAAAGAGGAACACCTGATACTCTTCGTGATCCAAGAGGGTATTCAATTAAGTTCAAAACTGACATAGGAAACATGGATTGGGTGTTCAACAATACACCAGTGTTTTTCATTCGTGATCCTAATAAGTTTGCCAAATTCATTCATACCCAAAAGAGGGATCCGTCAACTCACCTCAATCAAAACATGGATTCAACAATGACTTGGGATTATTACACTCTCAATCCTGAGTGTCTCCATCAAATCACCTACATGTTTGGTCCACGGGGAACACCCAAGACTTGGGCCGGAATGCATGGCTATTCGGGCCATACATTCAAATTTGTGAAGGAAGATGGACTGTTCAACTACATTCAACTTCACGTTTTAGCCGACGACGGATTTCCAACGCTTTCTATTGAAGAAGCAAATGAATTAGCAGGTGCTGCGCCTGAGTACCATATCAAAGATTTGTACGACAGGATCGCTGAGAAGAAGTTCCCCACTTACTCCGTTTATGTGCAAACTATGAGTCCTGAACAAGCTGAAAATTTTCGGTTTTCAATTAACGACTTGACGAAAGTTTGGCCACATAAGGAGTTTCCTTTGAGAAAGTTTGGAAAGATTGTTCTTGATAAAAATCCTGAGAACTATCATGCTGAAATAGAGCAATTGGCCTTTTCTCCAGCACACTTGGTACCAGGTCTTGAGCCATCAAATGATCCAGTCTTACAGTCTCGTTTGTATTCATACTCGGACACCCATCGTCACAGATTAGGAACAAATTACCAGCAGCTTCCAGTGAATAGGCCAAGAACTTTCGAAAAAGGATCAGGTTGTCCCTTCTTGGCTGGAAACTTGCAACGCGATGGACCCGCAGTTTTTGACAATCAAGGAAGCAGACCGAATTACTTGAGTAGTTTGCAACCAATTAACGCGGTTTCATCAAATCCTAAGGAGTATTCCAATGGCTTGGGAACCACTGAAAGAGCAAAATACATTGGAGTAGTAACCAAGAAGGAAACTGACAAGTACACGGTATTGCAAAGTGAAAGAGCCAAGAGAGCTCACGATGAAAAGATTTGGTTGAATTCGTACGATTACATCTCTGGCTTCTCCGAATTGGACGTCGAACAGCCTCGCGCGTTGTACCAAAAGGTGTTTAACGATGAGCAACGTAAATATTTTGTGGAAGCAGTCGTGGGACATGCATCAACCATTACGAAGAGCTACATTAAGGAAAGACTTGCTCTTCTTTTCGGTGTCATGGATGAAGATTTAGGTAAGACACTTGCCAACCGCTTAGAAGTGAAATTCGAGAAGTTGAATGCCGAAGAATATGCCAACAAAGTTGGAATCTCTCCCGCCAATTGAGTGTTCGCTCGATATCACCTTGAGTTCAATACAGTTAGGATTTTTGAAATGCAATGGAATCGTTCACAATGTAAATATGCAACAGAGCGCTGTAGGGATGTGTGCGTCCACATGTTCAGATTTTACTACCATCGATACGGGAATAAAATGCTATAGCGATGTATCAACGAAAGAACCTGCCATCTGCTTCACCCTGTCTTCGTCTTTGTCCACTGAATGCCCCTTCATTCTCAAGCCTATAAAGCCTCCAAGCTTCCCGAATGTGGCATGGTTGGAGGGGTCGTGTAGTATCACCATTGTACTCAAGCCTTGGAAGGCCAGCACTTTCAGTCTCGTCAGTTTCTTTGTTGTCCAACTTCGTAATTCGTTCCAGTTTCTTTTTCTTTTTGTCTTCTATTTCGTCCCTTAATTGTGCCCGGTATTCGCGGTCTTGGATTTCAAAAGCCCTTGTAATTATCTCCCCTAAAAATACTTTTGATATACCAGAAAGTGCAATCGCCATATTCTGGGATACTGACTGGCCAAGGAAGCCGTTACATAGTTTCTTTATTCCTGGTTTGTTTATACCTACACGTCGGTAAGCAACAAACCGATCCATATGATCCTCAGAAAATGCACTTACAATAAGTTTGTTTTTCTCCTCTTGTGTCAAATTTTGACCTATTGTACCGTTTTTTAGGTTGCGGTATTCATTCACTAGCTCTGGCTCATCAATGTCAGACAAATCGCTTATGCTTTCGACTTCGACTTGATCGTCCATCTCAAATTCATGGCTCTCGGCTCTCAAGTTACGCTCACGCGTGTTGTAAAACACTCTCCAAATTAGTTCCTCGTCCTCTTCATCTAAACTGACGTCGCTAAGTGCATCACTGCTATCTGTATCGCTCATGATATTTGATACTTTTCCACTTCACTTCGCAAATTAAACTTATTCCTGCGTATATAATATATTGGGTGTATGCTAATGATAGTGATCTCACTGAACCACAGAACACTCGGCTGAGACATGCTGGGCATTCGTTAGAACAGTCCATGATCTTTGGAATAAAATGTCCCAATTGGGCTGTGTCTTGTTGTTATTAAAGCTTGCAATGGTACCAACGATTTCTTCGACTTCTGATTGATATTTCTTGCGACTCATGCTGCTGGTATTGCAGCTGCGGTCAAATTGCTGTAAGGTTGTCACAGTTTCCAGAAGGAACTTGATTGTGTTGTGCTTCTTCATCGCCCAAAGTTTCATTCGTATGTTGTCTCTGGGAAAGGCAGGCAATTCCAAGTATGAGGCAATTGCATTGCGAACATGATACAAGAAGGGCCAAAGATCTTGTCTGGTGACTACTGGCTCTCTAAAATCAAAGTAAGAAATGTCATGGCTAGGCAAAAGGTTCAGTAATCGATATTTGTTGCTCACATGAGAATATATGAGGTTTAGTGTGTCTTTTGACTCAAACTGCCGTAAATCATCCGTAATCGAATTTTCAGTGGAATTCAATGTGTGGCATTGCACTTTTACCGAGCAGTAATATGAAACCTCTTTCAAAAAGTCGTGGAGAACTTCTCTTTTGTACTCTTCAGTGGGAATGTCAATATAATCATCTCCATTCAAGAAAACGCTTACCAAGTTTACATGTAATTGTGGCAGGTAAACTGTAGCGTTGGGTCTTTGTAAGAGACTTAGGTCAGTCCTTAGTAAATGGTATAGTATGCATTGAGCAACAAAATAGGGTATATCGTTCTCGTGTATAGCGGCTGAGCTATAAAAATTGAAAGCTTTTAACTTGTTTGAGTCAATAACCACGAAATTTTCGCTTGCGTGGACCATTTCAACTGCATAGTCGTTGGATGTAGAGTTATGATCAACCGCAGTTATTGAACTATTTCGTAGTGGGTCAACGTAAAGATTATCCAATAAAACAACTTCATATCTCTCCTGACCGATACTCTTCAAATGGGAGTCTACTTGAATCTGAGTTGCCTTTACTAAGTCTGGAAATGCGAAACCAGTGTCTCCAAACTCCAAGGTGACCGGCACTGTAATTGGAAGGACGTGGTCAATATACTCTTTCAATGATCTCAATTGATCAGTTCTGCCATCGTTCGTAGAAGTGAATTTTTTTGTGAGGAATATTGCAATAGAAAGGGATACAATAAGATGTAACCACAGTCTCATCAACTCTGGAAATTATTCAAGTTATGAGCCAGAATTGAGCCAATATATTGTCTGTTACGTAATGCATTATAATCCCGCTTCGCCTCAAGCGTTGCAACGTAGTTGAGCAAAGCTAATTACGTCTTCAACAAGCAGTCAATATAAAGTTGAAAGATGAACATGAGCGTGCTTTCGGATTTGAACCCTCCTAAACCCAATGCCATTTAAATTTATCTGGCTTGATCAGATTTAGTTCGTTGTGTTGCTCCTGTATATAGAGTGTCAATAGTTTTGATTCGAGATGCCTGATGAGCTCGATGTCCTCACCTTCTTTAGATGCCATAGCAGATCCAAGGGAACGAGAAGCGCATTTCGTCCATGATGTTTACAATGAGATAGCTCCGCACTTTTCGCAGACACGATACAAACCGTGGCCAATAGTTGAAGAATTTCTCTTATCCAGGGAAGATCACTCCATAGGTATCGATGTTGGATGTGGCAATGGAAAATATTTGGCAGTAAACCCTAAGCTATGTATAATTGGCTCGGACAGATCCATAGGCTTGATTGAGTGTGCGAAAAAAATTTCAAATAACAAGTACGAAGTTGCTTTAGCTGATGGACTTAATTTACCTCATCCAAACGGTGTCTTTGACTTTGCGATTTCGATCGCGGTTATTCACCATTTCTCTACTAGAGAAAGGAGGATCAAAGCTATAGAAGAAATCATGTCTAAAATCAAAACCAATGGAGAGTTATTAGTCTACTGTTGGGCACTTGAACAAGAGAAGTCGAGACGAGGTTACAAGTCGGGGGATGAACAGGACGTACTCGTTCCATGGGTAACACAAAAGAAGCTGAGTAAGGGCACTAACAAATCTTCTCTGAGAGATCAGTCGGACCAGGGTACAGGAGTTGAGGCGCCAGTGGTTGAGAAGAATGTCAATTACAGATATTACCATCTTTATAGACAGGGAGAGCTCGAGCAAGATATTGGAGAGGTCCCTGGTTGTGTTATAAGCAAGGCCGGTTATGAAAAAGATAACTGGTGGGCAATAGTTCGTAAAAATAGCGATTAGAAACTTTGATACTGCGCGCGAAAGAGCTGCAATTGATTTAAAACTACATGTTATCACCAAAAGAGAAAAAAGACAAAGTTGTCAGATCGACAGATATAGACGCATTGAGTTGCAGGCTCAGTGCGAATTCGAAAGGCTATTTTGATCCCCCTGATCCTTTTATAGATGTACTCGTTCAATCGTACAAGAAGTATCTCAGATTTACGTCAGGCTATTCAAATCTTTCCGCTGGTCGCGTCACCAGAACATCATTTAGTGAAAGCAAGCTACCTATCATAAACAACGGTACTTACTTGAGAACCCGACTGGTAGACCTCATCATCGAGAAGTTTATCCAGAAGTTTAACGACGTACAAATCGTTTCTCTCGGAGGAGGGTCCGATACAAGAGCCTTCAGATTATTGGAAAAGTATCCGGCCAAGCTTCGATATATCGAAATTGACTTCGAAGATTCGTGCCGCATAAAAAAACTATCAATAGTCAACGATTCAAATTTGAGCAGAATCACTAATTGTGCTTTGCCAAAGCTTGACCCTACCTCAAAAGAAGAATTTCAAAGCATCAACTCGAATTATGATAGCGAACGGTACTGTTTGCTTGGCATTGACCTTCGCCAGTTACCGCATGCTGGCTCACCAGAAGCTGAACTGTTGTATTCTATTCTTGATAAACTGAAGCCGACATTGATTCTCAGTGAGTGTGTGCTTTGTTATCTCTCCGAGGAAGAAAATGCCGCTGTAGTTCAATTCTGGGTAAAAACATTCAAGGAATCTACAACCTACCTCTCGTTTTTGATGTATGAACCCATGTCACTCAACGACTCGTTTGGGGAGACAATGGCTACAAATTTGGCCACAAGAGGTATTAATTTAATGACGTTTCAAAAATTCCCAACTTTAGCATCCAAGGTATCGTTCCTTGTTGACGAATGCGGTCTAAAAAGAGCTTTTGCTACTGATATTGCAACGCTAGGCGGTTATAATGAAACCCATCAGCATGGCGAATGGATTGATACCGTTGATCGAAACCGTATTCGACAACTTGAATTGATTGACGAAGTAGAAGAATTTGTGCTTCTATTTAAGCATTATTGTATATGCTTTGGAGAGTATTCACAATCTACTTCGTTATCTTTGGTGGAAGATATTTCTCAATATCAATGGGTGTGCAGCAAAAGTTTGTAAATTTCTATAATTTTGCAATATTATCAAATTCATCGTATATACACCTTCTTACATGAATTAGAAAGTAGAAAAGCCAATAGGCATCTGAGCACTATGTGGCACTAAGCATAGAATTTTGTATGCCCCTCCCATACTATTTTCATTTTTGTCGGTGAGACGACGATACGAAGCATACACTTTATCTTGCTCAGCCGGGTTTCCTTCATTGGACTTGAGTAATTGATCAATTCGATACCCAATTCCCATTTCATGTAACCAATCTCCTTGATCAACTGGTCCAAAGGACAGACATGCTTTCGCTGTGATCGCTGCGAGATTTTCAAAATCGACATCTGCTGATAAATCTACTTTTCCAGGTGAAAAGAATGGGGATACGAACTTGTGCTTGTATATCCCTCGAAGTGAATTACTAGGGATCCCCGACTTCAATCCATAATCTATGATAAGGGCCGCACCATTTCCTTGCTCATTATTTATGAGAGAGGCCATCTTCAATGCGTAGAGCTCAGCATCAGTGCAGATTTCTATTCGAGAACCTGTGGGTAATGCATTGAAGCGACTACTCAACTCAGGGATTAACGATGACGGTGTATCTTTTGGTGATACCGTGAGATGAAAATCAGTCTCCAAATCTGGACTAAATTCGGATGATGAACCACCGGACGGTAATGCCCCTTGTGTATTCAAGACGCTGGGAGAATGCTCCACAAGTAATTCCCTCCAGCCGGAGTCAGACTTCTGAAAAGATTTGATCGGTAATGCATCAAAAAATTCGTGAGCTAGAATGTAGTTAGCGTATTGAACATCATCCAGAATATCTTTTTCTGTTTCGAGCCACTTCACTGTGTTGCCCCAGATAGATGATTTCGTATAAAACGAGTCTTTGATATCAGCGGAGTTCAACTTGCTACCACATAACAATTCAGCTTGCTCGTCTCTCAAAATTGGGGACGCCTCAATCAAACAAATCTCGATCTGATCACTCCGGATTCTTGACTTGGCTAACTTGTTGAAGGTCCGCACAACATCAAACATCAACGTACCCTTTCCAGGACCAAACTCGATGATGCGGATGTTTTGCGGGTTGTCTTGGCTCGTCCAGGTACTAAAGAGCCAAATACCAATCATCTCACCGAACACAGACGATATTTCAGGAGAAGTTATAAAGTCACCAGTATACTTATCTAAAGGATTAGTGGTTGTGTAATAGCCATAGTCAGGATGAGTCAAACATTGACGCATATATGCCAGCAACGATAAAGGTCCATTAGTTTTTATAATCTCTGCAAGCAAATCACTTAATGATTCAACCTTGACTTTTCTACTACGATCCGCTGGCAGTGGAACGATCGGATACTCTTCGATGTTTTCTCTTATATTTTTCTCTCCTTTGATCTCATTTTCAAGCTTTTGTAGTTTAGTCTTAACATATTTTGCTGCGCTTTGATACTCTTCTTCTGTGAACTTTCCATAGTATAGTCCATTCTCATGAATCGCGGGATGCTTTTTTTCATTATTTTGATCTGAAATGGCTTTTCGCAAATACTGGTGACTGGTTCCAAAATTCCTATTACTAGCTCGGAGGGTTTGAACGAGCCAACGCCGTGAAATGGAAATCATACCCAACTGTTCTGCAAAGATCTCGAATAGTAAAGAACTTACATAATCAACAAATAGCTGCAAAAGTTATATAGGACTCATAATTTAAAGCTACGTTGTCGTTACAATTTAATGGTCCTTCTGACACTTACTAGCATAGTGTAACAGCATATACAATCTTGGGACAAATTACGTTAAACTAAAACATATAAACAAACAAGAGTAATTTGACATAAGGATGGTTGAAAGAAGAAGAACAGGAAATGAGGGCTTGAGCTTATTCATCTCCTTTTAAAAGCATTTTCAAATAGTTTTTTGGAAGTAGCATGCGCACTCCAACGATCAAGCACTAAGTAGCATACGTTGTATCGCTGTCTGGTGATTATCGTTGGAGTGACTCTTGATGATCTTTGGATATCTGAACATCGAGTCCATATAGATAGGTTTATGATCGGCTTCATCTTCGTCGTCGTCTTCGTTTACATCAAAGGTTTTTGCGACGGCAAAGCCAAGCTTCTCATAGAACTTTCTATTGACTGGGTTCGTGCTTTCCAAATAGCACCAAGAGTTTGGCGAGGCGTCGACAAAAGTATCGCAAAAATGGCTAACAAGCTTCTTTGCTAATCCTTTGCCACGCATGGCTGGAATTGTACCAATATCAGCCAAGTACCACATATTATCGCGCGATCCATTCAAATTCAACTTCGAGACTACGGAATCTCTCACATCGTTTAAGAGGGGACTGAAAACCTTCAGTCTGCACCGTGATAACGAGGCCAAGAAGTTGAACTTCAATGAGGTAGGATGCATGTTAGCTAAAAAGCTATGCGATTGTGGGTACTTATAGGTTAACTGATCGTGGTCGTATTCCATATGGTACCAGCATGATACTCCCAAAAAAGGTACACGGGATGCTTTATAGCCCTTCATGGCAATTTCGGCCTCTAAGGCACGGTCTTTCACTGCTATAACTATACCTCCCAACGAGAAACACTCATATATGGCAAACTCGAAGAACGAAGTCATCAACTTTGTCTTGTGTTTACGAGCCTTTAAGGAGCTCTTCGAGTCGTCCATTTCAGTTCCAAGTATGTAGTTAGTAAACGGGTCTTGCTCAAACGCCATCTGCAATGTTTTGGCAATTCGATGGTAATCTCTGACGGTACACAACTCGACAGATGTTAGAAGTTCGTCCCTAGGAACGTCTTTATGTAAATCTGCAAGAGCTTCAACCAGAGAATCTGAAGAATCCGACTCTGACGAGTCCGACTCGGTCTCCCCAGAAGAGGAGAAGGATGTTTTGATAATTTTTTCGGCAATTGTAACTTCTGGCGGTCTCAGGGCAAAAGCGTCAGCAGTACTGACACTCATTGCGTGTTTGCCCTGAGACCTAGGCAGTCGGGGTTTGCCTTTGGAACATGAATCATGGATATCTTCTGACATTGTTGCAAACATGGTTATTCATCAGTTGTGTTTTTTAAAGATGGCTAAACGAGGCCGATGATAACTATGTAAAGAAAAATGACAGGTGGATTTGCACCCATATTAATAGCCGGGAGTGCGAACTACAAAACCGGGGAGTTATCTATCGCGCTTGACAGATCAGGAAAGCAGTTGCGGTGGTGCAGGAGGGGGGAAGTGTGTTTGTTTTACGTCAAATGCGCACCAGCCATCAGAAAACATTTTTAGTTTAAATTAGTCGTTTTATTCTCCGAATGCAGAGCTATGAAATGAGGTGTCTATCACCCTTGATAAAGTTAATTTTCGTCTCGCTAACTTAATTCAAAACCTCTATCTTGCAACGCCGCGCGCGATATCCCTGGCACGACCAGTCAACAAGCTGTCATCAACCTGTATAAAAGCTTTCCCCGTAATCGATAGGGGAACCAGATTCTTGTGGTCCAGCACACGTAGATAAAGTAGCGAGTTAGAACTGTCTAGTAATCTACGTAGCTAATTTGAGTGTGCCACCGTTTCAACCATTTCTGCTCTACCAATCAAATAAACTATATCGGCTTTGAGTTGGTTGCATGGTTGTACATGAACACAAATATGATCGCGTTACAATCTATTTCACTCCTCCACGCACTCACCTCGTTTCACTGCTATCGTGCTATCGAACCCAGCTCTAGTCGGTTACCCGCCCCACGTTCGGCGTTCTAGATGCCTGCGTGTGCACACCGCAGTGATAAAGCAGACTGCACACAACAGGGAGCGTAACCCTTTGTTCGTTCTCCATCGCTTGACAAACTATCGTTACCTTTGTGTTCAGCGAGAACCACGCCACGTCAATACATCGCGCTTAAGTCATTCAGACCATTTCTGCACCCTTCTTGACTTACTTGCATACTTTATATACCCTTATACTCGTAACGACCCCGATTATAAAGCACCGCCCCGAGGCTTGCACGTATCCAGGCACAGCATCCACTCATATTAGGCTCAAACTACACTAGACTGAGCAGAATAGACGTAGGAGTATCGTTTAATGGGAAACAGCACATCGAAACCGCGGGATTCAAGGGGTCTTCAACTCACCCGAACTGATACCGGCAACTCCGCCAAGTCAGGTCGGTCTATTAGGTCTCGTGTATCACTTCTGCGAGATGACACCAACACAGACTCGCCCAAGCTTGGGCCGAAGTCACCCAAGGCACTCTCACGGAAAAATTCGTCATCAAGCACCGGCAACGGTGTAGGAATCCTGACGAATGACGCGAAGAGTGATTATATTAGGTCAGAAAATTACCACCTATCGAAGTCGTCATCAGGTCTCAATTTGAACAACAGTTCATCGGGCAACAACCTCAATCTACCACCTTCAATGATCCAGGTGGAGCCTAAGGATCCTATTCTCATTCGACGCAACACCAATGACACCGATTTTGACTACCCATCATCGCCAATGAGAAGCAACCTTCAAACTGGATCTCCCAAATTGTCATCTTCATTCCAATCTCTTGGAAACAGCGATGCGAATGGAAGCGACAGCACCCCTGTTACCAGGACTTCAACGAACCATTCATTTCAAAGCACCAGTGGAAATGTTTTATCCCCGCAACCGACAGGTTCTTCAGCAAATTATGACAAAGACAGTGATGTAGCAGATGCTATCTCAATGTCTTCAAGAAGAAGTGGAACGAGCAACTTTTCTGTTAATAACTCGTCATCCAATTTACAGAAACTCAGTAAGACGAGCTCCAACTATACAAATGGTGGGAATACCATAGATATTGAAGATCTCATTCAGAGATTGCTTGATGCTGGCTACAGCGGAAAGAAATCGAAGAATTTGTGCTTGAAGAACTCTGAGATACAATTGGTTTGCGCTAAAGCAAGAGAAATCTTCTTATCTCAACCGTCCTTACTTGAGCTCTCACCACCGGTGAAGGTTGTGGGAGATGTGCATGGTCAGTATGGGGATTTGATCCGTGTATTCACCAAGTGTGGATTTCCACCTCTGACGAATTACCTCTTTTTGGGTGATTACGTCGATCGAGGGAAACAATCTTTGGAAACTATTCTTCTTTTGTTGTGCTACAAAATTAAGTACCCAGAAAATTTTTTTCTTTTGCGGGGAAATCATGAAAGTGCTAATGTCACAAGGGTTTATGGATTTTATGACGAATGTAAAAGACGATGCAGCATCAAAATTTGGAAGTTATTTATTGACACGTTCAATACCTTGCCAATAGCTGCAATAGTTGCTGGCAAAATCTTTTGTGTTCATGGAGGTCTTTCGCCAGTCTTGAATTCAATGGATGAAATTCGAACGATTGCGCGTCCAACTGATGTACCTGATTACGGGTTATTAAACGATCTTCTTTGGTCAGATCCGGCCGACACACAAAACGAATGGGAAGACAATGAGAGGGGAGTCTCTTATGTGTTCTCCAGAACTGCTATCAACAAGTTTTTGCAGAAGTTCGGTTTTGACTTGGTCTGTCGAGCGCATATGGTTGTCGAAGACGGTTATGAATTTTTCAACGATCGAACGTTGGTGACAGTATTTTCTGCGCCAAACTATTGTGGAGAGTTTGACAATTGGGGAGCAGTTATGAGCGTCAGTGACGAATTGCTTTGCTCATTTGAATTATTGGATCCATTGGATAGTGTTGCATTAAAACAAGTGATGAAAAAAGGTCGCCAAGAGAGAAAATCTGCTCAGATCCAACAACAGCAACTAGGCTCACGATGATAGCATATTCTGCTCCCCTACCCACTCTTAATCATATAAATAATGTGAGATGAAAGTACATCTTTATGAATAGTCGATTGTAGGCAGGCATCCAGCAGAAATACGCACTATGCGCACCAAATAGTTGAGATACGAAATAATATGCTACAGTATCAAGGAGAAAGAATTGAACCGTTAGTCGATCAAGTATCAGAGTTGAGTAAAGTCCTAGAGGAGAATCGTAAAATAATCGATCGCATAACTTCACATGTTGATGCGGGCTTTTCTTTGCCAACTTCTGACCTTGTGAAAGAACGTGTAGATAATCGCCAAGAACGGCCTGACGTACTAGAACACTACTTGCGAGAAAAGTATCAAATCCACAGCATAGATGTTCCGCCAGATATCATAACTTCGCTCGAAACAAAAGACCCCATAGTTATCAAACTTGCCAAGGATGTCTACCGACTAAACATTATCAGAAATGCCAAAAAGAAGGCTAATGCCGAACTTTATGAAGTTATCAAGAGATATGAGGAATTCATAGCTCTGGTATTGTTACCAGAGCTTCGTCGTGATATGGAGCAGCTTCATATTCAGGACGGTATTCAAGTACTTAAAGATGAACATACACCTCGAGTTTTAAACGAGATTGATCGAGTCTGGGAACACTATCTTCAATATGTGGAGGGACTTGATAAAGTATGCATGACCAGCGAAAAGTTGATGCAAGCGTACCAAGATGCTGACGACTTGGAGTTTGCGAACAAGATACATCAAAAAATGGTCATTATACGTGAAATTCGCAATTACCTTCTACTGATTGCTACATAAGCTGATTCGAGTCACTTTCTCCTAGACCATATGAGGTGGATTATGGCTATTGGCACCAATCCTAGTATTCCCGTAATGGCGGCCAAGATACAGTATGTTCTCATTATTCCAAGATTTGGATTCTCAAACATTGGTGGAAAATAAAATGGCCCCACAAAGCCCAAAACCTGTCTTACGACCGTTATTGCCGAGGCAATATGTGATGCTTCTGATGGGTTGGAATCAATTGCATACGTGACGAGGACAGTGGTAACAATCTGAAGACCAAAGGAAGCAACACATAACCCCACGAGAGGTCCAAACCGCCATTTCCCATCGCTTATTCTCCCCAACAAGACTCCGTAGATAATGAGACCTGCAATTGCCGTGAGGAATCCGAGATATGAGATCCACAACCTGTCTTCAATGCAGTTTCTCTTGAGTTTGACTCGCATATTTCTCATCCAGAAATCGGATATCCAACCTCCCAATTGCTCGCCAAGAATGCAGCCTAGGATTAAGCTCAAGAACTGCAATCCAATTTGTTGAGGATTGAAAGCAAATTTCTCATGAAATAAACTTGTTAACTCTACTCCACAGGCGACGTTTGCGTAACTGAAGGTGATACCATAAGCGAAAGCGGTAACTGCAACTCGAGGTTGGAGCAAGGTCAGGAAAGGACGAAATATAGATACAACGGAGAATTGTTTTGAAGATCTCGGTGCAAATCGATATACCTTGTTCAAGGATTCGCTGAAAAAATTCTTGTCGTAGACAGTTTCACGACCAAGAAATAAATACCCTAGAGATTGAACAAAGTTCATGACTGTGAACACAATAAAAACGTTTCTAGTGTCGGATGTGTTATATTGTACAAAGCCCATAATGAGAGGCCCAACATGTGTTCCTAGTGTAACGCCGAGAACCCACCATCCCGTCCACCATCCCCGCTGGTGGCTGAAGGTTAGATCTTTTACAACGCTGCCCCCAACTGCTATAGCGGGAGAAATGGCAATTGCTTGAAATATACGGCATATCATCAAGTTTCTGTAAGTATGAGAAAACACGCAGCCAATGTTAAAAGCCGTAGATATCAAAGTGGACAACAAAAGTATTTGCCGTCTACCATATTTGTCCATTAATGGTATCCACAAGAGGGGAAAGAGTCCCATTACTATAATTTGTGCGGAGGTCAAGTAAGAGCATGCAGTTATTGTGGTCAGAAATTCCTCCAGAAGTGTGGCGAAGGACGGGATCAAGCCCGCAGCCATGAATGTCGTTGAAAATGCATGAAAAGCTATCATTCCTAGCTGTATTATCTTTACTCGAAGCGGCCAATTCAAAGGATCGTTATCATTTGCATGAGGCATTGGCTCTAGATTCAATGTCCCATGTCTGTTCAATAAGTACTGTCGTTCTTCCTCCGATAAGGATGAAGACTTTCTATGCAAATAAGAAGTATCCTCATTCTCTTTATCGCCAATGGACTTTACGTCCTTCATTAGTACGAAAGTGAAAATTCAATCTTAGTGCGGCTGAAATTTACCATGCCAATCTCATTGGTGCGCAGGGTTGAATTTATTGTACATTGTGAATGTCATTATTATGGAGATAGTAAGCTAGTTATGGTCGCCTTTTTCGTGTCCGAGGTCGAGTTATGTCTTTCAGGTGCTGGGGCATCTTTGGTGCTAGGTTGGTTAGTGTCATCATTAAGTACACCTTGAAGCCAGCTCTTACGGTTTTCGTCTTTATAGTCTTTTAAACTTTCCTTCGACGTGGCAGGGCTCACATTTGCAGGCGGGCCAGTCGTATCGTTCGAGCTGTTCATATTGCGATTGCTGAGACACAACTGCTTTACTGAGGGGAGGGTTGCAGGCAGCTTCAAGCTTGACTGAGTAAACCTGAATGTTGAAGATGCATATGGGGATGTGAGATGAGACACGTTATTCTGCGACGTAATGGGTGGTAGCGTCGATGTTCCCCTAGATCCCACCTGGCTGAATGATTGATGAAATAAGGGCGACAAAGGCGAAACCATGCTTGGGATCAAATTGGAGCTTGATGGATAGGTGACCACATTACGTTGTTTGTTAAAAGGAATAGGGGGAGCCGAGTGCAACGGCGGGCGCAGGAGGTTCATTGTATCGGGGGATGAATTACTCTGGTCGACGAATGAATGCAGAAGAGACAACGGCCTTGGTCTTCTCTTCGGCTTGAACTGATGTGAAGGAATTTTGAGACCTTGGTCGTATTGCACATATTGTTGGGGTCTACCGTCTTGATAGTGTGCATTTGGAGATGCGGAGTCAGCTGGAGAGATTAAAACAGGCTGCAAAGGAGTTCCGCCATAGGAACTTGTTGATGAATGGTAGGGAGTTTCGGGCTGATGTATGTCTTGGTAGTCATCCTTATGACCATGCATGGGCAGTGCTTCGTAAGCATGGACAGTCTGTTTGTGTTGGCGAAGATTGTCCAAGCGAGAGAAGCTTTTTGAGCAATGAGGACAGGTGAAGGGCCTCTCACCAGTGTGTTTACGCAAGTGTCTTGCCAAGTGCTCCGACCGCGTGAAAGACATATTGCAATCAGGATACCCGGTACACTGGAAAACCCGGCCCTTGGATGGTCTTTTGGGCCTAGCAGGTGGGGCATGGGTGGCCGTCACCTTTGGGTGAGAAGGGTTTGAATTCATATTTGGAGTGACTACAGAATTCTGGATTCTGTTGGGCATTAATGGTAGTTCAGAAGCTGAATATTATCGTATGGCAAACGGGAAAAAGGCCAGAATTTGGAGTGGGACAGCTTGAGTATGCAACTCCTTTTTTTAGGCTCGCGGTCAACTATGAAAGTGAATGGTTTTCGTCGGTGTCAAGGGATGCTCTTTCAACAACAAACAACGGAGACCCGCTTAATGGAGAATGTCTAAATTCGAAAAAAAAAAGCCTCTATGGCAACGCTCGAGACTTAAAGGGGTTTTATTTATTCAAACAGGTAATCACGACAATAGTAAAGAAAGAAAGGTCCAAGTGAAAAGGATGGGGCGCCTGCGAAGTCAACGCGAAAACCTGCACCGCGACCCCGTAGTCGTACCGTACCTAGCGCCCCTCAAAATAAGCAAATGCAGGTCGGCCTGTGTCTAAAGGTTAAATTTACTGGCGAAAATAGCAGTCAAAAAAAGACTTCAGTCAAAGATACCAAGAAGTAGCACAGATAATAGAGGACTGTGATACTACAAGTAACAGTAACAGTAGCAGTATTTATAGAAATGGTATGGCTTGACCTCTTAGTGCCCCGGTACCCCTACGCCTCAGGAACCCAGAGAACCTCCTTTTGGCACGGCGCCTGCATCACCACTGTGCGTGCGCGGCCGCTGGCCTATCAGGGGCAGGAAGGGAAAAAAAGAAACCTGGAAAAAAATAACTAATACGAGTTTTGCTCGTAATTATAAACCTTGGCATATCATTATGGCATGAGAATTGGAGGTATTTCGACCCTTGAAGATAATGGACAATAGACTTTTCTTCTTGATGGGTTAGGTTTGGCACGTTTAATTTTCGCGAAGGAGCCGGGGCGTTAGTAATGCCAAGCTGCTTAAAGTGCGTGCCGCACGAATCGTGCATACGGCTGGAAATACCGATACTACTATTTTACACGTTTCCTTGGGGCGTCTGCCGCGGGACATGCATCCTAGGGCAGATATGTGAGGGGTGGTCACAGTTTTAGAGCCTTGACAGAGTATTTCTAGACAACCATCGTCTAATGTGACAAGCTTTTCCTCCCTTCATCATACGAGAATCTGCAAGTATACGTATTACGGTGAAAATTTGTATTGTTAAGTTTACAAACAATAAGAAAATCATCCGAAAAAATGCGGGACACCCATAACTCGCGGTGTTCTTCTTGTTCTCATGCAGCTTCCCGCGACAGTTTTTTACGTGGTTCGCGGTAAAAAAATAATAATACTGGTTCCAACCAAATGAGGTTGTCTACTGCCGAGGGAGATATTTAGTGCGTCCATGCGTCAAAATTTCTGCAATTTATGCCCCCTATTGATGCGCCGTTGCTTTTCATACGGCCGCATTGGGGGATTAGCACTAGGCGCCACTCTACTTTGTTCCAAATGCGGAGCCCGAGCATCTTCTCTTGCACTGTATATACTGAATTTTCAATGTGTCAAAAGTAGTCTTCACCAAACAAGTGTGTGTGTGTGTGCAATGTGTCGTAGTTGATACAGATTTTGAAACCAGCTACGGCTGTTATGTTTTGTGAATAGTCTCTTCTGGTTTATTTTCTACGCTACTGACAAAAGGGGCATCTGGTGTCTTTTGGCAAATACAGCCGGTGTGATCGCGTGTTTTATTATTTTACGATAATGCAAAATAATTACATTTCATAGATGCGTTGGTTGCTGCACACAGTACGAAGTATATTTTGTCATTCTGTGTGTCATCGTCTGGTCAACAACATTTTGCAAGCACAGCCACTTTGAGTCATAAGCCGAGGCAGGCCAGCTCACAGAATCACCAAATAGTTTCAGACACCAATTGGCCCTCGATTCATGATTGTATTTGCAGTGTGGGATATATTGACCTACTTATTGGTCATGAAAGATGCGGGAGAATTCCTCGACGGACTGTATGGCGATCATGTTCGTTAGAAGCAAAGGCGTTCCAAAGAATTTTCTATGCTTGGGGGCCGCTCTGCGGCTTCCCGGTCAACAGCAACCACTCTTCTGTCCTTCGGGATTCTGGTTCACGGTGATATCTATGGTCTCAGTGTTACCAGCATTTTGGGAGTCGCCATTGCCTTCGCCGTCACTGGAGTCTGGGAGACATTGACCAATCTTCTTGAAGAGCAACTTGACGTTATGATTGGCTTTCGTGGACGTCTCGATGTAAAATTTACTTCCAACCTTTTTATGTAATTCTTCACACTCTTCGGCAGTCACTTGGCGCTTATTTTTAAGATCAAGTTTGTTTCCCACCAACACAATGATAGCGTCGTCGCCACGCTCGAGGCGCACGTCGTTGATCCACTTTTCCAAGTTCTGAAACGACTTTTTGTTGGTAATATCGTAACATACCACCGCCACATGCGAGTCTCGTATGTATGAGGGGATCAATGATCTGAACCTTTCTTGCCCCGCCGTGTCCCACAACTGCAACCGGATGGTTCTGTTATCTTCCAAGTACATGGTTTTCAGCAAAAAATCGATCCCGATGGTGGCGGCGTACTGATCGTCAAAAGTATCGTACATGAATCTCGTTATCAACGACGTCTTTCCCACTGAGTTAGTGATACGTTTTCGATAAATAGGGGGGCTATTTCTTCACACTTACCGCTCTGGTCTCCGAGGAACACAATCTTGTACTTGCGCATGATATTCAGCTTATCTCTGGCACTCATACTGAATACTCTTACAACACCGTCGCCGCGCCCGTTGCTGTATTCGCCAGTCGTGCCGCGCCCTGAAAAAATTGTCCCCACAGAAATAAACTATATTGATGGACGACTCGGAACTAAATGCAATCCGCTCCGCGCGGTTGGCGGAGTTGCAGAAGAACACAGGTCAGGCGCCAGCAGCAGATTCCAGAAAAGATGATGTCAAAACTTCCATGCTCGCACAGGTTCTTGAACCCAGTGCGCGAGAACGATTGAGTCGAGTCCGCATAGTTCGTCCCGATAGAGCCGATGCCGTGGAGCAGTATATAGTCAAGCTAGCGTCCACAGGGGCCATTTCTCGAAAATTGGCCGAGCTGGACGTGGTAGACATCCTTGATGGATTGTCACGCGACGAGAAGAAGAAGACGGCTACGAAGATTGTGTTTGACCGCAAGAACACCATTGACGCCGAAGACGACGAGGACGACTTTTTTGACTAGAGTCACCAAACTTTCCCAATTTTAGTGCTTCGTACTTGGTACTTGGTACTTGTGCTTGGTTCTTCGTGCCTTTCCGCACCCGTGCACCAGTCCCTCTACGTATTTTGTAAATAAACATCTCTACGTAATCTCACCATGTCCAACATCCAGGTCGTAGTACGATGTCGAGGTCGCAACGAAAGAGAAGTCAAAGCCAATTCGCCCGTGGTAGTAGAAATGCCCGTGGAAACCTACTCGGTGACAAATCCTACCGTTACTTTATGTGCAAATTCAGAGTCTCCGTCGCACTTGAGTTCCTCTTTCTCCCAAATTATCAACCTGAAAACATATTCCGTGGACCAGGTATACGGATCGCAGGCCGACCAGCTGATGCTCTTTCACCAAGTAGCATTACCGCTTTTTCATGACTTTGTTGCTGGATATAATACCACCGTTTTGGCCTACGGTCAAACGGGCACAGGAAAAACATACACAATGTGCGGGGATCTCACCCACGAGAAGCACGGTCTGTCAGTAAGACTCTCGGAAGAGGCAGGTATCGTTCCTCGGGTTTTGACCGAGCTTTTCACCGCGCTAGACGCCAATAATAGCGACTATTCTGTGCGGTGCTCTTTTATGGAGCTCTATAACGAAGAGATCAAGGACCTTTTAGGAGCCGACAGCGGCAACTCTAAATTGCGTATCTTTGACTCGACCCAAAAACGTGTGGTGGGACCTTCAAGTGGTATAGTTGTGCAAAATCTCATCGAGCAGGTGGTGACGTCTGCCCGTCAAGCGGTGGATCTTCTCGAAAAAGGTCACAAGAAAAGAACGACAGCATCGACAAGAATGAACGATGTATCGTCTCGTTCGCATTCTATATTCACAATCTACCTCTACAGGATGGATGTCGAAAAAAATGAGATGGTCCGAATCTCAAAGATGAATTTGGTTGATTTGGCAGGTTCCGAAAACATCCACAAGTCTGGTGCCGTTAATCAACGTGCAAAAGAGGCAGGTTCAATCAACCAGAGTCTACTTACTTTGGGCCGAGTGATCAATTGCTTAAGTGACAAGTCTGGTCCCTTGTCTCATATACCCTACCGTGAATCTAAATTAACTCGCTTGCTACAAGACTCGTTGGGCGGCAATACCAAGACTACCCTCATTACCACCATATCCCCCGCGAGAATAGATTTAGATGAAACGACCTCAACTCTTGAGTATGCTTCAAAAGCCAAGAGCATTCAGAACAAACCACAATCTGGGGATTCTATCGATTATCTTGCGAAAAAAATACTTATACGAGATATGTCGAATACGCTAAGGAAGTTGCAAGACGATTTGATAGCCACGCGCAAGAAGAACGGAATATGGATGGACGAAACCACATACAATGAGTTTGTCAATGAAACGGAATCACTCAAGACCCAGCTTCGAGAATCAAAAGCATTGATAACAGGACTCAACTTGAAACTTGAGAAAACCAAGCAGGAGAATACAGCATTGGAGACCAAAGCACTAGACAATGAACGCGAAAAGCACGAAATGGGCTCTTTGGTTCGAGAGTCTCAAAGCAAACAGCGTGATCTAGAGGCTGATGTCGCGAGCAGAAGTGCAACAATCATGTCAATGTCACAGAAAATGTCCGAGCTCGAGAACAACTACACCCGTGCGTCGAACTTTTTGAAAACCACCGTATCCGAGAAGATTAATGAAGCACTCACCACCATCGCAGGTATCTCATCTGAGCTTTCCAATAGTAATGATGTCAAATACTTGCAACAAGTTCAAAACAAGGTCGCAGCTTCATTGAATGGGTTCAAAATTTCACTATACCAAGTGTCAGAGAAGCTCAACTCCCAATTCGAACACGCTTTGAAGGTACTTCCAGGCGTCTTAGAGCCCTTGGGAGAGCAGGTCAGTCAGCAGCACACATTACGTGAAGCTTGTGAAAGAAAAGTGGAACATCAAATTGACGAAGTTCGTTCGTCCAACAGTAATTTTGAAAAGTACGTGACTGAGGAACACTTGAAAGCTATCGAGACTGCCTTACTGGATTCAATCAAAGAACGCATTACAAACAACCTAAGCGCAATGCAAAATACAATCACTACAGAAATTGCGACAATGCTCAACAAGACATTTACCCAGCAGCAAGGAGAGCTACCACGCCTTTTGACTGAAGACACTGTAAGCAAGGTTCAAGCGGAAAAGCAGGAATTGCAAAAGCAAGCGACATCATGGTTAGCACGGTCTCTGCACTTGCATATCTCCGTTGTGGACGAATTACAGTCTTATGGCAAGTCTAGCAAAGAACTGTTGGAATTGATGGAGCATAGCATTGATTCTGCATCAAAAACCATCGGAGAGACTATACATCAAAAGCTCAATCCTCAACTTGAATTATTGAAGGACAGTATCAATAAAGAGAATACTGCCAGTACCATCGAGGAGTTAGAGAGCGCTTTTGGACGTATCAACTCCAAGTCGAAACAAGTACAAAAGGGTCTTGTCGATACCACGACCACATTGCACTCCATACAAGAGTTTGAAATCAATCTACCTTCCACCTCTACAGCGGAAAGAGTCTTGCAAGAGGTTTCTCCTAATAGGGCACGCCATACCTTGAGTAGCGGGTCAGCAGTTAAACGCCCTGCTGAAACACTGCTTCAACCCCTTTCCAAGATTCCGTCATTGTCTCGTGCAAATAGCGACAACGAAAGCGTGTCAAAGAAGAGGCGAACGACTACAAAATTGAACATGCCATAATCTGTATTCTACATCAATAATCTGTACATTAGGGCCCACTACAAAGGTATTATAATAATTGACGAACCACAAAGTTAAAGCAATTTTCCTTCCTGTACGAGACATCTCTATACCTCTCCATCTTTGTCGATTCTTTTCAGCAATTTTCCATTCCGTACTACACCTCCATACCTCTCCATCTTTATCGTATTCTCGATCGGTCATGTGACCGCACTGCAACCTCAAAACGTTACAGCGAATACCGGCAATTCACACATGACGCTAACTAGTGGTGCCAAATACTTCATTGGCTACTCCGCCTTGTCGGTGGCGCTACTAGCTTGGTCCATTGCAAGCTCTCTCGAAGTATCACACAATTACTTTTCGTTTATCGTCAAAATCACCGATGGCTTCAAACTCGGAATCCTTATCAATTTCATATTTTTTTCATTCATCATTACTGCGAGGGCTCTCCAGCTCTTGTTATTTGGAGAGCTCCGAATAATAGAGATTGAGCACATAGTGGAGTCGGTTCCAATGTTCACCGTCAACTTGTTGTTTAATTTGGTTACCAATGATCATAATTTGCTCAACTGTGTGTTGCTCGGATTCATAGTGATGTCTAAGTTGCTCCATGTCATTTTGACCGATCGTCTCGACTTTGTACATATGAAGGTTGTCAATACCTTGGCGGAAGAACGCTATACTTCATCTGATGTGCTCAGAAGGTACATTTCAAGCCTATACACATGGCTCATTGCATTCTTCATAGTTGCGGATTTTGTGTTTGCGAAGTTTTTGGTGTACGATGCCTTCAAAGGTATCAATTCCGTGACGTGTTTACTTTTCGGGTTTCAATTTGCTTTGCTTGGAGTCGAGGCACTTACTTTCTTCTCGAAATTGTTGTTGAACATCTACGAACTCGCAGTGTATAATGACGCCAATGAAGACGACGATGAGTTCGACGTGGACGCAGATGACACGATCTCCGAGGTTGACCTGGGCCTGAGAGTCTGGGAAAAGAAGGGCTATTATAACAAAGCCATTGACATCTTTTCATCTTCTCTCAAGGCAGTCTCATACTTGGCGTTCATTTACCTTCTTACTTTCCATTCGGGTTTATCGTTACCCATATCAATGCTTCAGGGTACCTACTCCTCAATCAAAAAGACATATGTTGAGATCACCCTGTTGTTTGCATTCATCGAGTCAGCCAGGCGCTTGGATAGCCAGTTGGCGACCGCAACCACCGAAGACTTGAGTGCCACAGACAACCTTTGCATCATTTGTCGAGAAGATATGTACAGTGTTGAAGCGTATCGAGAGACTCGTGGTCGTCCGCTTCCAGCGAGAAAGTACCCCAAAAAGCTCGATTGCGGTCATATATTGCATATGGGATGCTTGAAAGATTGGCTCGAACGCTCAGAAAACTGTCCCTTGTGTCGCCGGAAAGTTTTCGCCGGCAACCCCACGTCTATTACAGACACAAATGCCACCAATGCACAACCAGAACAACCCATTCCTCAGCATCCCATTGCTCATCCTGAGGAGGTATTAGATAGACGACTCGAAGAGTATACTGAGTTGGCAAGACAACAGAACCTCGCTAGAGAGCAAGCTGCTTCTTCTTCTAACAGGCAAGAGGGCCAAGCTTCCGGAATACAAGAAGCAGGGGATAATTCAGACCAGCTACAGACGATCAAGTTGCCTGACAATGCTATTATACCTCCCAATTGGACCATCCTTCCAATCCATCGCATGTCTGAGATGCAATACGGGGTTGACTTCTCCACTCGGCATCGTGGAACCTTGTCCATTAGACCAAGCGTCGGAGGCCGAGAGTTGGACATTTTACGACCACGAAGATCTGAGAGCGAAAACGAGTAATGAATTAGGAAATTTTAGGAATATATGATACATACGAATAATAGTACATTACAAATCAAAGTCAAACTCCAAGTCTGCTTTGCTTGAGTTATCAAGGGTTTCTTTGGCATCTTGATAGTCGTCATCGTCACTGGAAAAGTCCACAAAAGTCTCCTCTTCAATGTCCTCATTATCATCCAATATAGGTAAGCTTTGGTCCTCGTCGAGGTCCGAGGTGATATTATGACCCAGAGTGGAAGGTGTAGGCGGAGCCTCCGAGTCGTAGATTGTTTTTATGAAGTTTATCTCATTTCGAAACTCGGATTCTGGAAAGCTGAAATTGCATTCTTTACTATTATCCAACAGCTTTTCGATCAAAGTTATGGTTTTTCTGATTTGTCCCTCAAGTTCATTTTTATGGTTCGCATCGTCAGTATTGGAATATTGGTCTTTCAAGTCGAATGCTTCCAATAGTTTACTGGAAGCAAGCAAAAAGTGGAACACTCCGTTAGTGCTATATGGAGGCTCAAGTAACATTTCGCTTAGTTTATCATTGAGCTTGGAAAAGTCACGCCGAACCAAGAGCGTCCACAATGATGATATGACATAGAGAGGGGCATGAGTTCTTGAACCAGAGCGCCAAACTGGCGCAGCGGATCGGCGAGATGGATATGACGTCGTTGATTTATGGTGCCAACGAGTACTGTAGAATGAGGTTAGCCAGTCAAAGAACTTCTCGTCCTTATATAGTTCTGGTTCTACTCCATTCTTGGCCGTTTCACGCTGCTTCTGGGACAAAATTTCGATTCCAAGCGGCCATATAGTTCTAATGTCAATATCAGGTACACGAATTAACAAACAAAACAACTTGTAGGCCAAGTTCCAGTTTCGTCTGAGGATATTCAAGTGTAGTAGGACTGTGACATGGGCAGCGTGGGTCTTTTTCAGTCCAAATTTCAGTCTCATATCTCCAGTCACACCGTACAATGAGCCGTTAGGAACGTCGTGATGAGGAAAAACTTCAAGACCTTTGGCTCTTATCAAGAAATTCGCTTTTTCCCATGTTGAAGATTGATCGAAAGTGCTAGTTATTGTTTCAAGATGCTTTTCAGCTTCATCCTCCGACCCAGAAGATGTTTCTTCTTCGTTCTCGTTCACGTTATTATTTAACTCACTTACCACCGCATCAGTTAGCGCAGCCTCAGAACTGACGGGCACCAGGTCTTGCGAGTTCCATTCTTCAAATGTTTCTTCAGGATTGTGGCGCTTGCTTAGTTCAGAATGTATTTTTTTAAGGATAGTTTTTCGAGCCTTTTGAGTTTGAAGCTTTGACTTTTGGTTTTTTGTGAGCTTTGAACTAGACTGAATACGATTATATTCACCAACTTCTACTGCTTTGCTCAAGAGTCGTTCAAGCCGTTTGTGCTTCTTCTTCGAGTCTGATTCTTGCACAACAACAAGTGCCAGTTCAAACATATCATTGTGCGATGAAGAGATGAGATCGCGCTACAACTGAATTCGGGAAATGAATTCGCAAACACTCTTAAACTGAATTCGCAGACTTCGCACACCAGATTATTGCAGTACTCATAACTATATACAAATGTAGAGCACCTAGAGCGAGCTTAGAAGCCCATTCCTGGCATACCGCCCATGCCACCCATGCCACCGGCAGGTGGAGCAGCGGGTCCCTTAGGTTGTGGAGCATCGACGACAGCACACTCAGTAGTAGCCAAAAGAGAGGCTACACCACTGGCATCTACCAAACCGTTCTTGACCACCTTGAAAGGATCAATGATACCAGCAGCAATCATATCGGTAAACTCACCCTTGGCTGAGTCGTAACCAATGTTGAACGAGTCGTTATCGAAGATCTTACCCACAATGACGGAGCCTTCTTCACCAGCATTCTCAATGATACGCTTGGCAGGCTTGGTAATAGCGGCCTTAATAATGTCCACACCCAACTTTTGGTCAAAGTTAGCAGCTTCGGCCTTGACGGCATCCAAAATCTTGGAAGCCTTGATCAAGGCAGTACCACCACCGGGCAAAATACCGTCTTGCACAGCAGCTCTGGTGGCATTCAAGGCATCGTCGTAACGGTCCTTCTTCTCACCAACTTCCACTTCGGAAGTACCACCCACCTTAACAACAGCAACACCTCCGGACAACTTGGCTAAACGTTCTTGCAACTTTTCCTTCTCGTACTCGGTGGTTTGTGGGTCGTCAATGGTGGTTCTAATTTGTTCACATCTGGACTGGATGTTGTCTTTCGAACCTTCACCGTTCAAAACAACCGTGTCGTCCTTGGTGATGGTGATGGAGCCACACGATCCCAACAAGTCCAAAGTGGCATTCTCTGGCTTGATGTCCAACTCCTCAGTGAAGACAGTACCACCAGACAAGATGGCAATATCACCCAAAATGTTCTTTCTGTTGTCACCGAACCCTGGGGCCTTAACGGCACACACTTGGACTTGACCTCTCAATTTGTTGAGGATACAAGCAGCCAAAGCCTCACCGTCGATGTCCTCAGCGAGAATCAAAAGAGGTCTACGAGACTGGTTCAGCAACTCCAAAGAGGGCAAGATGTCTTGGATAGAAGAGATCTTCTTCTCAGACAAAAGAATCAATGGGTTTTCAAATTCAACTTTGCCCAGCTTGGTGTTGGTGATGAAGTAAGGAGAGATGTAACCACGGTCAAATCTCATACCTTCAGTAACTTCCAATTCGTCTTCCAAAGTCTTACCCTCCTTAACGGTGATGACACCTTCCTTACCAACCTTTTCCATGGCAGACGCCAACAAGTCACCAATGTGCTTGTCTCCATTGGCAGAAATGGTAGCCACCTGAGCAATCTCCTCAGAAGTGGTAATTTCCTTCTTGTTTTGCTGCAAAAAGTTAACAACCGCTTCCACAGCAGCTTGCGATCCTCTTCTCAAGTCCATTGGGTTACATCCAGCAGCAACATTCTTCACCGATTCAGTAAAGATGGATCTTCCCAAAACAGTAGCAGAAGTAGTACCATCTCCAGCAGACTCATTGGTCTTTGACGCCACCTCCTGTAACAACTTGGCACCCATGTCCTCGAATTTGTCCTCCAAAGTGATGGACTTGGCCACAGTCACACCATCCTTGGTGATTTTGGGAGAACCGAATTGTTGCTCAATCAACACATTCCGGCCCTTTGGACCCAAGGTTACAGAAACTGCATCAGCCAAGGTGTTGACACCTTTTAAGAGTGCAGCACGGCCCTCCACACCGAACTTCAATTCCTTGTGCGAATAGTGGCGCACTAAAGAAATGGCATTTTTTCTTAAACTAGATCTTGCACTCAACATTTGTAGAGCAGCAGGATATTCCGGGGTTATTAATGGGTTCCGGGGACCTGAACAATTTTTCGGTTCGAGAAAGTTCGATCACGTGGGGTGTTTGGATGCAACACGAGTTCAAAGTAGACGAAGAGGCCTTGACCGGTCAAGCCCAACAGAGAGAAATTCAGATAAAGCAACTTCTACCGGTGCTTTTGGCTTTCTTTTACTTTTCTCTTGTTCTTTTCATTTTTCATTTTTTTTTTGTTTCTTCATTCTTCATACGTTTCGTCTCATTAGTGCGCCTGGGGTGGTGTTTGGCTCTCATAATCCGGCCGGTCGGTTCTCCACCTCAAAATGAATTCCGGCTTTGAGCCCATCACCGCGGTTTTCTATTCGGTTTTTCATCCCACAGAAGGAACAAAGATCGTTCACCAAGTTCCCGATGTAATTTCTCGCGATCAGCCGTCGCTTTTTGATTTCGATGCCGTGCGCAACTACGTGATTCCTAAACCTCAACTATGTAATAAACTTGTACTGTTTAAGATAGGAAGGTACCGGGTGATGGGGTACCCTGTGAACATTGAAAATACAGATTATGCTCGAAATTCTTTTACTTTCAATTTTTGTTTTGTGTTTCCTTATGACAGTGATACCACTCCGTACGAGCTGGCTGTGCGGAGAATGGGACGTATGTTTCGAGTTTTGGAGGAACAAAACTTTCTGTTGTCGAAACAAGACCCTGCATTTTTCAAAGACAACAGAGCCCATTTGGACCGTGCCGACACCACAGAAACTACTCCTGGGTACGCTCGAACTGCTAGAATCACCCTCTCATCAATTGAGTCATTGATCAATCAAATTTTTCTGGATCTCAATAACTACTCTGAATGTTGTATTCCACTCGATCTGGCAAATTCGGTGGATATCAAACTTTTCCCCATTCTCCCTGCTCCCGTCAATCTCAAAGGTCACCAGGTTCCTATTTCCACCGTCAAACTTGGACTAATGGTGGATGTCAATTGGGATCCAACAATGGTCAAGATCTTGCCGTTTATCAATGGCGTCAACTCGGTCAGAAAAATAAGCCGTCTTGCCGATGCGGACTATATCCTCACCAAACAATGTCTCCAGCACCTATTATACTACCGTTGCATTGAAATTCTCGACATTTTCCAGTTCTCCAACATATACGCACCCACTAACAACATCTCAAGGTTCTTGACCGTTCCTGATATTGCCGAAGACTGCCAGGCCTACATAGTCACTGATTCTGGCGAAAGACTCGCAGATTTGCCCACCGGTTCCATGGAAAATTCAGCATCCGGTGTCAGCTCTGTAGTTGGATCAGCTCCTCTACAACGATCCTCAGAAGCACTGCCCGTATCCACATTCAACTCGGTGCTGCCCTTGGCCAGAACTTCCTACTTTTCGTCATCTTCAGCCACAACAGCCAAACCTCGCACCATCCATGTACCGTCAAAGGCTACCCTATTCTATCTCTACCGCTCATTAAACCAAGGCCAAACCATACGGGAATGGTACGTCCAGCATCGCAAACAGCTCCAATTCATAGACGTTCGTCGATTTATTACTTTCGGTGTGTTGCGAGGACTAATCTACCGGGTTCATTCTTACCCCATTCTGGATCCGTTGGTCAAGGCCATCGAGTCTGATACCCTTCAAGAGCTAGATGAAGCCATGAAAGAAAAGATAGAGAAGCTCAAAGAGCGCACGAAATCAAACAGCCATGTCAATAATCCCCGAGTCGTCCGCACTCCTACCACCACTACCCTCGAGACAACCTTGAAGACAGAACCTTCCACACCTTCTGGAAATCCTCGTCGTCGCGTGAGCTTCAACTACAACGTACAGAGACACCCCAAGCACGAAGTGATACCCGAATCTGACATTAGCTCCAGTCATACTGAATCGGAAACTTCTAGTGATGAACCATGGTCGTCGCACCGAATTCGTCAAGATATTGACGACACCAAAAATGTGTTCAAACTCCTCAAGGGTTTCCAGAATTTTGATGCTATATGCACAGAGCTTCAGAAACCACGCAGCGAAGTGGAAATGCTCATAGAAACTTTGGGCAGCAGCCACTTGGTCAATGGGTGACGTGAAAAACCAGAACTATCAAAAGGAACCAAACGAAAAATTAAGCTTAATCCTCGCTGTTTCCTATTTATACACTATCATGCTATTCTGCCATTCCTATTCATTCTATCATCATTTTCAGTGTCGCTACCTATTTTCCGGAAGTGAGAAAAAAGATATATAAGTTTTCGCAAAAATATGCATTTCTGGCACGAAAGGGAACGAAAACTAAAGCATGGCTTGACTAGATCAGTTGACTCTCTAGCCCACTAAGTAGTTAAGACATCTCCCGAAAGTCACATGACCGTAAATTTCCTGCACAATTTCCACATCCAGCCACCCAGTCGCGATATCATTTGTTTTGATCAGACATCAACAAAACATGTCGGGCAAAGGAAAAGTTCACGGAGGAAAGGGAAAATCGAGCGACAGCGCCAAGGCGTCCACTTCACACTCGGCCAGAGCAGGATTGCAATTTCCTGTGGGAAGAATTAAGCGTTATTTGAAAAGAAGCGCTCAAAATAAAGTGCGGGTTGGTTCGAAATCCGCCATTTATCTCACGGCCGTGCTTGAATACTTGACAGCTGAGGTGTTGGAGTTGGCCGGAAACGCCGCCAAAGACTTGAAGGTGAAGAGAATCACACCCAGACATTTACAGTTGGCAATTAGAGGAGATGAAGAGTTGGACAACTTGATTAAAGCCACCATCGCGTACGGAGGAGTGTTGCCCCACATCAACAAGGCTTTGTTATTGAAGGTGGAGAAGAAGAAGCAGCAGAAATAGGTGTATATTATGTTTTGTATTCTAGATCTAAGATGTCGTATTTACATGTAGAAGGTGGGAGGGTGGAAGACTTGGAGAATACGGTGCAATTCAGAGGAAGATCAATTCGATTGAGGATCAATTCATGAGGGCCAATTCGGAGAGAGGTACGCAGTTGACGCAATTGACGAATGATGTGTGGTTCGGTAATGCAAGTGTTGGCAAGTGGAGATGGACGGACTGGATTCTCATAAATCGGTGGAGGTTTAATTGCCCATTAATTTTTCTGCTCATTGCGAGACTGCAGTACTTCCAGAATACCACTGTGCTGATCTTTGACCTGTTTTTGATTTTCATCGGTTTTGTCCGGTTGTTTCAATTGACTGGTGTCTACCAATGTCTTTGCCAGGTCTCCATCTCCGGTCTGAATTTTGACATACTTCGGCCTGTACCCTTCCGGAGGCTTATAATCGTCCATGCGAACGTTATAAGATGCTAAGCGTTTTTTGATATACTCTATCTCGTCCTGAAGAGTAGCAATGTCATCAGCCAATGCATCGCGTTCATCAGCTGCCTTTTTCCGGCTTCGAAATGACTCATAGAGAATCAATGAGCCAGCCACTGAGAAGATAAAGAACTCAGAAAGAAAATTGGCACCGTTTTCCACTGCTTTTTTATCATTAAGTGGACGAATTTTTATCTTTTTTTCACCCAATAATGACATGCGGAGGCGAATATCGGTGTGATGCACGGTTTGAGCTATGCGAATGCAACCCTGACGAAACTTCTCATGCTCCTTGGCCTGGGCTTTAATGGCGGTGGCGATTGGCTTCGCAACCGTGCGCACTAATAACGATGTGAGCTTGAGTGCTATGCCACTCATAGTGAAGTGGCGGCAGTCGGTGCGAACACAGCGAGGCTGGTGCACTGGATGGAAAACACTGGTAAGTTTGCAAGCTAAGAGAGGTGAGAAAGTGCGCGAATCGTTGTGGGGGAAAACTGCAGGAAATGTGGGGCATCTTGGCATTGTGGGGCGAGCGGAGCGGGTCAGAAAGACGATTGAAAAATAAAGGAGTGAGCAATTGATACGAATAGGCAGCGATGGGTAGAATAAGTAGCAATAGGTGTATGTGATGGTCATGGTGGATGGTAATTAGTAGTCAGATACCAATGGTAGTATATGATAGATAGTGGTAGTAGATGGAAGTAGATGGTAGTAGATGGTAGATTAACAGTAGTAATATTTGCGACCATCTATCATTTCGCCTGTCGTAAATGTTTAGCCTATTCTACCGCTGCTCGCTCAAATAGGATATTGCAAGCGTTGCAGCGGGGCGACAATGGTGCAAGAAGATGAAGAGAAAAGAAAAAGAAAAAGCAAAAGAAGAGAAAAAGAAGGATGTTGATGAAAGTAGATCTCGTTAACATCAATAAAATCAAGAACTCTCTCCTTTCTTTCTCTTGTCTTATCACCGCTGTACCCCATTCCAATTACGTTAATCACCTCGTATTACGCACCGGCGTTGCGCACAGTCCGTATCGCTACACAGTTGCCCCACAATTTTTCTGTGTCCCCGGCGCTTCGGTCACTTTTGCCAAGCATCTACACTGGCATCTAAACCCATTACCACCCCGGACACACCCAAACCCGACACCTGGAGTCGTCAGCGCATCTCCGAACCTTCTCGTGACCAAATCCGGGGGAGGGGAAACTCAACATTTCGCGCGAATGGTTTGTGGGGGTGCCTAACGCCGGCACTGTATTTAAGGAGAGGCCAATCATTGGACCACGATTCAATTAACAACAGCCACTTCCCAAGAACATGCCTGAAAGTACAGATCACTTGGACCACGAGAAAATGCTCGATCCGCCAAAAGGATTTTTCGAGAGGTCCACTTCCAAACCTAATCTTGCCTCGTTGGACGAGTATAAAAAGCTCTACAAACAGTCGATCGAAGACCCGGCCACGTTTTTTGGAAATGCTGCGAAACTGTTCTTGGACTGGGACAGACCGTTTGACTACACGAGATTTCCCGTTGATCCTAAAGACGACTTTAAAAATGGAGATATTCCATCTTGGTTCATCAATGGTCAATTGAACGCTTCGTACAATGCTGTGGACAGATGGGCGATGAAAAACCCAGAAAAACCCGCCATCATTTACGAGGCTGACGAGGTCAACGAAGGCAGAACCATCACCTATGGTGAATTGCTCAAGGATGTCAGCAAGTTGGCAGCTACTCTTACCAATCTCGGAGTCAAGAAAGGCGACTCCGTAGCGGTTTATTTGCCCATGATCCCAGAAGCAATTGTGACTCTCTTGGCTATCGTTAGAATTGGTGCGCTCCATTCCGTGGTGTTTGCTGGTTTCTCGTCCACGTCGTTGCGGGACAGAATCATCGATGCCGACTCCAGAATCGTCATCACCGCCGATGAGTCCAAGAGAGGCGGAAAGACCATCGAGACGAAAAAAATCGTGGACGACGCATTGAAGGAATGTCCCCATGTGCGCAACGTGCTTGTGTTCAAGAGAACCGGAAACTCTCATGTCCCATTCCTGGCTGGCCGTGATCTTTGGTGGCACGATGAGTTGCAGAAATACGGACCATATTTCCCTCCCGTACCAGTTAACTCTGAGGATCCATTGTTCTTGTTGTACACTTCTGGTTCCACCGGAAAACCAAAGGGTGTTCAGCACAACACCGCAGGTTACCTTTTGGGTGCATTAATGACGGCTAAGTACACCTTTGATCTCCACGAGGAAGACATCATCTTCACCGCTGGAGATGTGGGCTGGATTACTGGCCACACTTATGTGGTTTACGGTCCATTATTGTGTGGTGCGACTACAGTCGTCTTCGAGGGAACCCCAGCTTATCCCGACTATTCTAGATACTGGGACGTCGTCGACAAGTACAAGGTGAACCAGTTTTATGTTGCACCCACTGCTTTGCGTCTCCTCAAGAGAGCCGGCACAAAGTACGTTGAAAAGCACGATTTGAGCTCTCTTCGTGTTTTGGGCTCTGTTGGTGAACCCATTGCTGCTGAGGTATGGCACTGGTACAACGACAATATTGGCCGCGGAAAGGCTCATATTGTAGACACCTACTGGCAAACTGAATCGGGTTCACACTTGTTGACTCCTTTGGCTGGTGTGACCCCAACCAAACCTGGTTCTGCTTCGTTGCCATTTTTCGGTATTGACGCTAGAATCTTGGACCCAGTCTCAGGCAAGGATTTGGTGGATAACAACGTCGAGGGTGTGTTGTGTGTCAAGTCTGCCTGGCCGTCTATCACTAGAGGTATTTACCACGACTACGCCAGGTACATTGAAACATACTTGAAGCCATACCCTAACCATTATTTCCTGGGAGATGGTGCTGCCAGAGACAAGGATGGCTTTTTCTGGATTTTGGGTAGAGTCGACGATGTTGTCAATGTATCTGGTCATAGATTGTCAACTGCTGAAATCGAAGCTGCCTTGATCGAACATGAATTGGTGGGAGAAAGTGCTGTGGTTGGCTACGCTGACGAGTTGACTGGTCAGGCTGTGGCTGCGTACGTATCTTTGAAATCCAATGTCGAGGTCGACGACTTGGAAGCTATCAAGAAAGAGTTGATCTTGACGGTTCGGAAGGAAATCGGTCCTTTCGCTGCTCCAAAGTTGATCTTATTGGTGGATGATCTTCCCAAGACGAGATCTGGAAAGATCATGAGAAGAATCTTGAGAAAGGTGTTGGCAGGCGAAGAAGATCAATTGGGCGACATCTCTACATTGTCGAACCCCCAGGTGGTTTCCCAAGTGATCGAGGTCGTAAAAGCTTCACGTAAGTAATCATAACTTACTCAGTATTTATTCGACGAATGTATACATGTGTTTCTAGTTTTGGTGTTCGTACGCCGTAATTGCTGCCAACAACGACTTGGCTTCGGGCTTGGATGCAACTGCGTCAATGCCTATGCTATAACTCTGAAGGTACTCCTCGGTGGTGGGTCCAATCGAGGCCACAAAGGGACCCATGGCGCTGCTGCGTTCAGCACCTTGCAAATGCTCTACTATGGGAACGGTTCCTTGCGGACTGAAAAATACCACCCAACGAACATCCTTGCTGCTCGAGTGGAAGTTGCTAACTATGTCGTCTCGAGGTTCAGTTTTGTATATGACTTTCTCAATAAGGTCAATCTTGGCTTGCTTGAGTTTCCGTGGGATGATGTCTTTTCTAATTTCTCCAGTAAGAAATATCATCTTTGACGGTCCGCCTTCCTGGACATCTTTGATTATGATATCTGACAACACCGAACCGTTTCCAGCATCGGAACCACCTTTTATATTGGTAAATCCGGCTTCTCGAAGCACCTCGGTTGTAGCTGGACCCACAGTATAAACTGTCTTTTCGTGTATGACGGTCTTTATTTCCAGACTAACATGTTCTAAGCACTCATTCAAGCACTCTACCGCCCGCTGGCTCGTTATTATAAACACTGGAATCAGCAAGAATTCTTCACCTGTAAAGTACTCTATCGATTTTTCACGGTCAACATGTCCATGTTTGAGCAAAGGTATGAAGGTGGGCTCGAACCCAGCATCTGTAAACACATCATGGTACGGATCTCGAGGGGTGGTTTTGTTCTTGAGGAGCAATATTCTTCGGTTCACTTCAGATGACATTGGTTGATTGATGATAGGATGAAAATTACGTAAACGAACTACTATGGCAACCAAAATAACCTATATATATTAAATCTCATTAATCATTCTACGAGTAGCCTCGAGAACCAGGTCTCCGTTATTACTCTTGAACACGCGGCTGATTCTCTCCTTTCCAACCATGGCGTCTCCAATAACTGATCTTATGTTGGTCTTGATCGATTCGATGAACTCAAACTTGTAGCCCATCACCGAAACCGAGAAAAATAAAGCAAGAATTCCGATCAACATTGGAACCCAGAAAAATAGCAACATCTTGTCGTTTTCAACATTCTTTCTGGGGTGATTAATAAAAGCCACAATATCGTCGGACGAATCAGAAGATAAACCCCCATCCTCATTTGTCTCGTCAATAGTCACTGGTTCGTCTGCGGTCTTTGAGAGTTGGCTCGAACTGCCTTCAGATCCGTTATCAGCATTGAGTGCACGCTCAACTTCGGCCTTGGGCTTCGAAGACGAAGATGGTCCGAATGGGAACAAGTCGTCATACGATGGTAACTGGGTGTCCAGATCATCGTTGTTAAATACGTTCTTTACCTTTTGCCAAAGACCTGTTGGTGACAGCGGCACAGTACCGGAAATGGTGGAGTCTGAAGTCAAAGATTGAGCATCCTCTTCACTTATGGACGATCTATCGCCATAGTCAGATTCATTGTCGTTGATGTAATCGCTATCATCGTCATCGGACTCGAATTCTGAGTCGGCAAATTCAGAAGTGCTGTCTTCAACCCCAAAAGAGTCTTTTGCGGGTCCGTGCAGCTCATTGTGGTCGACCGAGTTATCCATAACCATCTTTGACACATGCCTACCGACACTCACAGAGTACATGGAGTTTAAGGAATCGATGCTCATCGACTTGGAGATGTTTGCTTCACGGTTAATTGCGTCGCAATCCACAACATCGCCATAGTCACTCGAGTTCTGTAATTCATCGAAAAGGTCCAAGATATTGATGTCACAATAATCCTTGATATGTTTGTCATTAGACAACTTCATGTTCCAGTTACACTTGCATTGAACAAACGTCTTGATCAACTCACGATGGCCGCCCAAAGAAGCAAAGAACAAAGGTGTTAACCCTTGGTTGTCTTGAATATCCACCTTGCAGCCATGTGCAATCAAAAACTTGATCAAGCTTGAATAGTTTTTCATGGAAGCCAAATGTAATAATGCTTGCCCTTGTTTATTGCATAATTGCCAGTTAGGAATTACAATTGGACAATTAGGAAGATCCACAAGCGAAAGCAATGTAACCAACATCTCCTCGAACGAGAGATCTGACTTTGTGAGTGCCTGCGCGGCTTTCTGGGCACTATCGAACCAATCCTTGCCCAGAATTTCAGTTACTGCTGCATGCGAAGGAGCAGCTGCATTGTTGTTCATTGGAGACTCGGATTTGGTCTTATTATCGGTACCAACAATCCGCTTGGCAATGTTCTTTGCATCCTCTAGCTTACCGTTCATCTTCAAACCAACAATCTGCAACGCCAATTCAATCAACTGGCGATCAGTATCATCGGTATATGTGAAGACCTGCAGCTGTGTATTGGCCATGAAGGGAGTACTGTCAACGCCTTCAAAGCTTACCAAAACTTGACCGGGAAGAGTAGCTGGTGGGAGGTAAGTCACTATGGTGGTTTCAGACCAGCAATGGGTAGCTAATGCCTGATTAGCACCAAACTTGACCTGCAAATTAGGACGAAAGTTGAAACCCAAAAGGGTCACTTCGATACCTCCTCGTATAGGACCTTGAGCGGGAATAATGCGCTGAATAGTCGGTATATCTTGATGCAACAGATTGCGCTGACTACCCAAATACGGAGCAGGCTTCGTCATGAAGTTGATCGCGGAACTGTTGGTGTTGGTGTCGCTATTGCTGACAGGCGAAAAGCCGTTCATAGAATCATTAAACATAGGATTTGTAGTAGTGTTGAGCGAGTCATCAATGGACAACTTCTTCCGCTTGAGTCCCCTGCCATCGGTATCAGTATTAGTTGGTTCGGAAGATTCATCGACAGAATTAGGGGAAAGAGGATGCAAAGTGTCGTTGATGAGGTCTAAACTGTGTTCCGAGTTCACGTTGTGGTGAGAAGCTTGTGCGTGAAGATTGGTTGACGAACCTGCCAATGAAGGTGCTACCGAGTTGTCAAGTGATCTTGGAGCAGATGCGGTGAGAGTATTCTTCTTTCTGTCCATGATCATGATCGACGTGGACAACTGCTTAGCAACCACTTCATCATTACTGTTCTTGAGCACAAACAAGAGCCTAAAGCCTTCAGTATCCTTATGGTGTCTGCAGTAACATATTATTCTCGCAGAGAGCTCGAGAGATTTGGTATCGTTGGACAAGCCGGTGGGACGTGGAAACGACACTATCTCTTTACAGTTGAAAATCAATGCTTTCTTCATCATACCAGGATCAGACCAGGATCTCGGGTTAGTTTTGACCACTCCAGGGGCATTCTTGTCTATATTCAGAGTGGAGGTTTCTGACTCGTTGCCGGACTTGCGTCTCGAAGCCCGTTTCTCCTCTCTCTTTATACAGCGGGGACAAATATTGCAGGACTTCCGAAGGTCGGAGGTCAAGACATAGGTGTCCAAGTAGAGCAAGTTTTCTTTGATTTTTGGGGAAAGGGTGGAAAGTGGTTCAATTAAACAAAACTTATTCTTCGAGATCAAATCTTGAGGTATGTGAAGAAGACCTTGAGGAGGTGGTGGGGATACCGCCAAGTTGATCTTGATTTGAGTTTCGACACGCGAACAGCTGGGTAATGGCGCAATGTCCAATTTAAAGGGAAGTGCTGCCATGGTAGCGGGGGAAAAGTCGAGATATGAGGGGTCAAGGACATTGACAGAAGGAGGACAAGGATTCATTTCGGGATTTCCAAATTTGAGTTTCGAAACTTCATCACGAAGACTATCGTAAGACGTAAGATAGGAGCCCGCTTGGCCATTTCGAGTAGGTTGTTCTTGTATTAATGAATTTGGATCATCTTGAGGAGAAAGCCTTTTGATTTGACCATCGAAAGAACTGGTGAAAGTGTTGTCTTCCTTGTTGCGGTACACGTCCGGGTCCACGTAGAGGTATTCGCTGTCTCTTGTGGGATCCACAGGGTCAGAAAGGGGCATGGAAGTGTCATCAGGACTGGTAAAGAAGTGAGCAACCGTGCCGTTTTTGGGAATGGCGCCTTGAGACAACGAATCGTCTTGCATGGGAAACAAATGAGACAAGTCTTCTGACTTGACCACGCCTTGGACCGGTGTGTTTGGAGCCATAGAATCATAGACTCGTTGGTCTAAAAATTCATCTAAAATATCCTGGTCGTCTTCGGCATTAGCGTTGTGGTCGAACATATATTCGGCGAGAGACATATTGGTGTCCTCTTACGCTATGAGTTGAATCGGGGCGAGGCAAAAGGACAGAGTGGTGGTGAGTAAAAAGAAAAATGTGATAACCGATTTGCGTTGCCAGAAAAGATTTTGAACCTTAAACTTCAGATGTACAGATGTCATGCGAAGCACCACCTATGGATGCGAAATATTGGGGCGGGGGAGATCGAGTATTTATTATGGCAAAGTCGCGACTAAATGTTAGGGTGCTACGTGTCTACGTGTCAGAATACCCCTATTCAAGCTGCACAAGGTCACAGGCTTTGTTGTGGGTTAGTTCCTGCTTTTCTGACCCTGCATACTGCACACAGCCCAAAGTTGTTGGCTCGTATGAGAATGTTGGGAAGTGAGGAGATGGTGCACGGGTGTGGTTTGGGAGATATGTGAGGTTTGAGAAAAGGGGCGAAAGTTGGGAGTGAGTGCGATATAGTTTTAGAGGTTTGGTTGTGTTTGGTGGTTATGCCGAGGATACGTTCGTCATGCACTAGACGTACCCCGCAAAATATTGGGTGTGATCCTGCAGGGTGACTTCTAGTTGCTAACCATTCATCCAGTGCGCACTCTTCGTTTTTCACACAGGGCTTACTTTTCTTCTTCACCCAGTGCACCAACCATATCTGACTCTTCGCGGTGTTCGGTTCTCATCATGAAGTCGGTACTTTCGATTCAGTCCCATGTCGCTCATGGCTACGTAGGCGGAAAAGCTGCCGTGTTTCCGCTTCAGACACAGGGCTGGGAGGTGGACAATGTGAACACTGTCAACTTTTCAAACCATACGGGTTATGGTACTTATAAAGGGTCGGCCATCTCGTCGGCTGATCTTTCCAGTATTTTTCACGGCTTGGATTCCATACAAATGCAATACGACGCCGTGCTTTCGGGCTACATTCCCAACGCTGAGCTCATCGATGAGGTGTCTCGGTACGTCAAAAGGGTCAAAACTCAAAAACCAAACACAATTTATCTCTTTGATCCGGTGATGGGAGACCAGGGTTTTTTGTATGTTAGTGAGTCATGCGTGGCTCGATACCGCCAGCTCTTAAACGAGAGAATCATAGACATCATCACACCCAACCAGTTTGAATTGGAGTTGTTGTGTGGCTTCAAAATCAACTCCAACGACGATCTACGCTCAGCCGTGCGAATGCTCCACGATGAATACCATATCAAATACGTGGTGATATCGTCACTTGAGGGAGACGCCGACCACATTCGATGCGCCGTATCTGCCTACAACGACGCTCACATCAACGAGTTTCAAATTCCCATCATAAAGTCATATTTTACTGGTGTTGGTGATCTCTTCAGCGCTCTCTTACTTGACAAATTCTACACTTATGTCGAGAATGAGGATACCAACATCCACACCCTCACTGCCGCCGTGAATACAGCGCTCACCATCACCCAGAAAGTATTGATTTTGACCCATGAACTTGGAGTAAAAGCATTTAAAAAGGCTGAAGGCTACAATATCGACCAGCCTGTGGGAATTATCAATGATGCTGCCACCATGAAATATTTCGAACTCAAAGTTATCCAAGCCAAGGACTACTACAGCATAAAAGATGGCACTTTCAAGTCATATTCTGTACACACCTAAGGTAGTGTGAGTCACCATAGATAAAGGGTGAAGAATGCGAAGATCTCAAATCTTTCAACAATTTGCATTCACTCAAAATGAGTCGTCCTAAAGTTCTTGTGGTAGGTTCCGGTGGTGTGGGAGTCATGCTGGCTCTAGGATTGACCACTGTTGACAAGTCTGATGTCACTTTGGTTGTTCGTTCAGATTATGATCGTGTGATGCAACATGGGTACTATATCAAGTCGAGAACTTATGGCGAGATCAAAGCATGGAAACCACCAAAAATAGCCAGGTCTGTCAAGGAGGCAGCCGAGAACAACGTCGAGTACGACTTTATTGTTCTTACCACAAAAAATATTCCAGATGGTGCGATGACTTGTGAGGATATCATTCGTCCAGCCGTCACCGCCAAGTCTGTGATTGTACTTGTCCAGAATGGTATTTTGATAGAGGAGCCTATGATCAAGGCATTTCCGCATAACGTGATCCTTAGTGGAGTTTCACTCATTGGTTCTTCCAACATCGATTGTGTCATTAACAACTCCCACAAAGATACACTTAAGCTCGGACTTTTTGACAATCCGAATATTCTGCCTGAAGTGGGCAAAGCAGCTCGCGAAGAGTACCGTAGAATATACCAGAATGACGACATCAACATTAATAACGTTATTCTTGATGACGATACAAAGAGGACTCGTTGGGAAAAACTCGTCTACAATTCAGTGTTCAATACTATCACTGCCATTGTCGGTTTGGACATTAATTCATTACAAATCAACGGTGCAAACGATACTCTTTTTCGTCCAGCCATGAAAGAAATTTCGGCCATCGCAGCATCTGAAGGTGTTGAGATTCCTACCAGTGTTCACGAATTCTTTCTCCATATCGGTGACGGTCTTTTCTACAAGCCGTCAATGCTTGTGGATGTAAGAAAGAAGCAACTTTGTGAAATTGAGGTGATTCTCGGCAACCCATTGAAGATCGCAGCTCGAAACGGAGTGCCAACTCCAGTCCTTTCCACAGTGTATCACTTGCTTTCAATGGTCCAATTCAGAACCAAAATAGACAATGGATCCATTAAGATTGACCAAGAATTATTCAGGGGCCAAGACTCGGACAAATTTCCAGAAATCTTTGCAGCATCGCCTGGCAGTAGAATTTAGACAAGATAGAGGATAGACAAAATAGACTTTTTTAACAGTATGTGAACAACGGAGGCTTTGTCTTGAGCGGTTCTATTCGCTCAATTATCACCATTCTTGTATTGGTTTCAGAACCATCTTCCATCAAATTAGTATTGTAATCGTACCCAGAAATTGCCAGTGATTCAGCATGTCTGTCGTCAATATTTGCCGGGTGCAAAAGTGCAGTCGTCTCGGTAATGTTTTGGCTCGAAGAAGTTTCCTCTTCAATAACACCTATTGTGGGTCGTTTCTTATTAGACAAAGACATGTCGTGGATACTTGATTCAATTGCATTCTCCATAATTGAATTGCTCACTTGAAGAGGGATCCTCATTACGTCGTCCCACACAAGTATTCTGTTTCTTCTCGTGAGCTCTAAGGGACCTTCATTGGGGCTGCGAAGCACATCGACCACGTTGAGTGCTTGTCCCTTCAAAACGGCAAGTTGCTTCGACCAATTTTTTTCTTTAAAATTTTTGTCTTTTTGAAATACAGCCTTGAGCTTACACACTGTGGATTCCCACCATTTTGTAGATGTCAATAAAGGTAGAAAATGCCTTCTTGTAGTATCAGAGAAGGGCTGTCCGATGAGAGAAATTGGTAAAAAGAGCCAACCAAACGGAAACAGGCGCCATTCATCGGGATGTTTCCAAGGAAATGCAAGACCAGAGTCGATTGCACCAATTTTCAAGATGGGACGAAGCGTTTTGGTTGATGTAGTTTCGGCAACTTTCAGCCATTTTATTGATATCATCCAGTTATCAGGTCCACGATCTGTGTTTCTCATAATGTAATCTAGCACCACTAATTTTTCCAACTCTTCTCGAAACTGAAGCAACACAGACTTGCTCCACTTAAAGCTGATGCCATGGAAATTATCATTTGTGCCAATAGTCATGTCAGAATCATCGGGTAATTGACTTAGCGCAGATGGAAGTGGGTGCAGTTTGAACCACGAGTCGGCATCGACATAGTCGTTTAGAAAATACTGAAATGATCCTATTTTGGGTGGAAGCAGTCTCTTGTTTGCATGACGATTCCAATAGGAATAGAAGAAGGCCGAGGACTTTAAATATATAACGTCGGTTCGAGGAACAAGGTCGGTGTGCAACTGACGGTCAAGCACACTAGCAGCGGCTTCACTGATGTATCCAATGTTAGAAAGTAAGCACGAGCGACCAAAAAACCACGGAAAGAAAGTTCTATGGAGCCACTTTGTCCATTTGGGAGACAAAGGCCCATACGGCTCTTCATCTTTAGGCTTGAAAACTCCCACTATCACCTTGGATGAAGTGTCGTTTATACCATAAATAAAATAGCTTCCTGATGAGCCTTTGGGGATTCTCATGGGTTTCAATTCCTCTGACTCAACCCATTGACTTAACGAAAAGAGGACTTTGTCCCAATAAAGCAGAAAAGGCATATCATTTGCCTGTCCATCGCAGTCTACCAGAGGGTAATTGTACGTCAGTTTGAAAACTGAATACTCAATGTGGTATTCTTCCAATGGCGAGTGTCGTGGTTTCTTCGATCCAATGGGTGAATAAGCCCATTTAGCAGCGGGAAGCAAATAATTTTTGGCAAACCGGTTGAAATGACCCGAAGAGTCCGAGTGTCGACGTCCTTGAGATCCAGTGTTGTACTGTAAAGGAAGCTCTAGGCTTGAGCTGAGTCTCGCATTCGGTGTCTGAGGAGTAGACCGGCTTCTCTCAGTAGCAATGGCATTGGAATTATCAAATGGATCATTAAAGTAGTCTTCGGTATGGTATCTCTGAGGCGCTGAAACACCATAATAATTTTGGGATGGAACACTTTTAGACAACCTATCGCCAGCAAGAGGATCGTCTTTGACTGTATCGTTGTCTCCCATTTATGGCAGATACGGATACATGGAAGTGCACAAACAAGAAGATAGATAGAGAAAGCAGGTGCGAATAAAGTGGTGCGAATAGCCAAATAAATTAGCTGCGAAAAAGCTACCAGTAAAATTAGCTGCGAAAAATGGGTGCGAATAAAATAGCTGCGAGAAAATCATCCTCGAATAAACTACCTGCAACTGATAGATTCCACAATCACTTGAATGTGAGAGACTTATACCTTCTGCTACTCCAATTAAACAATGTATTCTCTATATCTTTTCATTTCTTTTATTATGGCATTACAAATCTAGAATAATATCAATGCTCCTCCAAAGATAAATGACTGGATATAGAACAAGGCCCGCATGAGCGAGTTGTTATGGGTTGTTGTGGAACCTGCACCCTTGGCTGATGATGAAGCTTTGTCTTTTTTTACACCCGTGGTGGTTACACTCAATGTAGCCTGTGCTTCTTTCTTGTTGGAGGTGGTTTGTGGAGTTTGTGACGATGAAGATGGGAAAATGTAGTCATTCAACTCCTCAAAAAGACCCTTGCGTTCCAATCCTTGGATAATACCTTTGATGGCTGGGGAATATTTGCCAAAGATTCCTTTTAAATCAACTTTTCCACTCAAAGCTCCAGATGCCAACTTACCCAACGCTGAAGGGTCTGCAAGCACTCCTCCGATGATCTTGGTGATGTTGGGGGTGCCAGTGATGTTGATGGCTCCGGAATGAATAGCATCATTTGCTATTGTGGCAGTCATGTTGAGATAAGCATCGTCGCTCAAGAATTTCTTAACAACATAAACTGCCACTCCGGTGTCGTTCAAAGCATTGACGATGTCCCCAAATGTGTTCAAGAAGAGCTTGGAGTCCAATACAGAACCAAAGATGTTCTTGGCGAATTCTCCTAAACTTCCACTATAATCGTCGGCTCTCTTTTTCAAATCTCTCTTGGCCAATACTCCATCGACAATATAGAGAATGACATTTTTGTTTGCGTCAACGATTCTGTAGGTCAAATTGACCAACACTGGCCTGAAACTTTCATCCAAGAGAAGCCCATCGGCCAACGATTTTACCAAACCAGATTTGAGAAGAACATTGACCAAACTGTTGTTTGTCATAGAACCCATATTCTTTGGCAACAGGAGGTTAGAAAGGTCTATTGGAGGCAATCTGCCAAGCAAGCCAACGGTGAGGTTGCCAATGGCTTGCACACGCTCGGGATAGTCGGCAATTTGGTCTAAAAGGTCAAAGATGATGCCTGACTTATTGACATACTCCAAGAGAGTTTCGATGGTTTTTTCGTCTCTTTTGTAAAGATTGGCCATCAGATAGAACTGGTCCAACTCCGGAACGTTAGCCTGGTCGAAAAAATCCTCCATCATTTCTTGCAAGTCAAAGCTGGTATCAGGAACCGGCATGGCTCTAGGAAGGGCCATCGCAACGGCTGCGAAAACCCATAAGAAGAAGAAACTCAAAGTCTTCATTACCAAACGTCAAAATCCAAGTTTATTTTCTTTAGGGAGGGTCAAGGAATATAAATGACGAGAACAAAGCAAAAGAAAGCAAATAAGGTAAAACTTTCTTTAGCCAAGATGCAAACATTGGTTGTGCCAAAATGTTACCCGATTAGTTAAATGATCCTACAACTTTACCCAAATAGGACATTTCATTGACTGGGTCACGTGTACTACCCGATAAGGAAATTATAGTAGTTGATCGTCTAGGAGTTGCCAAAAGACCCTCCAAAGTTAAACCACCAACGGAAGAGTAGTTTTCTCAGGAAAAGTGTACCAGCTACTCATAACTCCCATCTATGTCGCATTTCAATGTCGCCGCTCAAAATCGGCTCGTCAGCCGGTCCTGCGCCTAGCGCCATGTTCCTTCCTATTTAGGCAAGTATCGGCATATGCAACTAAACTTTTGTTTCGGGTGCATGCAGTGTTTATTAGACCCCGCTCCAAAAGTTTATCTGCTTTAAAGGACAGTTTTTTTTAATCTTCCAGTTGATTATGTGGCGCCCGCTCAACTTTCTCATAGCGCTCATGGCGTTTGTGGTGGCAGCGTCTGCTGCTGGCGCGAATCTCTTTGACGAAGCCTATGAATCCTTGAGCCAAAATTTCCAAAATTTAAAACGGGATGATCTGACTGTTCAGCAAATAGAGGGCATTATTAGCCAAGTCAATGATTCAGGAATCATTACCACAGCTTTGGGTCTCCTTGCAGCCTCAGAAACCCAGCAAGACAACATTGTCAACACGGTGGCTGGATTCATCAGGAATGGCTCCAACCCACTTGCCGGCTTCAATGTGTCGCTCAACGTGCTGGCAGTGAAGGACCAGGCGCTCAAGTCGGGACTTATCAACTCCACGGCCGACGCTCTCCTTAAAAATGACCAAAACCGTAACCTTTTGGCCTCCAAAACCGGCCAGTTTCTTAGTTCTGAAATATGGGTTTCGGTGATTCTTCGAGATATTGGAAATGGTCACAAGTTGAGCACTAAATGGATCGCGGACACCGCCAGGAACTTTAAACCATACAGACGTGATGGCAACAACAATAACAACAAATTAGCAAACTTGCAAGGCGTTCTCAAAGCCGCTGTTTCTGCCGATGACAGCTCCGACCAGTACGCCGGTTCGGCGCAAAAATTCTTCAACAACTTTATTAACGCCGCCTTGGACTCGAACCTCGTAAACGAGTCGCTCGACGATATCCTCCAAGCGCTCAACAACACCGGCATCGTACCCACTGTTGTACTTCAGGTGATGAACGACACCAGTATATTGAAAATGTTCGGTAATATCATCCTGAAACTCTACGACACCGGAGTCCTCGATAATATCAACTTACAGTATTACTTTGATCAGGCCAAGAAGAAGGGATACTTGGCCGAAGGAGTAAATTTTGCGTTCACCGACCCCAATTATTCTCCTTACGTGGGTAAACTCTTCCAGACCATGGACAACAATGATGTGTTTAAAAATATCCAATACGGCATATATGGATCGGGAGATGGAGGAAGAAACGACGGCAGTGGGTCGTAGGCAATGTAATACCTAACTTTATTAATGTACAATTAAATGAGAGGATTTTCAGCTAATATCATGCCAATAAACTATCATACCATTTGATACTTGAGTTGATCCTCAAAACTATATTCAATAAGTTTACTTCTAATTTCTAAGATAGTTTCTTTTTGAGTTGAGCAGATATAGCTTGTCTCGTATACACAATACTACTAGTTATCCACTCGTTGTATTGATTTTTCAGTACTTCTCATTACAATAATTGGCCCTCCTAGTACAACCAACTTTCGAAGTCGTGGAATTTGAACCAGATTTAATCTAATTGGAGCTTTGTCTCTAGAGCATTGAGCTTGGTGCAATTCAATCCAATCATAATCAGTAAAACATTTTCACCTATACAATGAATCTCAACATATACCAAGTATTTTTTGCAGCAATTGGTATTTCATGTTAAGTGAAGTTTGGTGACTCAAGTATACTCGATTAGCAGCCAGGAACTCCTTTCATATAAGGTCGAGTCTGTACTAGTTATGAACAATTGGTATAGCTTGATTGGATCAGATCTACTATTCATAGTCTGTAGAATACGACTTGACTATTTCTTGACTTTTTCTGCTTGATTTTCTTGACTTTCAAGTCTGTTCTAATCTAAACATCTATTACGAAACTTTTCTTTCCATAACTTTACATAATTTCTAGTGTACATCCCATTAAAACTTGAGCGCATTCATGATTCCATAACCAATGGTGATCACACAGATGTACGCAATAATAGACGCAGGCACGCCTCGGGTAATAAACGTGTTCACCGTCAAGTACGGCTTGCCCACTTCGTCTGTCATACTGATAGCTGTAACGTTGGGGAAACCAGATGTTGGCAAGCCCATCGCACCAGATGCAATTAATGCGGTTCCCATAACCAAGATCAAAGGATGAGGTTGAGGCAATTGCTCGCCCACTTCTTTCACCAAAGGAATGATGATCAACGCTGCCACAGTATGGGAAACAAAAGTGGCCACCACCAAGATCAAAACGCCGAAAATGATCAAAATGACAAACACATTAAAGTTCATCACTTTCTTCTGAAGTGCTGTAGCAATGGTGTATAACAAGCCCAGCGAGCTGACACCCTTTCCAAGAGCGATACCGCCCATGGCTAACAAGATAATTGACCATGGGAAATTGTTAAGATCGTCTGTCTTTAACAAACCGGTTCCAAAAAAGAGAACGATGGGAATGACAGAAATGATACCTGATTCACCAAAAGTGGACTCGATCTTTGACAAAACACACCACAAAATGATGGTGGTGATTGTGACGGCACTGACAAAGTATTGCTTCATGGTGAAAGGATCTTTAATGGGCTTGTAGGCCTTGATTCGAGCATCGCTAATTTTGAAAGTGAGAATTAACAAGAACCAAATTCCAACCATACCAATGATACTCACTGGAAGTGCCACAGCAAACCACTTTCCCCATCCTGGACTGGGGTTCATCAGCTCTATGGCAATGACGTTCTGAGGAGAAGCAATTGGCGATGCCATACCGGCCATATTTGAAGCAAGTGCAATTCCTAAAACCAAAGCTTGGGCGAATGGAGAGTCCGTTGGTAAGGTTCTCAATACAGGCTGGATTAAAGAGTAACACAACACTGGAGCAGCCACATTGGAGATCCACATAGCCAAAAATAACGACACAGACATAATGGAGATCAACACATTTCTGGGTTTGGTTCCTGCGATGGCCAAGATGTATGAAGAAATCACCTTGGCAATATCATACTTTGGACAAAGCTGCCGCCAACGTAAATCCTCCCATAAGAATCATGATCACAGACGACCACATGGTACTCAAGATATACGCAGAAGCATCAGGACCGCTCATGGTGGAGCCGTCTTCATTCTTCAACACTTTACAAGTAACCACCAACAAAGGTACCAACATAGCAGTGATGTAGAGAGGAAGAGCCTCCGATGCCCACATCATAGCGGAAGCCGCTAAGACGGCTAAACAACGATGTTGAACTGGATCGTTGAAAGTTTTCACCGTTAAAAGAATGATGAAAGTGATGATAATCACTGCCAATTTGACCATTTGCCAAGTCAAAAGGAAGGCTGGAATTGTAAGTGTCAGTCTACCTTTAATTGTCAAACCAAAAGGAAGCTTGACAGTGGTCAATCTAAGGTTCAAAAGAGAACTTTCAGCACCTTCATCACCCATTTTGGCAGCTCCTGTCGAGCCATCTACGTGCAAATTGTATGACTTCTTCTCCAATGAAAGCATATCTTTCCACACAGTGTTGCGTTCCCATACGATATGCTCACGCAAATGAGACTTAAGGTCGGTACGAGCATCTTCCATTGTAGTGGTTCCTGTCAAGAAAGCGTACACTTTGATAATCTGGTCCAATCTGGCATCGATGGTTGCAATAGTGTTGGGTGCAAAAACATGAGAATGTGAAGGAAGATAGTTGTTGACAAAATCTTCCTTGATGGAATAACTGCAAGTTTTGTCAAACTTTTTTGTAATTTTGGCAAACCCAATCTTGTTCAATTCAATGAACGATTTCAACTCAGATAACGAAATAAAAACCGCAACCGATTTTTTGCGCAAGGCGATTTTCCGCTGCGTTCTGACATTGAAATCGGTGTGATTGAGCAAAGCAGAGTTTTGGCTAGGAGCATCGTCATCGTCGTCGTCATCGTCATCATCCTCGTCATCTTCATAATCATGTTTCTCGTTATCAGAAAACCCACGATGGGCATCAATGTCATTGTCAATATGGTTAATATGGTCAAAAACAGACCCATTACTGACAGTGCGTTCCAAAGTCGAAGTAATATGGTACTGGTGATGAGAATCACTATTGGACATGTCATTGTGGTACGCTTCTGTGAACCTGAAAACATCGTTAAAGTTCACTTTATTGTGTTCCAAATCCTTCATCAAATTATCATAATCCTTGAAAACCTCGATTTCTTTGGCATTATAAAATTCGGTAATCTTGTTAACTTCCCGACTCAACTGTGATGCAAACACAACAAGCGGATCGAACTCGGGACTTTCAGGATCGGCCACATTGGAATTTGCAGCCGCTGCCAAATCAAATGTCGAATCTGCGTCAAACTCAACGACAACAGCCGAATCATTATCGCGCTTCTCACTGGAAAAGGACTCGATCTGACGTTCCAAATCACTTTCACTAGAATTGGTTTCATTTACTTTTTGCAACTTTCCCTTGCGACCACCAAACCGGTGCAACAATCGGCGTGCACGTGCCGAGCCTCCGCCGCGAGATGAAGATCCTTCCTGCAGATGCCCCTGGGCCGAAGTATTTTGGAGCTGGTGCTTCAAGTCCGAAATGGTGGTTTTCGTAGTTCCATCGACCACTTCACTTCCATCATTTGGTTCGCGTTGTGAAAGTTGATCTTGTTGGAGCTTATATACTGTTTTTTTTAAAGTAGGATAATTTAAGTAATAATCCTGCCATTCGGGAATGGCATTAAACTTTAGCGAATGTGAAAACTTCATTATTGACGGTTATCTGCCAAGACGCAGGTGAAGGTGTCAAAATCAAAATTTAGTATAAGCTCGTGTGACAAGAATCCAAGTTAAAGCCAAGCCCATAAACGTGGGCATATTTTCACTTGGCATCGGCCCCACGTGGGGTATTATGTGCAGGGCTAATTTAATAAATTCGTGTATGCAGGGGAAAATGAGGTGCTGGGAGGTAAGAGGACAATATGCAGGTTATCGAAAGGTGTAGGGATGTTTAAAAATCCATATGCAGGTCATAAAAATTTGGTGTTAGGGTGCTAATCAATATACAGGATACGCGGTGTTTGGTCGGGACCTGCGGTGCATCGGATGTGTGTCACACTCACGATACCGATGCTGCAGATGCGTATTTAAACTTTCTATGGTTTCGTTTATGGGAGCCAATTTACATGCGGGAGAAAACCCTCCAGTTTTAGGACGTGTACAACTTCCTATAAACGTAAGATCAAATCCAGTACTGGTTAATGGGTCTAGAAGTTCAACTCCAGCCACAGTTGGAAACTATCAAGCTGAAACTTCCGAAACTGTGGAACCTAGATTAGTACACAAGTGGTCACATACACATTCTATTCTTTGTGTGCTTCCATATGCGAAACAAGAGCTCTTGTTTTGTGGAACTCAAGATGCCAAAATTCTTGTTTTCGATTTACAAACTTATACACTAAAAACTGTTATCAGTACCGAACGCCATGATGACGCGGCTTCGGTTCTATGCTTGGCGATGGCCGAAAATGAACAATTTTTGTTTGCTGCTGGTTCTGACTCGTTGGTAAGAGTTTATGACATTTCAAAAGCGGAATTTCCATGCACCCATGTCATTTACTCTTCTGTCGATATTGGCGATGTATTTTCTCTTGCGTATTCCAGCTCCTTGGGAACGTTGTTTCTCGGAGCACAAAACGCCAGCATTCTTTGGTGTGATTTGTCTCCCAATTCAGCCAGTTCCGGCTCGGAAATAAAGTATGAGAGACTTCCTCATGTTCGCTACGATCGGTTTTTTGACTCCAAGGGCCCAGGAGGCTCCTCAAATACCCCGGCACAAACCAAAAAAACTCATTCATGCTTGGACCTGGTTCGCCTTGTGGAAACGAAACCGGACGATATAGTGCGGTTTGCTCACAATGGCTTCATATACGTGATGGAAGTTTTCGACTGTCACCTGCCCACGGCCCCTCATTTTGTTAACAATTATGCATCTACCTATCAAAGCGTCCTTTTAAGTGGGGGAGGAGACGGTTCTATCAAGCTTTGGGGTATAAGTTGTTCTCCTCGTATCACCCTCACCGAGTTGCAAACTCTTGAAAACACTGCATCTATTCTTGCCATGACTATCCAAGAGTCCTACGTCTACGTTGGTCTTTCTAATTCTTGTGTTAATGTGTGGGATTTAGTAACGAATCAATTAGTTCGGTCTTTCCACTTTTGCCTGAACAATGAGCTCACTAGTGATTTTCAAGAACAATACCCGGGTCAATGTGACGAAATTCTTAGTCTTTTACTCCACAACGATTGCATCTTCAAGGCTTCAACTAAATCTGGTTTGGTTAAATTTACACTCCGCTCAAACCCTGTTCCAGCAAACTTACCTAAGGACGTTTCCAATGACTCTATTGTGATGTCCCATGAAGACGATTTGTACAACAGCGCTTTTAACACATCCAGCACCTCTGTACTAGCCATGGGCAAGTTTTCCAACTCTTCAGGCTCATCTTTCTTGGTATCCGCTGGACACCAGGGATTATGTTTGTGGGACATTACTAATGCTGGTTTGAATCCAAAAAACGAGAACAAGGTCAGACCCACAAAATATAACCATGGTTATACAAACAATGACCTATTGACATCTCTTGAAGGGTTCATATCCTTCAAAACAATTCTGAAAAACCCAACCTTGTATTTGGAAGAATCAAGAGCTTGTGCCCAATTCTTGAGCAAACTTTTGGTAAATTTGGGAGCACTGGAGAATAAATTAATCCCAGTCGCCAACGGAAATCCAATTGTATACTCTTGCTTCCGTGCTAATGCTCCTCTGGTTTCGACCAAAAAGGTCCCTCGAGTTCTTTGGTATGCTCATTATGATGTGGTTGAAGCTTCTTCAAGCGACGACTGGTCCACAAACCCATTCATTTTGACAGCAAAAGACGGCAATTTGTACGCTCGAGGTGTGTCAGATAACAAAGGGCCAGCTTTAGCTGCAATTTATGCCGTATCCGAGTTATTTCAAACGAAACAATTGACTTGCGATATAGTCTTTGTCCTTGAAGGAGAGGAAGAAACCGGTTCTGTGGGGTTCCAAAGGGCCATTACAGAAAATAAATCATTTATTGGCGATGTCGATTGGATTATGCTCTCCAACTCGTACTGGATGGACGACGAAATTCCTTGTTTGAACTATGGTTTGCGTGGACTTATCAATGCCTCGTTGTCAGTTTCGTCCAGTAAACCTGATCGTCATTCAGGTGTAGATGGAGGAGTTCTGAGAGAGCCAACTATGGACCTTGTTCAACTTTTGGGCCAACTTCGCGGACCTCGAAATAAGATCAATATCGACAATTTCTATGACGATTGCTTACCACTTATGGAACTGGAGATCAAAACTTACGAGAGAATTGAAAGAATTGCAGCCGAGAAGGATATCCCCAATCTGGACGTGCCGTCGTTAATTGCCAAATGGCGTGAACCTTCGTTGACTATACACAAAATTGAAGTGTCAGGTCCTAATAATAATACTGTTATTCCTCAGACGGCCAAAGCTTCGATTTCCTTACGTATTGTTCCAAACCAGAATCTCGAAACAATAAAGAAACAATTGGTTTCGTCTCTCGAAACTGCTTTTAAAGATCTTGAAACAGATAACAAATTGAAGATTGATATATTCCATGAAGCAGAGCCGTGGTTAGGTGATCCTACAAATGTGGCCTACAAACTTCTTTATAAAAAAATTAAAGAGAATTGGGGTCCAAACGTTCCTGACCCATTATTCATCAGAGAAGGTGGCTCGATTCCTTCGATACGATTTCTCGAAAAATCATTTTCCGCACCAGCTGTACAAGTGCCTTGTGGTCAAGCGAGCGATAATGCTCACTTGAAGAACGAGAAGCTTCGAATTCTCAACTTGTACAAGCTTCGGGCTATTCTCTTTGATACTTTCAAAGAACTTGGAGATAGTCATAGCATAAGCATATAATCATTATTGCCTATATGGTACATAGTAGTATACAGTCATTATTCATGATGAGAGTACAAACGCATTCAAATTGGCGGTTTTGGATGGTTTGTTAAAGTAGCAAATACGCTTTGGTTGAGCATCCGAGTCCATCATTAGCGAATTCACATCTTTGATATTATGAGTAGAAGTCCCAAAGTCTTCAAATTCGCAATCTCGGCAGAAATCAATGTCCTTATCATACCATAGCCAGGAAACATGAGAGCTTCGAATTTCTCTTTCGCTATTGATAATGGAATCTTCGTCCCGAAACCTAAGGAATTTGCCATTTTTAACCACTTCGTTATACTTTTGGAGCGAAAACGAAGTTGTGCTGCTTGAACCCAGATGTAGCGATTGATTTGAGAAAGTAGTTAGTGAGGTTTCGAGGCTGGAAACAGAAGGACGGGTGTCTGATGAGTCTTCCAGGTTGGAGGTGGTGGTCGATTGTCTTAGAATATTGAAACTGGAGAGCATGGAAAGTAGATCTTGGGCGTGAACAAAGTCCTTGTGTCCTACTCGAATATGATGGAAAGTCTTATCGGTCAGCATTTCGCTACGTTTTCGTAGTTTGGACGCCTCCAGAGGCGCATACTGGTCGAACCAGACAACATGGAATCTTGATTTTGACGAAGGAAGACCCACGGATGCAATGCAGTAGTCGGTGAAGTCGAGTGAAGTAGATGAAAAATTGAAGCATAGAACAAACTCAAATTTTTTGTGCAAGGATGATTTTTCTTTGGTTGAGAGCTGTTTGATGGTGGAAGGGTCCATTATCACGACCGATTTCCGGTCAATGTTGAGTTGTTGCAATACGATGAGAACGTCGTTCGTCTCGGTTTTGGAGTCGTTGAGTATGATCATTATTTTGTTGCCCGACTGGTCGTAGCCATACTTTATGAATAAAGTAGTCATAAAGATGTAGAAGGGAAGCATGATTTCCATCATGAAGCAGCAATCGTGCAAACTTACATTTATAGGAATCTCCAAAAGCGACTGAGACGGCAGTCGAATCTTGATGTAATCTTGCAATCCCCCATCGATGGTTATGCCATATTCGAGGTTGCGCAAGCATGGATAAAGGTAAAACATATCCATGGTGTCTCTGGTTAGCTCGACATTTGTCAATCGACGGCAATGATCACAAGGTTCAATGTGTTGAATATTGCAGTTGGAATATGGAAAAACCAAGTATTTCGACAGAAACTTGAAATTGGTGCAACTCATATGTTTCAGAAGTGCCAGGATCTTGCCGATAATCTTGTTGAAAGGTACCACAGTGGCATATTTGTTTTTGAAAACATGATGTCGAAGTGGATCAATGTCTTTCTTATAATTGACACCGATGAGTTTAACTTTAAGAAGTAGTTCGTCTGCATTGGGATTGATATTCATTTCATTGGGAAGCTTCACAACCTCTTTTAACCGTCCAGAATGGCCACCAAGGACCACTTTTGAAGGCAATAGCGAAACGGGCTCGGGCGACGGACAAAACCAAGAAGCGGGATGCTCTTTGGGAGCTTGCATATGAAGACTAATCTTGACGCATAGGCTATATGCCAACGGGAATGAATTTGTTGGTAATTTGCGGCGACAATTTTACACCAAGAAGGACAATAAATGAGTTTTTAAAATTACAATGAACAATTGTTTGTGAGCGATTGAAAAGAATTGATGCACGGAGACGCATCCTCATGCACAGGCACCAGAAGGGTGAGACGGGCCAATGCCTCAACATGCATGAAAACCTAGAATTCCTGCACTAGCCAGGAGTTACGCCGCACTGTCAGCGGCGCAGGCGGTTCACCCTTTCAAAAAGGGGTAACTATGCATGACACGCGGTAAGATTTACATCGTTTAAGACGCAGGTTCGTCGTCTACTTATCCGTTTTGGGATGGGAACAGACGCGCGCGACGGCGACGTAGACTCAATTACAGCTGGACTTTTAAGAAAGTTTCTGTCTGCCAGGGCAATTCCAGACCTTTTACTGCCCCAGAAGTGGCATTGCATTGCGCGGCTTTGCATAGACTCGCTTCGCTGGGCTGTTGGCATGTGCACCCAAGCACCTTGCGATTTTTTCCCATCGATTTTTCATCGATTTTTCGCGGGCCGCAGCCGTAAACGCAGGTCCATGTATGGTGCGATTTTTCAACATAATCCGTTATTCATTCTATATATCCTAGTCTTTCAGCAGATTTTCTCGCTCCTTTCTGCGCCGCTCTTCTTCGTCTAATAGCGATAACCGTAATGCTTCTTCGATCATTCTCTCTTCAATGGTGTTGTATGTTTGACCTCCCGAATTTCGCAGCCGTAACCGAGACTGTTGCGAGCTAGTTTGCGAGTCGTCGCCGTTTAAGATCAAGTTGGATGCGTGGATGGCACTGGCAGCGGCTGCCTTGCGCGCTAGTTTGTTTTTGGCCGAGATGAGTTTCTGTTCCCAATCGGGCCGAATATTGTCGACGGTGATGATGCCCGGATCTGTCGCTGCCATCGATTTACGCCTTGGCCGTTTTTTAACAGATTGAACATCTGATTTGGCATCGGAATGCTCTGGCATCCTATATTCTCCAGGGCTGCATTTTCCATTGATACCGGTCCGTAAATCGCTGAGAGGATCGTAGATTACTCCAAAGTCTGCCATGGCACAGTACGGGCAATGCGCCGGCTCCGAGATGAGAGTATGAGGAAGCGAGTCGCCATTGGGCTGGTTCAGTGCATCATCGTGGGGAGGATGGGGGTCTAGCCGCTTGATCTGGACAAAACATTCGGTGCAGATGGGTTGGAGACAACAGCGCGAGATGTTGAGATTCGAAGGGTAATAAAGAAAACAGATGGGGCATTCCAGAGCATCGGAATAAAGCCGGAGAAGAAGGTCCTTTGAGGGAAGCGACGACGACACCTGGCCGCCTTGCTTCAACAACATTTTTTGGTGGAGAAGTGCTGTCTCTTCTTCCTTTTGAGCCTGTTTCGCCGTTTCCATCAGGTGCTTGAGTTTGCGTTTTTGTTCCTGGCGCCGGTAATAGTTGTTGGACTTGTGGATCTTGTGGTTATCAACGTCATCTTCCTCCAGTTCCGCGTCGCTATATGCATCTTCTATGGAGTGAAGCGGGAGTTGCGAGAGAATGACGAGAAGTTCTTCTGTAGTCCACGTAGGATCAAAGTCATTAAGAGGAGTGTAGAATGGCGCTAGCTGCCGATTAATCACCAACCGACGTACCACCTCGGTATCAAAATCGAGATTGGATTTATAGGTTCCGTATGGCGCAAGATAACCGCCATCTACATTTTCATGAAGACGGACCACCAAATCACGCCAGTGTTTTTCCCGAAGCCGATCTTTCTCCTCCAGTTTCCTCAGCAGTTTCTTGACATCTGCTGAAGATGTGGTGTTTCTTCGAGCACTTCTGGTGACGATTTCAGCACCAGTTCCGGAAAATGTGCTGGATCGACTGCGACCCTCCTTAGCAGGAACGTTACCCATGAGGATGGTAGTGGGTATATAAGTGGATATAGATATGAATATGTGGGGCTGTACGCACAAAAATACTTGATGAAAAAAGCTTGGAAAAGAAGTGGCGGTTTGTTTCTATAAAGCCCCTATGTCCTAGTATAGTTGTATCGTGCGCCTATTACCCCAGGTTGCGAGGTTACCCGGGAGGATCGTGTGCAGGAACGGGACAACGCTCGGTTGCAAAGACAAAGGAAGACTAGTTGCAAAAGAGAGAGAAAAGAAAAAAGAGAATAGAAAAATTAATTCATGTAAAAAGTTTTTTTTTGGGTATCTATTATTAGCTAGCTCGTTCCAATCCCAAATCCAACTCCTATCATCGCCAATACAACCAATATCCATACTATTGCAATGACCAAACTGACAAGTTTCTGTCCACGCAGAAACCTTGGTTGTGGACCGTGGCGACTTCTTCTTCGGTCCATGACTCCCAAAGTGACCAAGTAGTATACTGGAGGAGCCACAAGGCCCACAATCATAATTAGGAGAAAATAGTACCAAGAATGGTATCTTTTAGAGATGGGAGGCAGATGAAAGATGTCTTTTTCATAAAACATGCGTTCGTGGGAAGTCCTTCTTTCTTCGCTATCACGAAGCTTTTCAGTCCGTGGGGGTTTTGTAATGAACTCGGGAGATTTTTCTAAGTTTGGATGATTTGGACCGGATTTGTTATCCATATATGGAGCAGGTTTCGATTGCGGACTGTGGTTTTTTTTGGATTCCTGAAGTCGTTCGAAATAGCTTTGGATCGATGACTTTTGGTGACTACTTCCCGAAACGGGTCCACTAGACGAACCCGAACCAGAACCACGACCAGAATTAGTACCGGAACCGGAACCGGAACCGGAACCAGACCCGTCTGGTCGGCCTTCTCCATGGCCGTCTCCTTGACCATCTCCCCCAATTTGATGTGGTTGAAAGCGTCCTTGCAAGTTGCTATACTGAGGACTCTTTGCTTGTGGATCTACACCGCTAGAGCTCGACTCGCTGTGGTCCGTTTGTATGGACATTTTTTGTCCTGGGTATAATCTGGTGGACTCATTCGACGCACTGGAGTCGTGAGACCCAATGTTGTCGCTTTTTCGTTCCCTTGCAGAATCTCTCTGGGATTCCACCAAAGACCACCGTTTCTCGTCAAAAGCTTTCGTTTTCCACTCGGTACAACATTACAGGAAGCTCAGTTCGTGAATCTAAACGAGCGGTAAAATTGTTGAGGCCGCTAACCGGCCGCATTTGTCTTCTTCCAGAAACGTCATAGGATGCTTCGAGCCGGCTCAAAAGCTCTCCGGAAGAAATAGAAGACCGGTGTGTATAGGCACTGTTTCTCTCTCTTTCGTTGTGGAGTTGCTGGGGTTGCTGGAGCTGAACAGGGTTGTCGTCGATTCGGTCCATGGAAGTATTTTCTTGGCTCTTGATTGGGGTATCGTTGACAGTTATTTCCGGGTCTGGGTACCGTATATCGCCGCTTCTTTCTGCGACGGTGGAAATGGTGGATATCATCAGAATGCTTTTATCTTCATCGATGTTTGAAGAGCTGCTGAGCACGGTGTGTCTTCTGGAATTATGTCGATTAGCGGGACCACTTGTGGGTAGAGTTTGGGTACAGTCATGGTAGACTGAAGCAGATGACATGGATGACATGGTAATAGGCCGAGTACCCAGTTCGGCGGATTCATCGAAATTCTCTTGGAAGACAAATTCCTTCTTTTCAGCAGGTTGCGGTTTAACTTCATATTCTTCAAGAATGGAGTTGACCGAGTCAGAGTCGTACTCGTGGCTGCCCTCAGAAGAGTCGGCAAAGTCCTCGACTCGAACAGGGTCTTTTTTTTGTATAATTTGCGGCAATGCTTCATTGGAACTTCGAAGCTCCAGCGACACCGAAGGACGAGAGTTTCGGTTTCTCATGAAGTTACTGAAGCCGCTGGTTATTGACCTTGCTGGAGACTTACTGGGGAACAATTCAGAAGCCGTGGCATGCTCAGGCTCGAACGGATGTTCTGGTGCTTCAGATATGCTTTCAATGGAAGGATTTGAATCGCGGTTGCGAAAAATCTGCTTGATGCGTTTTGACGGCGACACAAATTCTGCCAGTAGTTCTGGTTTGGTAGGGCTGTTGGACATAGCTAAGGGCCATCTGGCGATAGTGGTAAAGAAAGTTTGACTTCGCAATCGGGTATTTTAATTACAAACTTGGCTGTTATGACATTGCCTAATTAGGCAAATGGCTGCAACCTCTTAAACAATTACCGCGAAAAATACTTTTATTCATTCAATAATAATAACCGACAAGAAGAAAATAAACATATGGTATGGATCATTAGTAGTTGTATGATCTTCTTCTGACCCTTCTCTTGACTCTCTTAACACATGGGTCTACTGTAGCTGCTGGCGAAGTGGGGGCTGCAACTGGAGTTCCTGCGTAAGCTGTGCTCAGGGCCACTACTTTTGCAGTTGTGGTAGGGCTGGTGTCACTTCCACCAAGAAGTCCTCCCAAAAGACCACTAGCAAGTCCACCCAATCCCAAACCCAGCGAGGTGGAGTTTGAAGATGTAGATGGAGTGTAGCCTGAGGAAGAACATTTTCCAGAGTATGCAGCGAACAAATTTGTCACAATAGTCTTACCATTGTTAAGAGTCAAAAGTTGTTTCAACAAGTCTCCCACAAAATTGGACTGTTTGATGGCATTGATGATTTCACTTAATGGCAAAGCTCCACTTTGAACCACGGCTTTCACCAACGCAGCACCAAAACTGAGAAAGTTGGGGTCGTTGAGAACCGCCTTGACAACCGAGGTGGCCAACCCAGAGTCCGACAATGACCCGAGAATATTAACCACAACGTCGGAGAGATCTCTCTTGTCCACGGCTTCAAACTCAAAGTCATAAGTTTCACTGTCCATGAGCGCTCTAACCTCATTAAGGTCTATTTCACGTTTGGCACCGCTAGTAACCTTGCCGAGCAAATCGCCAATGACGGTTTCTGCAACCTTGAAGAGCGATTCGTAGAAAGTACAGTCGGAAATAAGACCCTCGATAACGTCGTAAACGAGATTTGACTTGTCCAACACATCAAACACCGCCTGTAAGTTGATAATACCAGATTTCAAAACTCCAACCACGGCATTGATGAGAATTGGCTGTAAGGTCTGGTTCGATACAGCGTAGGAAAGAACCTTGGGCACAATTCCAGTGTCATTAAGAGCACTCAAGATATTGGTTACTATCTGGTACTCACGCTTGGCAATATCACCTTCAAGCTGATCTCTCTTTTCGCGATAATTTTGGAGCTCAGCAATTGCACTATGGAGCTCATCCACTTGCTCTCTTTTGACAACTTCATTTGAGGCCACTGTAGGAGCAGCATTGACCACCGTGGTAGAAGCCAAGGCAATGGCTAAAGAAGCGGACAGTAATTTCATGGTTCAACGGAATTAGATAATAGATTTAACGAGGGACAGTTGCACGCAAGCCTGCTTGAGATACGTGCATGGAAGGGGGTCCACCTTTTTATAAAATAATGAAACCCTCGAGTTGGATCCAGCCGTCGTTGGAATTACCTGTTCTGGTCACATTATGGATGTTTATGCCCTTGACTTGTAGTATGTTTCCGTATCGGGAAGGTTAATGAAGTGCGACATCGTAAGATAATTTCCTCATTGGGAAAGGTTATGAAACTTTAGCGATTGATTTTTGCAACTTCACTTGGCTGGTGTTTACACTTGAATGGAGCCAGAAACGAGTTATGAGGGGTATGGCAGGTGCTACAGGAATCTCGTGGGTCGGATTACTTTCCGCCAAAAAAGTTCATGAGTGACAGTTGAGTCTTTTGCTTTTTTCCCGACGGTTTTTGCGTCACGGTTCGTTTGGCTGGAGTTGCCACAGGTGTCTTTTTCGATTTGGGTTCGTTTTGTGGTTTTCTCGCAACAATGTAGCCATCTTCATCGATCTCGTCAAAGTTGGTGGTTGCAACCGAGGCCTCGTTGTCTGCAGGACTGGGCTGCTTGGCACCATGATCAACATTGTTCGTTGGCGGATCAACGATTTCTGGATCCGAAATAACCGCCTTGTTCTCCTCAATGTCTTCTTCCATTGTTGGTTCTTTTGCTGGTTCTTCATCGCTGAAATCATCCATGAACAATTGATTGAGATCGGTCTGTGGCTTTTTACGAGGAGCCGTTTCCAAATCTTCAACATCCTCTACGTCGTCATCAGGAACACTAGCGATCACCCGTTCGGCAGGCTCTCGCTTAGCAGCCTTGCGTGACTGGTACTGGTAGGTTGAAGTTGGTTTCGCTGGTTTCGAAGCTGATTTCGAAGTGGTGGTTTTGGAAGTGTTTGCCGCTTTGCGAGAAACATAGCCTGATGTAAGCCCAGCAGACTTTTCAGTTTTAGCTGGAGTCAGCTTTTTTGTTGTAGGAGCCGGTGGTTGAGTAATTGAGCTCGAAACTTGGTTTTGTTCAATTTTCGCAGCAGTAACCACCAATTTGGGGCCTCGAATTAACCCCCATTTCTCATAATCTTCAATGTTTTGATGGTCAATTCTGTGCTTGGTGTCTTCCAATGATATGTCTGTTGTCGTGAGACGTAAATCCTTGGAACTGACCAGATAAATGTGGATTGTGTGCACAGCATCAAACAGTTTGGTGGTCTCAGCCAACGAATTTTCGGTTTTTGCGTACCGAATCAACGTGCTGCCATCCTTTGCAACGCCAGTAACAATAAAAGTGCCCTGTAGACGCTCCGAGTTTGCTTTGTAAAATTCGTATAGAATCACCTTGGCACGGTTGACATGGAGATGACGAGATCTTGAAAATCCCACATAGGTGATGGGCTTCTTGGCTTCAAATAACACACTAGAGAGGTACTCGACGCTTTTGGGATCAGCATCCATGGTCATGTTTTTTAGTTGTGGTGGTGAAGGAAAGTGATATGAAATGTACGCGGTTTGATTGAATTTCGCGAAAAGAAAAAGTGAGAAGAAAAGTGAGAAGAGAGAGCAGTGAAAAATGAGAAAGCAGTGAGATTAATGAAAAGAGAAAAGAGTGAAAAAATCAGAAACAACTACGAATGAAACCAATAATTCAACTTTTCAATTCTAAATCAACTCCTATATACCCTGGTAAAGCCACTTTACTATAGCCAACTTAACTTATGCTCGCTAGCTCGCTCTGCTAGCTGCTAGTCGCTAGCCGCTAACGCGGCTAGCTAGAGCTCATCTTTTGCATTTCTCTGAAGATACGCTTGTCTGGTCTTTTCTCTCTTCTCCAAATTACCGTCCAACTCTCCCTCGATCATTTCCTTCGTCACACCTTCGGAAATCAACGAGTTCCATGTCTTGACGTTTTCAAATCCATTTCTACCATACTGAAAATCAGCAAATGCCTTCTCTATTCTTGGAGTATTGGAAGCCACGAAAGGCCCATAATGCACCGTGTGCTGGTCCAAGATCTCTCCTCCAATCAAAATGAATTCAACATCATTTTGGCCGGTGTTTTCTCCACTTATATGATTGCCGTCTCTGTTCAAGAACGCATTGTCAAATTGGCCCACCGGAGAATTTTCGTTTAAAACAAGCCCATCTCCTTCCATAACGTACAAAAAAAAGTTGTAGTCCTCGGGTAAGTCCTGCTCAAACTTGGCACCTGGTTTCATGGTCACATGGTAGTATTGAACTGGAGTATAAGCCAAGTCCTTGACAGACTCAACCCCATAACTTTTTCCGGAAATAACCTTCACCTTGAGTTTTCCGTCCTGTTCCACCACTTGTGGTACTTCCCACTCTCGCAAATCACGGTATCGAGGCTCGGTCTCTTTTAATTGCTGGGGTAAATCAACCCAAAGCTGGAGCCCAACGGTGGGACTTCCGTCTTCTTGTTGCACAGGCATCTCCGAGTGAACAATGCCTCTTCCTGCCGTCATAAACTGGAGATCTCCAGCATACAAAATGCCTTTTGAGCCTGTAAAGTCCTCGTGAGCCATGGCACCTTTGGTTATCAAGGTGATGGTCTCTTGACCAAGATGAGGATGATGAGGAAATCCGTTAGTTCCCGCGCTGGAAAAGTGATCAAACATCAAAAACGGGTTGAATTTTCTCATCTGACCAACACCAATTGACCTACGTACTGTTGCTCCAGCACCTTCAGGTCTTTCAATTGCCTTGACGATGGTCTTGATCGTTCTTAATTTCATGTTTTCTGTTGCTTGTGCTACCATTAAAATAATAGATATGAATGCTGCTAGCGCCACGCGGGTCATATATATACCCAGAAAACAGGTCACTCAAATATAAAGTTGTTATTACAAAGTATGTTACACGATTTGTAAATTCTTGTAAACTTAGTCAATCTTACTAAGGCTGCTTATGTCATTGGCTGCGCGTTGCGGCGTAATTTGTCACTGCGCGCCGCATTCGCGCCGCACCTTGCAACCTTTCCTCGCAAACGTATAAACTGTTGGAAACACAAGACGCAATTCCGTGTCGTTTTCCCACCCACATTCGGCCTTGAGCTCGTCAATAAACGCATCGGCAATGTCGTATTTTGTTCCGTGATCTTTCATCCATGCATGGTATGCACTCCATGATTTGACATAATTGCGAAACATGTCAAGGGTCCAAATTTTTTCTATTTTTAACGACGTCAATCCGGTGTTTTCTCCGTCTCTGTCGGGCCTGTACTCGTTGCGCACAACACTATGGAACTTGTCGGAAGGAACTTGAACGTTATTCAACAAAATTCTGAAATATTCGTGTCCTGGCTGCTCATAGTAAGGTCCCATATACCGCTCAAATGGTTCGCCAGGGTACATTTCTTGCGAGGAGTTGTAGCAGTAGTTCATATAAATCTCGTTTGCTCGCTCACTGTCCATAAAGACTGGGTCTCCGTAAAACCAGTAAGCCAAGGTTCCATTGGGTTTGAGAATTCGAGCAGTTTCGTTGAAAAATTTTTCATGATTAACCCAATGACAGCATTCGGCACCCGTAACCAAATCAACCGAGTCCTCTTCTACCACAGAAGGAAACTTTTCAGCTGGAGCACGGAAAAAGTTGATCGGTTTATTTGCAGCCAATGGGTTGTTGCAACACGAGTCGATCATAGTTTGCGAAATATCTGTTCCAATGACTTTGTCAAAGTATTGCGTCAACTTGAAGGCGACAAACCCTGACCCACACCCAATATCAATTGCCAATTGGGTTCCAGTTCCTCCTTCTGAGTGGTACTGCATCAAGGTAGAGTAGAACAGGTCAGGGTAATTGGGCCTGGATTCGTCGTAATGTTTGGTGTTGAAATTTGTTTCTGAGTATGTTGCCATAATTGAGTGCATTTGTGGTCATTTTATTGCCCTATATACCCACGATTAGTATTTCAAAACGAACGCCGGTACCGCCCCGGTACCGGCGCGCCCCACAGCGGGTCCCCCGCTGCCAAAAGTCCCCGCTGCCAAAAAATTACATAAGCTACTTTGACTCCGACGAAACAGTATCATCAGCCGAGTTCTTTGCTTTGAGGTCCTGTTGTTCCTCGCGGTCGTACACGGCACCTCTCTTTATGCGGTAGCTTTCAATGTAGTAATTTGAAATCAAAATGGCGGCAGCAACAAATTCCATTGTCGCAGTCAAGGTATATTCGTAAACGACAAATTTCGGTGATAGTCCTTCAGAAGTGTAGTTTCTCATGTCGTAGTAGTTCATTTGCTTGATGTAGATGGCCAATACTCCAGCTACACCTCTGACAATGAGAAATGGTGAAGCCAATGCAATCAAGTATGTGGTATGGTCTCTGACGTCTTCCTTAATCATGCAGTACAAAAGTAACCATACGGTGACAAAAGTTTCCGCCAAGAAAATCGCCTGTCCTGCGGTACGAAGACCCTTGGATGCTGAGATCTTGTTGTGCTCTTTATCGATTTGGTTAACGTCAATACCTGCCAACATGGAACCACCAGCAACGAGAAACGCATTTGCTGGGATCAAAACGGAATGAAAGTTCTTTGAAAGACTGCAAGTCTTGTACCGACCCCAAAGCGAAGTGACTCCAGCCCTTCTTTTGGCCATTTCTTCATCGGTGGGCCGAATCCACGAAGTTCCATGCCGTCTTTTCTGGGCAATAGTGAGAAACCTAAACGTTGTAAGCACCAAAACAAAGTAGCCTTCCGCGCTGAAAACCAAGTACACAATGAGCCATTGCCAATGTTTAGCCCCAAGCTTGGCGAAAATAACCGCACTCATTTGTCCAACCACTCTGAAAACTCCAAAAAGTAAGAGCATCGAATAGACACTTTTAATACCCTTTTTAATTACTATAGCAAGTGTAAATGCAAAGTATATTGTGTATAACGCCAAAAATATTGAAGCGGCAATTCCTGAAGGAACTGAATCAAAACCCATGTTGCTTGATGTTGCTGTTTGAATCAGGGAAACCCATCGTTCTTTTATATTTGCAGAATCACCCCTCTGCGCCACTTACCTAATCGCGCCCACACGGCATATCTGACGTATGCGTTGCGAGCCCGGGTCGCTTGTTGCAGACAGCTGTGGAGTCATTCGACTTTGCACTGCCAGCAACGGTCACAACGGTCCGAAATTGGGATGAAGCCTTATTCGTGGTCAGAGGTAGCTGTGTTCGAGATTTGGTGGGAAGTTCATGGTTTTTGACGGAAAAGAGTTGAGTTGATTATATGCAGAACTTTAGCCAAATCTTGAAACAATTCGCAGCCAAAGACAAATCATTGATAACATAGTCTTATGATAAACTTGTTTCGTGTTCTTGTTTAAATCTCCGTGTACTTGCGCCTCGTGGACACTTCGCCTGTACTGGCGAAGCTGCAATTTCAAATTACATTCAGCCGTCTATCATTCATTATGCACGAGGTGCATGAAAGTGCGATTAGGTAAGCGGCGAGCCGTGCGTAAGATTATTGGGGAGTCATCGTAAATGACGTAAGCCACAAATCGTAATGACGAAAATGACATAATTACACTGATAAACATTGATGTTAATTACACTGATAAACACTGATTAAGTTGATTACACTGATAAGCACTGATTAAGTTGATTACACTGATAAACATTGATTAAGTTGATTAAGTTATCTAATTGATTAAAATAAAGTTCGTTGAATTGATTGCAATGATGCAATTGCTTCAATTGATGCAACTATTTGGCTTTAAATTTTTTGATTCATTATTGAATGTACTATCTTCAGTGTCATTAGTTCTCCTTCTTTTGTCTTGCCGCTCTCTTCTTGGCTTCTTTGGCTTGCAAGAATTCACGGTATTTGGTCAATGTAATATGGTCTTGCATGGTTTTATACTCGTTAACAAATTCGTAGCGAGTGCCAAATAACCGGTCCCAAAACGTAAAAAAAGGTTGCGAGAAATTAGATTTGATACCCCAAATTTGGTGGTGAATATCATGGTAGATTGAATTGTTAGGAAATGCCCACTGGAAAAAGTCAAATGGAAGCCTGTAACCACAATGATCATCTACGGTTTTCATGGTTGCAAATGTGTACAAGCAAATGTTTTCGCGTGGGGTCAAGTTGAACACGATTGATGCCAATCCTGCGCCGGCCGTGTCCAACAAGAAACCTTCAACAGGATCATTATAAAGTGCTCCATAAGCATAGGGAACGTAAAGTCTGTGATGGCGAGAATGGAACCGGCGGTAAAGCCATTTGTTCACATGCATGATACGGTGCAAAGTATACTGCCAAGTATCAATAAAGCAGAATGCAAGCACTATGCGAATGAGCGAAAATCCATAAGTGTAAGCCCACCAAAGCACAGTATCGGACACAAACGCAGGAACATACTTTTGTCTCAATGACCACATCTCGTAGATTTCAAATCCAGTGGTAGGAACAGGGTCGAATTTGTACACCGTCCACCCAACAATGGTTTGAACTATATGCTGCAAAATCACATCCCGCAACACCTCCGGAAGCGTCACCTTATTTCGCGACTCCTCCTCAGCACTGGGGTGTATTCTGTATTTTTCTGCGAGCTGGTAAACGTCGATGATATGGAAAAACGTCGCATAAGTCCAGTATGCTATTATTGGAGATACCAAAGCAAGCACTCCGTCGGGAATTCCTGCTATTAAATCTGGTCTCTTAACAACAACATACTCGGGAGGAGGTGTGGATCGTGAAAGCACGCTGGAGAGGTTTTGTGGAGGCACAAATCCTATGGTTGCCATCGGCGAAATTATGAGTTTTTTGGTTGAAACTTGGATGCGGAAAAAACCGGAAAATGATTATTCAGTGCCTAGAATGTGCAGCAGGCGGGATATATGGGGTAGGCACTTAAAACTTGTCCGTGGAAAAGAATGGATTGAAGTTGAAAAATTGAAATTTGAAAGTCAAAAGTTGAAAGTTGAATGGTTTGGATACGTTAGTCTTTTATACTAGTAGCAAGTATGGGTGAACCCTATAGTAATTTGTTGATAATAAAAAGTGGGACAGTATAGGCTTTTTTATAGTATTGGCAATCAAAATGAAGCTGTTATAAACAAGTGATATGCGCAGCGAAAAAGAAACGCGCAAGTCACCTGAGCGTGTCACGGAACATTGACTGCAAATAGTGTGGGGGTTTGGATGCGGAGACGGGGATAGCAATGGGTGGCGAGATGCGAATAGGAGATCTGAGAAAGGGGACCTGGAGAGTGGGAAGGTGAGAGTGAGAGTAGTTTGTTAGAATCAAAAGTAGTCAAAATAATTCATCTAATTCATTTCTTTAATCAATTCGATTCATAATTTCTTTGGCGGCAATTCTTCATTGCTTCAATTTACTGTGTTTTGCATTTTCTTGCGCTAACCTCCTTCTACTTCATTTTGCTTCATTCTGCCTCTGCCTGCTTGATTCTCTTCTTGGTGTGTGGGTGCGCACTTCCTCAAATCGAAAGTCTCAACCACGCAACACAGCGATGTCAAGGGCCAAATATGCCAGTGACGACATATGGAAAAACAACGTTGAGAAGATAGTAAGTTTCAGATTGTATTTGAAATGAATATTGGATATACTAAGTTACAGCTTTCACTGAGAGCGCTACTTCAGTTAGCTGATAAAGCTATTCAGTGATTAATTCAAACCAAATCAAGCTCAGTGTATTCTATTATCCAGTGTATTCTATTAAGCAGTGTATCTTACTAAACCTCTATTTGGTCCTCCTTTATTTCTACTAACGCAGAACTCTGAGCTTTTTGCATTGACTTATGGTTCTACCGTGGCTCAACTTTGCCGTGATTTCAACAATGATTACCAAGAAGTAAATCAGCAACTAGACAAAATGGGCTATAATATTGGTCTCCGACTCATAGAGGAGTTTTTGGCCAAGACCGGTGCCAGGCGATGTCAGACGTTCAAAGAAACGTCGGAAGTGATTGCCAAAATCGGGTTCAAAATCTTTTTGAATATTCAACCCATTGTTGGAAACTGGAGCCAGGATGGAAAAAGTTTCTCGCTAATTTTGACAGAAAACCCATTGGCTGAGTTTGTAGAGCTTCCAGTAGCTCAGGATCCCAATGTTGCCAAGGAATTGTGGTACTCTCAGATTCTATGTGGAGTATTGCGTGGAGCACTTCATATGGTTCAGCTTGACGTTGATGTGTGGTTCACCAAGGATGTGCTTCGAGGAGACGACCAGACGGAAATCAAGCTCAAATTGTTGAAGATTTTGAAGGACGAGGTTCCAGCGGGCGAGGACTGATGTAGAATACGAGGAAATACAATAACGAAACTCAACTGATTCATCTCTCGATCCTGCACACAGCCCGCCTCGAGTTCTCGAATCTGGGGAACCATCATTTAGCAATGACTCCCACTTCACCAAATGCATCCAATTCTGCCCACGCCTCGACGGCTGCAGAAAACAAGATTGCGACCCGCCACAGAAGTACTTTGAAAGTGGTTCTAGAAGTCGTCAAGGTGATTATCTACGATATATGTTTGTGGTTTTTTGACCTGATCGTACACACGTTTTTTCGAGAAGTCAAGTCCAGGGGTACATTCCACATTCCTCGAACGGGACCCATTATCTTTGTGATTGCCCCGCATGCGAACCAGTTTATCGATCCTCTTCTTGTGATGTTGAAAGTGCGGCATTATTCTGGACGACGAATTGCATTTTTGACCGCTGCCAAGTCGTATCGGCGTAAATTTATAGGTATGTTTGCCCGGTTAACGGGGGCGATTCCTGTGGAGAGAGCGCAGGATCTCTTGAAAGCGGCGCCAGGAACCATAAAAATTGACCTTGATGGAGACGCTACTGTGGTCAAAGGTACAGGAACGAGGTTCACTCGTGATTGCCAAAAGAAGGGACTTTTGGGGTTACCGGATTCGTTAGGTAATGCTGTGGTGGAAGAGGTGGTCTCGGACACGGAATTGAGGTTGCGAAAACCGTTCCAATTGGGTAAAAAAGAGCAGCAAATAACTGACCGGTTGACCAATGGAACCACCTACAAAGTGGCTCCCCATGTGGATAATAATGTGGTTTTCCAAAACGTTTTCAACCACCTTAACGGTGGCGAAGTGTTGGGGATTTTTCCTGAAGGAGGCTCTCACGATCGTCCTGATCTCTTACCATTGAAGCCTGGTGTTGCAATTATGGCTCTTGGAGCTGCGTCGACATCGCCGGACCTGCATGCGGTTATCAATGTGATTCCCGTTGGAATGAACTACTTTCATCCACACCGGTTCCGGTCTCGGGCAGTTATTGAGTTCGGCAAGCCGATTCGGGTGGACAAAAAGAGAAGCAAAATGTACGAAGACAACTCCAAAGCGGCCGTGGATGCGTTATTGGAGACAATTACTTTGGGACTTCGAGAGGTTACGGTGACATGTACAGACTACGACACACTTATGGCACTCCAGGCTGCTCGTCGGTTGTATACCTCGGCGAGAAGAGAGCAAATACCTTTGCCTATGATTGTGGAAATGAATAGGCGGTTGGTTCGTGGGTACGAGAAGTACGCCGACAATCCAGAAGTCAAGGAAATGAAAACCATGGTCAGCGAGTACAACAAGAAACTCATGAGAATGGGGCTCCATGATCACCAGGTGGAACTGTTGTCGTCTAGTGACCGGTTCAAGACATTGGTGACGTTTTCCGACCGGTTATTCAAAGTTTTTTTGTTTTTCGGGCTCAGTTTACCAGGAATTTTCTTGTTTTCGCCGGTATTCATTACCGCAAGAAGAATCTCTCGTCAGAAAGCCAAAGAAGCTCTCGCTGGTTCGGTGGTAAAAATTCGGGCTCGCGATGTGTTGAGCACTTGGAAAATCTTGGTGGCTTTGGGTCTCGCTCCAGCATTGTACATTTTCTATTCCGTCATAGGAACGGTGTTTCTTGTTCAGCTGGGCTTGGTGCCCCAAGTTCCAGTTTTTGTCGTGTTTTTGGTGTGCTACGGGTGGTCGGTGTTGACCACCTACGCTTCGTTGCGTATAGGTGAAATTGGAGTCGATTACTACAAGTCGCTCAAACCTTTGTTTTACTCGCTAATGAGTGCCCATAAAGATGTGGGACAAATTGAGGAGCTTAAAAAGAACCGAGCTTATCTCGCTGAGCGAGTGACAGAATTCTGTGACAAGTTTGGTCCAGGCTTGTTCAGCGACTATGACCGGTTCTACAAGAGGTATAATGGAGTCACCGACTTTGACGAGTTCTACGACCACGAGGAACCGTCACTGGCATACTCTGGTTTTAATATCCATAATCTTGCCGATGTACCAATTTTTTCGGGTGAAGCCAGTGATAGTGATAATGGGGAAGAAGCCGTGGGCCACGAGGAGGTGATTCCTACCAGTGAAAAGACCAAGTTGCGGCTTCGAAAGGCGATGCAAGAGCGGAGGGAAGAAGAGGAAGGTAATGGAGAGAATTAATGGAAAAAGTAATGGCGAGAGTATTGAAAAGTGCAGTGATAATGAATAAATGAAAGAGAACAAGTTGGGAAATAAAAGTGGTGAATGGTAATGAAATATTGAATTGAAAAGTGGGAAATGGTAAAGAAATAGTGCAGGAGCTCTTTCTCTTCAACTTTTAAATTTTGTAGTTTTACACTTTTTCACTTGTATTTTTCAGCAAGTAATGAATATCAGTGTGAAAGCTTGGTTGAAAATTGTTTAATTTAAACTATATACTGAAGAGTATGAATGAATAAGATACGAAAGAAGACTTGGAGAAAGTTGATTGAGTTAGTAAAATCAATTGCAATAAATATGAATTCAAGAAGTTGCAAAAATGAAAATGAAAATGAAAATGAACAAACGAAAATACATAAAATTGCAAAATTGCAAAAATGTCACAATTTCATAATGTCGTGTTTTGTCCAAATGTTAGCAACTCTCCACTATACAAACTCTACTTCTATTTCTCTACCCTTTTTTCACCACCTCTATTTCACTACACTCGTTTCTCGTTTCTCGTTTCTCTTTTTTTCGCATTCTCGTTTCTTTTCCTGCCCCGGATCGCGCAGGACGGATTTCCCGATCCGGTGGCAATCCCCGGCTCGCGCTCCTGCACCCGCGCTTATCGCAGCGTCACACTTGCCCTCGGCTGCGGACCGAAGGCGTCTTCATATTGTTTTTACCATGAAAGTCACCTTTAGATTATCCACAGAAGTTTCGTACTCTGTGACCATTCCTGACAACCTGACGGTGGAGGATCTTCATAACTCTGCAAAAGTAGCATGTCCAAGTGATTTTAAGCTTCCAAATGACTTTAAAGTGATTTATAACGGAGAGAAACTTGCACCTTATTCTCGGCTTTTAAGTGAGTTTAGCATGAGTGATGGAAGTGTGGTGATCTTGATGAGTAGCGGAGAAGCCAATAACCACGGGGGAGCATCCTCGGGTCAGAAAATGGCGGAACCAGCCAGTGGGGCACCAAGGAAAAAGTCGAGAAAGAACCGGTGTTCATTTGCTTCTTGTGGGTCTGCGCCACTCCGGATGGTGGGAGACTGCTCGCATTGCCAGGGAAAGTTCTGTGCCAAGCATCGGTTGCTAGAGAACCATTTGTGCCAAGGGTTACAGACATGTAAAGATAACGCCCACGAGCAGAATGCCATGAAGTTGCATAGCGAAAGTACACTTGCAAGTAGGGTATAGACGAGAAATGATAATGTTGATAAGTTAAGGATAAGTAAGCTCTAATCTCTCGCTAATTAGTCCGACTATCTTGCGCACACGCTCACCAAGTCGCACACACTAATCTCGCTAAGTAGTCGCTCATACTGATCTCTCGCTAATTAGTCGCACTATTTTGTCGCACACACCAATCTCACTCGCTAATTTGAGTCGCACATTCTCGCTAATTAGTCGCAATCTCACTAATCTTGTCGCAATTTTCGCACTTCTTCATCTTTTATTGGTCTACTTCTACTCTCTATTCATCTCCCTCGTCCTCTCCCCGAAGATTCTCAAGAATCTCCCTATACTTACCCTGAGTAGCCTTGTTGGCTCGAACGAGAATTTTCTCTGCTTCATCATACCATTTTTCCTGATCTGGAGAATCCATCTCGTACATGTTTCCTAACGAAATCATGGCTTCTGCCACATTAACCCACGTATCTGGGTCATCATCATCTTGGGCTTTCTTCAAGTACTTCAATGCTTCCTTAAAACTTTCTTGTGCCAACTTTTGACCTTCTTCCATTTGGAGTCCTTGCAACTCACCCAAACCAGCGTAATCATCATCGTACTTTAAAGTGGTATAAACGTTGGCTGGAACCTCTGCTTCTTGAAGATACGACTGACCCAATCTCGTACAAAGCTCACGTTGAAGCTGGGTAGTGTTTTCGGTTCTTTTCGTGACATTAGTTAGGAATTTAAGGGTATGGTTTCTCCACCAAAAGTTGTATTTGTCGGTGGCTTGAATATGGTAAAGGGGGTGATTTTCGGCCAATTGGATGACTTCTTCTTCTTCGTCTTCTTCCTCATCATCATCATCTTCTTTTTCTTCGTCTTCCTCTTCTTCCTTCTTGCAGAAATTGTCCATCATATCGAGCACATCGTCCAACGCTTGAAGAATGTCAAGATTGTCTTCGTTAAACTTTGAGTACTCCTTTCTGGCTTCTGCTTCGGTTTCGGCAACCTCATACACTGAAAGTGCTTCGTCCAACATCTCAGACACATTGGGATAGTCTCCAACCTGGGAGCTCACCTCGAGTGTGGAGATATACTGAAGTGGTATACGGGCTAGTAAAACTCGACTTTTTGCAAAATTGACATCGATGGACTTTGGATACGCAGCCAAACCAGCGTCCAAACGCTCCAAAGCCATCTGGAAACATTGGCTTGTTTCTTCGGGTTTATATTTGGCAAGCTCCGAGAGCGCAAGAGCATAGATAGCATGGAAATAATCGGGCAACGCCTCGTTCTTTTCGTCCCAGTTTCGAAGAAGACGATCGCACTCGTGTATAATTCCATTCACCATGAGCTCGTTCTCTTTATCCAGCTTACTGTAGGTGTTCCAGAGCGCTTGCAACTGAGCGAGCTCATCGTCGGCGTCAGCTTCCTCGTTCAATTCGACCCTTAGGGTTTCATTTGGCTTTTGTGAGGTTGCTGCTGTGCTTTGCAGGGTTTCAGTTTTCTGCTTTTTGGCTTTGGCCGCCTTGCCAAGTCCCAATTGTCGTTTAGCCATTTAGAAGTGAAGTTGCACCATAAATTGAAAAATCGGGCTGCCTGCAGGACCCCATCGCATTGCACGTGACGTTGTGTCATAGCGTTTGTTAATGCCAATGATGAATTAGTCAATTTCTCCAACTTTTTCTATGACAGCCCTCCTAACTGCTTCCACTTGTGTGGGCGAACGCCACTTGGTGATCGGGTGGTCACATGTAGCAGCACTTAGGGTGCAAACATTATTGGAATCCGGGGCCATTCCGGTTCTCGTTTCCCCACAAAATGACGATTCTTACAAATTTCCAGACACTATATTGGAGGATATTGCCAAGGGGAGGATTATACGAGTCGACCAAGCGTTCGAGTTGTCACATTTGACACTGTTGGGCCGAGAAGAAGTGGACAAAGTGGTGGATCGGGTGTATACTGTTTTACCCATTTCCAGTATTGAACTTAAAAACCTGATTTATACTCAATGTTGCAAATTACGAATACCTGTGAACACGTCGGACTCTCCTGAACTTTCTTCGTTCACGTTGTTGTCCACGTACAAATCTGGCGACTTTCAAATGGGAGTAACCACCAATGGAAAAGGCTGCAAATTGGCGGCACGATTGAAACGAGAACTTGCTGCTTCTCTTCCGTCGAATATTGGAGCGATTTGTAACAATGTCGGTGAGTTGCGCAAGGCGATCCAGGAGGAAGATCGGTTGGAATTTGAGACAAAAAACATCGGAGAGCACGACGACGATGCGGTCAATTCAAGTGCTCTCAACGCATTGGTCCATGAATTCAACATGTCTAAAGAAGAGAGAAAGATCCAAAGAACTCGGTGGCTCTCCCAGGTGGTGGAGTACTATCCGCTTGCAAAACTAGCGGAAGTTTCCATCGACGACTTGACATCAGCATATAAAAGACTGAAAGTCGAGAAAGAAGAAAAAGAAGAAAAAGCTGAAAATCTAAATAAAAAAGGAAGGATATCGTTGGTGGGCGCCGGTCCCGGTTCTGTTTCGCTTCTCACGCTCGGAGCACTCAACGAGATCAACTCGGCAGACTTAATTTTGGCAGATAAATTGGTGCCTCAGCAGGTTCTAGACCTCATTCCAACCCACCGGTGCAAATTATTTATCGCTCGAAAGTTCCCAGGAAACGCCGAGGCTGCTCAGCAGGAGCTCTTGGGTATGGGATTGGGTGCCCTTTATGAGGGAAAAAAAGTTGTGAGACTCAAACAGGGCGATCCATATATCTTTGGCCGTGGAGGTGAAGAGTACAATTTTTTTGCAAAACATGGATATACGCCGGTTGTGCTTCCAGGAATCACCTCGGCTCTCGCTGCTCCTGTAGCGGCTCAAATCACTCCCACACATAGAGAAGTGGCGGATCAGGTACTTATTTGTACGGGAACAGGAAGAAAAGGTGCCATGCCAAATATTCCCGAATTTGTGGGTTCACGAACCACCGTCTTTTTGATGGCATTGCATCGGGTCGTGGACCTTATTCCAACCCTTATCAGCAAAGGATGGGACGAAAATCTTCCTTGTGCTGTCGTTGAACGAGCTTCATGCCCTGATCAGCGAGTGGTTCGAGTCAAACTCAAAGACGTTGCGGCAGCTGTTGAGGCATGTGGGTCTCGTCCACCGGGTCTTCTCGTCACGGGATATGCGTGTGAAGTCATAGAAAAGCCAAGTGAGCTGAAAAAATGGATTATAGAAGAGGGATATGAGGATGTGGGGAGGATTAATTTGGAGAAGGAGTAGGGAGTAGGAGTAGAATGGAGAAGGTTCATAAACTATCAATGGTAGAGATATTGCTGATTATTGGCTGATTAGCTGCTTGGTTGCTGCTGTTGCAGTGCCTCGTCGACCTACTTGGCTAATCTTATAATTGAAGGTTTTCACGTGACCGCACACGCAGTTTGACGTTATCTTTTAGATCAGCAAAATAGACTTTCATCTGTGAATTCGTGGATTTGCACGAACGGAGTTTTTTTCTCTAAATACTTAGTTTGTGGTTTGACTTGATAAAAAGGGTAACTAATAGAAATGATGATTTTCTGGTATTCCACCCTCTAATTAGTTCCGGTTCAAATTGAGTTTCGCACACCGGAACCACATTTGGACCAAATATGATTTTGCGTGAGAATTATAATTCTTCACACTCCATTTCATTGGCCATAGGCCCTTCACTTTCTTTACACTTTTACATAACACAAAATTAGCTGTAAAGGACTTTCTGGTTTCCATTTTTGTTAACTTACCCTGCTTTCGTTTTCCGCAAAAGCCAACTTCGACCAAATGTGGATAAAACGATAAAATTGAATTGTTCTAAATTCTTCCTTCTTTTCTTGGAAAGCGCATCATTTGCAGCCATTTTTGACCACACAAAGTTCGGAAAAGTTGTGTGATGTACTAAACCTCTTGAGATTTGTAGTCAAGTACCACCTATCAATCATCTTTGATTTCACTATAATTTAGCTCATGATCTTCCACTCAAACCAGCTAGACGATATTGATTATGGATCATGAGGAGCTTATGCCAATAGAGGGCAACAACTATACAAGGCAACCAGCTAAAGAATCATCGAGTCAAATGGATGTCCAATTAAATTTTGCAACCATTTTATCGCACTCAAAGTGCATACAAATCAGTACTCTTATACTATACAATGAGAATGTACGAGTTCCGGACGAGAAACTGAAAAGTTGCAAGTTTGACTAAGAATTCAGTGAAAGAAACCTAATAGCCATATCTTGAACCACTGACCATTTTCCTGCACACGCTTCGCTCCTTCGCTGCGCTCATTCGCGGCGCGGTCTCTTCATGTTCCGCAGCACCAAATACCTCTCCCAGCTCATTTATCGCCAATCTTCTCGGCAATTGCTGAACACTGCCGACTTTGCGTTCGTGTTCGATATCGATGGAGTGCTTGTGCGCGGCTCAAAACCACTTCCCGGCGCAAAACCAGCACTTGAACTTCTTCGCCAAAATCAAGTTCCTTTTTTGCTTTTAACGAATGGCGGCGGAGTTACCGAAACTGAACGGGCGCTGTTCTTATCGGAACGAATTGGCGTGCCGCTTTCGCCTCGGCAACTTGTCCAGTCCCATACACCAATGAAGTCGTATATTGGACAATGGGACCGGGTGATGGTGGTTGGTGGTCCATACGATCTGGCCCGGAAATGTGCAATTGAGTATGGATTTAAGGACGTTCTCATGCCTCACGACTTGGTCAATGCCACTCCAGGCATTTCTCCACACCATCGGTACTCAAAGGAGTTTTTAGATCGATATGCATTGAGTCCATCGGAAGTAGACCTCGATAAACCGGTGGATGCAGTTCTTGTATTTAACGATTGCCGTGACATGGGAACCGATATTCAGGTGATTTTGGACCTTTTGAACTCGGAAAATGGAAAAATAGGCACAAAGAGACCGGTAAGTGGGGGCGGAACCGAACCGGCAATTCCTATAATTTTCAGCAATAATGATTTTTTGTGGGCAGCCGATTATCCTCTCCCCCGCTTTGGTCAGGGAGCTATCCGTATGATGGTGGAACGACTCTACAAAGAGCAAAACAACGGAGCTGAACTTCGGTCAAAAATTCTCGGAAAACCATTTGTGAGTCAATATGAATTTGCTGCAAAAACTCTTGTGGAGTGGAGTGGGGGACAACGGTTTCCGCCACTTTTACATGGTGGGGGACAATCCTGCGTCGGATATCCAAGGCGCTAACCGCAGCGCGTGGAGGTCGCTTCTCTTGCGTACGGGAGTGTATACAGATGGCGACGACATTCCTCTTGATCTGCGGCCGTCCGAGGGGGTTTTCGACGATGTGCTCGATGCGGTGAAGCACGTGCTCAAACTGCAATAACAGACTCGGCCGTTGTTTACCCTGGAGGTTTTGACCGCTGTCCGTCGGCTGATCTGAGCCGATGCAACAGTCGGCTGCGACGGACCGAGACGAGCCGCACATGGAACCTGTAAAATAAGTGCAGGTTGGACATGCGCATTAATTGTTTTTTTTTTTTGTGGGTTTTTGATGCACCATGCATGGAAATCGCTGCGGCTAGGTTTGCGAATAGAAAATAAAAATAAGGTTTACAAAAAAAAAAAATTGAAATTGCACTGGGAAACTGCGTGACATTGCATTGCAAGGAGGGGCTGGAATGCTCAAACCTTAATTTAGATTCAACTTACGGTGTTGCTCTACTATGATATTGCTCTATCGTCATTCTCATTTATTCATTCTAGGCTCATCTATGCGATGCGGCTGTGGTGTAACTGTGATCGTAGCCAACTGTGAGTGGAGGCGGCGGCGGGAATGAGGAAGATGTGGGTGATCCTAATGCAGATTCCGATTTCATGTCCGGTTGTTGCTTCTTGATCGCGATTCTCCTGCCGTTTTTGCCCTTGCAAACCTTATTATTCAACACCTCGGCCGCAGCTAATGCTGCCCCCTTTCTCTTAACCAACTTGGCATGAAACAACCCACATGCATTGCATAGCGTGCGTACCCCATTAGGTCCGCGTCTCCATTCCGGAGTTTCAGTGGTGCCCCATCGGTGGCATTTATTGCTCGGTTTATTAATCACTTCCGGGACACTATATTGTGAGTGTGGAGGAGTCGGAGGTGGCCGCTGGATGGTGTAGTATATCGGCTGGTAGTAATTTTGGCCATAGTTCACCGGTACAGGTGCCTGCGACCCACTTTGCTTCTGCTGAAATGGAACGTACAGGTATTGAGGAACATGGTGCATGACAGTTGCAGGCATCTGTCCATTATGGTGTACGTCATAAAACGGGGCTGATGGCGACGCCCTTATCAACGGAGTGGTGGCGCCGGAACTCGATGCAACACTGGGTGCCGACACGGAACTTGAAGCAGAACTAGAACTGGAACTGGAAACACTTGACTTGTTAAGTACATAATTAACTGGAGTAGACGGTTTTGGAAGCTCGAAAGGTTGTCTGGAAGTATAGTGTCTTAAACTAGAAGCAGATGTCAATTCACTTATGGAAGGTAATTTGATCCTTGTAGATGTAGGTAGCTGTGGCGGTTTACTTTCGAATGTACTGGAGCACATTTTTCAAAATAGGCTTGGTGGTTAAAAATTAGATTAGAAGTTTGGCGTAACCAGGGGATGAGGCTACTTATATATGCAGTTAAAATTGGACTCCGGACGGTTTATTCCGGAACTGTAATTACAGAAATAGCGCTCGCCAAAATCTGCACCTCAGGCACAACTACTGCGACCGAGGCAACTGCAGGCTGCATAGAACCGCAGGGATGCATGCAAGAATATACGCTCGGGGCACGTGACTCCCCCCACCCCATGTTTCATTGGACCCTCACAAACCACAAGAACAAATACAACTTAAAGCGCGTTTAAAAACAGCTGTAGATTAACCACCAACTATAGATTCTTGTGAATGAAGACCGTTTTATCAAGTTGAAGTATTGCCCATTTTAGCTTGGTGAGACCAGTCAAACTACCGGCCAGGCGCAAAGATGGTGCAATGTATCTCCGCGCGATTACTTCCGGCCATCAATGAAGGCTATGCATTTACGGGCATATCCCCGAGGTAGATCGTCGAGATCATCCGCTTTTTTTGTGCTGTAATTCAGGTAAAAAAAGGTGCATGGCGCGACCTTACCCATTGGGTTGCCAACCGAGGTAAGCCGCAGATTTTCCTCAACTACCGCATGCATAGCGCGCGCGTAGATGCATGAGCCAGAAATAGAAGTCGATAAGCAAGTGACATAGAATGATAATTGCATATGCCATATATGTGCAGCTAAATCATGCAGAAAACCATCAAAAGGTTGTTTCCTACAATCATCAACAATTTTCCGATTCTTCCTTTTCTTCCCGTCTAACTGTGCTCACGGAGATGCCAGCAACATTATTTTTTGACTTCCAAAAATTGGCCTTGTTTGGCCCAGCTGCGCTGTTTCAGTCGTTTGACAACGGTGCTTAAAATGCAGCTCGGTAATCGAAACCGCGGTAAAGCAAGTGGTACCGAAAAGGAACCGGCCCGATTGACCGGTGAGATCTGACGGCCAAGCCAAATCGTACCACTCCAATGTGGCCCAACTTATCGTAGGAATTCCGATGCACATTTTAGCGATGTTACATTGCGCGCAAATTTGCTAGCCGATGGTGCATTGATATTGCATTTATGGTGCATTCGCGAAAAGTGTGTGGACGGCATGTGCGCTCCGCCAGCAAAGCGCTTAAAAGAATAGTCCCGGAAGATGGCCGGGAAGGTGGCCCGAGTCCGAGCCACATAAAATACTGTAACGGTAAAGGTTTCACTCAACACGTTTTTACAACACCGTATCGATACCTCGCGTAACCTTACTGAGGTTTCGAATCTTCACCTGCACGAACGACGGGTGTTCCATGCACCTTCCTGCCTCTAATGCCTGTTTTGGCGGCGGGGTAGATGCGGCATACAGTTTCCAGCCGCGCAGTTTAGTGCGACTAGATGCCGGGACCTGCCTAGTGGCCAACTCAATCTTAACGCGCATTTCAGCAAGATCGATTCCTTAATTAAACCACAACGAGGCAAAATTAGGTGAATGTGGCGCTTAAACCGCTTAAATTTTCGCTGCAAAAAGCCATGATATACGTGCCATCTGCCACAACATTATATATCGTATTCAAGCATTTTGCTATTGTATGATCCCATTGAATGTCGGCGAACAATCTCGGCTTCAAACTTGTGTTCCATTACGTCGATGTACGTACATGCCAAGACGGATGGTGAAATGCAAAAAAAAAAAATGCGCCTTTGGGAATTGCATGGGGCAATTAATGCCGGGTTGACTCCGATCTTGACATCGCCATACGGGACAAAAGCATCTGAAATAACCCGTTTCAGATGGTGCGTAAACCCGCCATCAAACTCAATTTTGGTAGGTAGGTGCATGCGTCTCATATGCCCAGACCATCTGCACGCGGTAAGATCATGCCGGCCAAGTTCCACACGGGCACGGGCTACAACCACCGCACGCGACGCACATCACGCGACTGCCGGAACTCGTCGCTGGTGTCCGCTGATTTTAATGGATCTTGGTGTTTGGGTGGGAAAGCGTTTAGCTGGGTTTGTGGGTGTTTGGGCTTGTGGTGTTGGGCCTCCTACACTTCTCACCAATCGCGAACGTCAAGTCTCCATCATGACAGACACTGCCGCCTATGAATATCCTGCCATTCGTAAGTCTTTTCAACGTTTCCAAATTATGTTTGCATGCAGAATACTAATCCAGCATCGCAGAGCGATTTAGATGCGCATGACGTGCCATTTCTTCACAGAGACCAATGTGCAGCCCATTTGATCACCTACTATAAATGTCTTGACAAGGGTACTTCTTTCTGTTCCAAGGCCAAAGACGAGTTCTACAAGTGCCAGTATACGTTGTTGAAGCAGAGGCTTGAAAAGTAGGAGAGAAGAACAAGAAATAAAGAAGAATAAGAAGAAGAATGAAGAACAAGAAATAAAGAAGAATAAGGAAGAAGAAGAAGAAGAAGAAGAAGAAGAAGAAGAAGAAGAAGAAGAAGAAGAAGAAGAAGAAGAAGAAGAAGCATGGAGGCTGAGTCGTAGAGACAGTGCTACCGCTCATTCTATGGTTCCATAGTCATAAGATGAATAAATATCACATAGAAGTGGCTACAATGAACTGAAGAAAAGGTCAAGAAAAAGTCAATTGACCTCAACTTGACTTTTAACACAATATGTTTCAATGTCCATTAAGATGCCTTCGATATTTCCTCAAATCTCCATTATCTCTTATATATCTCTTATTCTATCTTCATCTCTGTCTTCGTCTTTTCATCCGTCTCTCGTCCTGCACACACCCCCATGATTTTCGCCAATCTCAATTGGTTCTTCATCATGTCTGTCACCGAGTTCCCCCCTCTTCTTTCCGAGGACGATTTACAAAAGTACAAGGTTCCCTTGCGCTGGAGAGACCGCTGCGCAGCATACTTTGCTCTTCACCAGATTTGTTTGATTCGTCAATCGGCTAATTCCTCGGTTCTGTGCAAACATGATAAACACTCGTGGGAAGAATGTGAAAATTTGGACTTTATAAGAAGACAAAAGGAGTTGAAGGAGGCCAAGGAGCAGAAGAGGGCTCAGATGTAGTTAGCATAATACATGAATAGGCGAGCGAAGCGAGCATGACAAATGAATGAAACTGAAAGAAGACAATCAAAAGAGACTAATTTTTGAAGGAACTTACGCTTTGTGTACTAAGTGATCAGTCTCTTCAGTCTCTTCAGTCATTTCAGTCATTTCAGTCTTGTTCTTTTTGTCAATTCTCACAAATATCACAACTATTTCATTCTTCAATTGGACTGAGCTATTAGCCACCAGCCACTTTTCCATTACTTGGTTGCATTTCTGTCTTTTCCTCTGCATTTTCTTTCTTTGTGTCTTCTTTTGTCGCTACCTCCCTTTTTCCTGTTCTACTTTCCACTCTTCTACGTTCTACATTAAGCTACATTCTACCATCCTCATCTCTCTTCACTTTTACTTTCTCTTTTTGTTCGACAACTTGTCGGCCCGGACCTAGATCCACGCAGTGACAAGCCGTCGGTCGCTCTGTCTCCGCTGTCCACACTCCATACCGATTTACGCGGTACCAAGCTCTATCAATATTTCGGAGTTATCTATCTGAAGAAACAGCGAGAAAAAACGAATATATAGTGGCGGTCTGAAAAGTACGCCGCGACGTAAGCGACATACCGCTTACCCCAAAAGAAAACAGAAGACCAATTGAACAAGGTCTACTAGATGCATAGCTTAGACACTACTTGGACATTAGCCAGGCACCACTTTCACAGAATTAAATCAACATCCAATCTCATTTTTTTGGTCTCTTCTCAGTATGGCTCCTAGCGTGACCGCAGCCCATTTTCCTCCTTATTTTCGCAGTACCATTGTCGCAGCCCATTCGCGGCAATAATTCGCACTTCTAATCACCATGGCAAAGAAGGAGAACCAACAATTAAAGGTCGTTTCCGGCGAACCAGTAGAGTTAGACGACGAAATCGACTCTACCAAGCCCGCTGAATCCAAAGAATCCACTACGAAAACCCCAAATGAAACAGAAACAAAAACAAATTCAGATTCAAAAATCCCGGCCCCCGCTGGCGATATTGCTGTGACTGAAAAGGATTCAAAAGAAACCGATAAGGAGACCAAGACGTCTACTACAGAAGAGAACGCCACCAAGACCACTTCAGACACAAAACCAGACACGAAAGACGTTGGTGGGGACAAATTGGACAACAAACTAAACAAATCCGGTGACGAAAATGCGCCTCCACCGCCTCCAAGACCAATTTCGCCTGTAACCCAAATCACCAAGGACCTCAAGGACGCGTTCCCCAACATCGAGGACAAGTACATTACCGCTGTGCTTGTTGCCTCGGAAGGAAAACTCGATCCCGCTTTCAATGCGTTGTTGTACATTTCTGACCCCACGTTCAAACCGGACATTCCCGTGCCTTCCGCCTCCGCTGGGCCTCCGCCGCCCCCCAAGGGGTTGACAGACGACGAGAAGTTGGCGAGGAAGCTCCAGAAGGAATTTGAGCGGGAAGATCGTCGCCAGAGAGCCGCCAGGGACGCTCGTAGAAAGGGCCGGCCGGTGCCTCCACGGCCTCAAGATTCCGACGAAAGTCCTGATGAATTCGGCCAGATTAAGGAGACATTCACACAGGGATTCGAAGAGGCTCGTTCAACATTAAATGGCTGGGTGAGTGGACTTACTCGGAAATTTCAGGAACCCAACGATCAGAGCGGAACCAACCAGAGCCCCAAACTTTTCGGAGCGTTGGGCGGCTCGTCCTTCAACAGCAGCGAACGTAAGTCTGGCTTCGACAAAGACCCCGAGATCCTCTCCAACGATTTCCACACCAAAATCAGCATGAAAGACGAACAAGAAACGGCGCCTCAACTTCCTAAACGCCAGGAAAATAAATGGCAGCCATTGAACCCGGATGTGCCCGTCAATCTGGATGCATTTTTGGTGACGGACAGCGAGGACGAAGAGGAGGGAAGAAAGAAGTGAGAGAAGAGAGGAGGTGAAGGTGAAGGTGAGATCGAGAGTGAACGTGAGAATGAGAGTTTCAAGAGAAGTGCGAAATGAGAGTGAAAAGTCAGTAAGTGATAATGAACATGATAAATAACAGAAGTATACTACAGCTCCACAACAATCTTATTTCTTCTTGTCGTTTAATGTTTATTGGCGATACAACTCCTCCTATATACACGCCATTTCGTCATGTCGTCATAAATACATCATGTTCGGAACAAATTGAGCGTCCGAAACATGGGTTTTTCGCCCCGCCCGTTCAAGCACTGCTGAACGTCGCCAAGGCTATGATGATATCGACTCCAGTCCACCACCGGCGCCGTCAACACCCGCGCTGGCCGCGGCAACTTGAGGTCGCCCTTGACCAACTTTAGGAAAAAATCGCGGGTTTGTTCGTCGTTTTGTAGCCGGAGCGTCTCCAACTCGCGGATATCATTCTCGATACGTTCCTTGTGTGCTTGAAGTACCCGGAGTGACGATGTAAGTGCCACGTAATCGGCGTTGTTCTGAAGATTATGAGGATCATGGCGGCTGCGTTCCAAGCTCGCCTGCTGTTCTTCAAAGTCGTCCTCCTCGTCCTTGGGAGTCAACAACGGCGAGTTCTCATAGTGGCGATTATTAGAAAGTTCAAACGTAACCGATTTCTGCCGCGGTCTTGGAGGCGACAGTGTTTGTGTGTCAGATGGGGGTGGAGATCTCTCCTGCTGATGCTTCTTGTAGTTGGGGCGAATCTTTTTCAAGTTACTGTTGGTAATATCTTCCAACTCTGCCTTTCTCTTTGTTTTTTGCGGTGGTTTTGCCGCCACCTTAATTGCCATTTTTCACCGTGGCTGGACTCGAACCCGTGTATATGTGGAAAGTAAGGAAATGCGGTAAGGCAACGTAAGGGCGTTGCAATCCGATATATGTAGACACCTGGCTCCCTAGGGTGACAAAAAGCCTGGGATGAGAAGGAAGGTATTTTAGTTTTGGAGGAGGGGATACGTCGATGGCGCTTGTCGCGACAATAAGGGGCGGGTTACCCGGCCGATGTCTGGGTGTTCTGCAGCAATCGGAGTACGATTCGCCGTATGTGGCACCGGTGGCCGCACGCGCCCGTTGTGGGCTGATGCGTGGAACCTGCACCACGGAATATATGCACAGAATCCGATTCTCATTATTTTCTCTTTTTCTCTTCTTCGATTCCTTTTGCTTCGTCTTTCTTCTCAATCTTCTGCAAGTTCTTGATATAGCCCACTGCGCGATTGGCATCGGACTTCATATCCTGAGCCTGGATCTTCCACTTGTAGAAAAATCCGTGTTTCTGTCGCAATTCCTTGCGTTTTTTCTCCACTTCTCGATTTACAATTCCGACTTGCTCGTCGTATGGGATTCCCGCTTCGGCTTCGGCAATGGTTTCCTTGCCAAAGAGAAAATCAAAAACTCGACCATCACTCCAAAAAAATCCTTTTCTATCAACTATCCAATTTTTTCCAGAAGGCGCTTCTTTCAACACAAAAAAGAAAAGCGAGCTGTCTGCGGTGCCATAGAACCCACGTCCGGTCCACACTCTGCTCTTATGTTTGCGCAGGATATTGGCAAGTGGAATCGTATATACTGGAGTAGCGGTTCCAGGAACCAAAGGATAGGCGGTGAACCGTACATGTTCCACTGGTCCAGGAAGGTACCACATACGACGGATGAGCCGAGTGGGAAACTTGGCCACGGCAAAAGCTGCCACAAACATGGTAGCTCCAAAACCCAGATATTTGACCAAAGAAATGAACCATTCTCTTTTGCGAACTGGACCCGTCAACTCTCGCTCATTTTTTTCGTAGTCTTCGTTAGCTTGAAACCAGGCATATTCTGCCAAAACTATTCCATATACCGTAAACATAACTCCACAGCAAAAACATGCAAGAAAATAGAGCCGGTGGGGTTCCGCTTCGTAGATCAATTCCGGTTCTTTCTTCCTCTTAAGAATTTGAAGAACCTGACGAAACGTCATATTGGGTCCCACTTGAGGTACTCCCGGCCTGGGCAAAAGTGTGGGCACGTTTTCCTTGCCCAAGGGAAATTTTGGCATTCTTTGTTTCCAGCCATCAGATTGGGTGGATTCTCCAGGAATATGCTGTTTCAATTGTTTCCACTCGCCGGGTCCTGGAGCGTTTTTCCGAGTATCTGGGACTTGTGGCTTGTAGCGGACACCCAAAAGTGCCCGAAAAACCGTTCTGGGTGCTCTGAGAGCCTGGTGGGGGCCGATTAAGCGGAGCATAAAATGAGAGAAAAAACGAGATTTGTGAAACTGAAAATTTGATTGGGTGGATGGGTGGATTCTGAGAACGAGAATGGGTGGTTGCAACGAGGGAGTAGAAAACGAGAAATGGATCATTTAGATGAAGAAATGATTCATTTGTAGTTTAGATCTTGAGAGGTCCTCAATTGAATACTTCTCTCTCACACAATTTTCAATTGAAAATCTCTATTTTTCTCAGTGAATATCTTCTCGATCATATCTTCTTGATAATATCCTCGTGATAATATATTCACGATAACATCTTCTCGATAATTTCTGCTCGTTAATTTCTTCTCGATGATATCGTTGTGATAATATATTCACGATAATATCTTCTCGATAACCATATTATCTTCTCGATAACATCCTCGCGATAATTTATGCTCAATGATCTCTTCTCGATATCTTCTAGAATATCTTCTTCATCTCACTTTCAACATAGTTTTCACTCAAATCGAAATAATAATCCTTTCATGATTTCAATTGTAGAATTGTGGCATCTTCCTGTTCAAATCTCTCTTCTCTCAGTACAATTTTTCACTCAAATTCAAACCTCATTTTCTGGATATTCTGGAAGATCAAGTTCTCCATTCCTGGTCAAGATTCCCCGAAGAGTTTCAAGGAGACTTACTTGAAATTAACTCATTCTTTCATGGCAAGTACCAGAAATACTAATAACTTTTCAAGCTCTCGTTTTCCCTATCTTTGGAGCTTCTACCCAATTGCACTCAGTATTTTTCAATAATTACCATTTCCATCCTTCACCTCTTCGAGGCTTGCCTCTACCTTTTTCTTGGCTTCACCTGCGTTTCAGCTCGTTTCAACTGAACCGGATGAAGTCCCACATACTTTCCGTTCATCTCTTTAAAGGCACGAAGATAGTCTTCAGCACTGGAAAAAGCCACAAATCCGTACCCCTTGTTCTTGTCTGTGCGCTTGTCTCGCGGAACCCTTGCCTTAACAAAAGAAGGGTACTTTTCAAACGCTTCTACCAAAAGTTGGTCGTTTGCATCGGGGCCCAAATTGCCCACAAAGAGCCGAAAATGGTTGGGATCCCATTCCACCAACGTGTCATCTTTCCAAGATTTGCCATTGGCACTGCGGCGAACTGTCTTGCTTGGTTTGGAAACCTTTGAATAAGGCGAGTTTTCAGAACCTTTATGTGGAAGTTTATCAGAAACTTTAGAAACTTTACCGGAAGTATTATATTGACCACGTTGGTGAACAGTATCCGGTCGAGCTTGGTTTTGAACAATTTCCGGTCGAGTTTTGTTCTGAAAATGACCTTCATATTGACCACTCTTTTGTGCCCCATGGAGGTAGCTGGCTGCCCTAGAACCTCCCGCGAGTCTTCTGTCCGATGATTTAGACATAAGAACTTTCACTACTCCAGAATCTTTCAAAGTTTCTCCAGAACTAACTCAATTTATCTCTTTAGAATTACTTTCAATTACTCCAATTCTCAAGTAAAATCTCCAGAGCTCACCTCTGAGTTCCTTCAGAATTCTGAATTTCGCGCGCACCGATCTCATCTCATCACCTCCACTCCATCGCATCATGTTCATCCTCTCCGAGGTGTCGGACATCGTCAAAATCCCGCCCCACACATTCCACATCCCCATAAACGAAGCCGTGACCAACGAGCTCCACAAAAAATACGCAAACAAAGTAATTGCAAATTTGGGCTTGGTGGTTGCCGTATGGGACTTGCTGGAAATTCACGATGGACAGCTCAAACCGGGCGACGGAGCTTCTTTTGTCAAGGTCCGGTTCCGGTGCGTGGTATGGAAGCCTTTTGTGGGCGAAATTTTGTCGGGATGGGTGACACAATGTACGGCCGAAGGCATCAAAATCGGGATGCGATTTTTTGATGAAATATTTGTCCCTAAAAACTACTTTTTCGAAAACTGTGAGTTTAAACCAGTCGAAAAAGCTTGGGTGTGGAAGCCGGACGATGAAACTGAGTTGTATATTGATGTAAATGAAAGGGTGCGATTTCGAGTCGAAGAAGAGGTTTTCCTGAGCATTAAACCTCGGCCTACAAATCAGGATAATCAAGAGGAAGACAACAAGGTCCCACCGTATGCATTGATTGCATCGTGTCAGACCGACGGCATGGGCTGTGTCTCGTGGTGGGATTAAGAAAGACAGTACTAATTATATTGCATATACTGGCTGGTGGAGCTGAACTTGAGGTTGCCTTTGATCACCTTTTCCACCGCCTTCAAAAAGTCCTTTTCTGTAGCAACTTTTCTTCGAGCACGTATAGCAAACATCCCTGCCTCCGTACACACCAGTCGCAACTCGGCTCCGGTAGCGTTGGGACACAACCGGGAAATCAATTCCCATCGAATGTCCTTTTCACAGCTCATGGTCTTGGAATGAATACGGAAAATGTTGGCGCGGCCCTCAAGGTCTGGCAACGAAAATTCTACCTTTCTATCGATTCTTCCAGGACGCAACAACGCCGGGTCAAGAGTGTTGGGTCTATTGGTTGCAAACATCACCTTGATGTTACCACGGGGGTCGAATCCGTCTAATTGTGTGATCAACTCCAACATGGTTCTTTGCACCTCGTTGTCACCACCAGCGCCGTCGTCGAAACGAGCGCCTCCAATGGCATCGACCTCGTCAAAGAAAATAATGCATGCTTTTTTCGTCCTGGCCATTTCGAAGAGTTCGCGCACCATTCTGGCACCCTCACCAACGTACTTTTGCACCAATTCGGAGCCAATGACACGAATGAACGTGGCGTCGGTTCTGTTGGCTACCGCACGCGCACAGAGCGTTTTCCCGGTGCCCGGAGGACCATAGAGTAATATACCTTTCGGAGGATCAATGCCCAATTTGACAAACCGTTCCGGCAGCAACAACGGCAATTCCACCACCTCACGTAACTTTTCGATCTGTTCTTTACATCCGCCCACATCGCTGTACGTCACGTCCGGCTTTTCTTCGACTGTCATCATGGTAACACTGGGATCGATCCGAGGAGGAAGCGGAAGCTGAATCTCGTACTTTTGCCTATCGACCCCAACTCTCATTCCCTCCTCGATATCCGTGGGTGACACTCTTTCGCCCAACCCCACCACAAACTTGGCTATCTGCTTGATGTTGATCACATACTTGGCCTTATTATCAGCATTTTGAATGACTAAATCCAGTGACGGAGGCGCCACCGCCTCGATGATTTTTGTGCACCGAGCAACTTGTAACGGCTGTTCTTCCGACATTCTCTGTTTGTCTCCCCGTACATCCCATAAGTGAGGTGGCGCGAGACCAGTATCCAGCTCCTTAATACCTATATTTTCCTTAATTCGTTCTTCGATCGTCTTCAAATCTTGCTCGATTTGCTTGAGAGCCGCGGCATAAGGAGCAGCTCCGTAAGTCTTAAGAACCTTGATATCGCCTTCACTCAATGGTGTGATCTTTTCGGGCGCGTCATCTTCGTCGGGAGCTACGTATTTGTCCCAATCGGCTTTGGGAGGCATGGCAGTGAAGTGGCGACAATCGAGTGCGGAAGGTTACAATAGAATACAGGAAAATCAAAAATCACCAGAGTATATGCAGGAAGAAAAAGAGTAGAAGAACTGTATGAATCGTTAATCATTAGTATGTATGTTATAGCAACTGCTTCACTTCCCCCACCATCTCCCGCTGAGCCAGACCCAATTCCGTGGTGTCGCCGTTGGCATCGGATCTTATCAGGAGCATTGCAAAGTCCGCAAGTCTTTGCTGGAACCGGTCCACTTTGGAAGCATAAGGGCCATTTTGTCGGCTTAAAAATTTCACAATATTCACAATTAGTTGAAGATTATTGTTAAAATCGGCAAACTCGGACGCCGGGTCGGTACTTTCCAAAATCCGCTGGAGTGAATCTAAAGTACATTTGATAACTCGGAAGAGCAGCTGGTACCAGAATAAGTTGTGCAAACTTAAACCACAATTCTTGTTATTTTCGCTGATGAGTAAGGTAAACGAGTTCAGCAAAAACTGAAGTGTGAACTGCGACAGGTGGCTCTCGGAAACTTGGTCCATTTCCACAAAAAGATAATAGTATTTCATGTTGACTTGAGAGACGTAATGTTGAAGCATTGGGCTGTCGCAGTAGCGGGTATGGATGATTTTGCTGGTGGAAATACGCCATTTTTCCAAGTCTCTGGCAAGGTCCTTGAGGCTCTCTTTCAGCGAAATCGCCAACTTGTGGCATACAAGTCGGTCCACTAGTTTGTAGTAGGATATTTCCTGGTTTATGACGTCGAGATTATTGTCTGGTTGACCATGGAGGGAGGCGGTTAGCGGGAAAGACAGGGAAATAAACTCGTCTGAAGGTATTTGGCTTGGTTTGTTGCGCAAAATACTCAATTCTTTATCGAAATTGTAAATAGACCAAAAAAGCCGCTGTGAAAGAACATCCTGGGTTTTGTACAAATCGAGTTGAACGGCTATTCTGTCTAATGCTCCCACGATACTCCAGCAGAGGTCCGAGTGGTACATGTGCAACGAGTAGATACCCAAAAGAAGAAGCAAGCGGACGTTTTCCAAATCCAGACTCTGGCTCATGTCAAAGTCGATAATGTCTACAATTGACTCGATGATTTTTTCGCTGAAAAATGTGGAAAAGGTGTTCGACTTGGTGTTGGAATCGTGTATAAGCAGGCCTATGGCCATCACAAGGTAGCCGTCGAGATTGACAATGGCTTCTTGGTCGAAATTTATGCGGCTAAACCACGAGAAAAACCGGGTTTGCGAAATGAACGGATACTTGGTTCCATAATTGACAAAAAAGCTGTTGGCAAAAGTATGAGCTTTCTCCTCGGGAACAGAGTCCATGGTGATATACTCCTCACGTAAATTCATGGGAGTTGAAGGAATCAACGCTCGAAGAGCAGAACGCTTCGCAATCAGTGCCCGATGGCTCAACCGACGAGCACCCAACTTTGGAGACTCTGTGCCGTTCGAGAGCAACGACGGAACAGAAGTATGGCTTCTGGAGCCGTTCACAGGCCCATCTATAACATGGAACCGTTCTGGTGTTGGTTCGGATGAATTTGTCGTTTCTGTTTTTCTTCGCTTGGCCTTCTTGTCTTCATATTCACATTCGCTACCCAACCTGGTGCAGTGGGAGCATCGAGGAAACTCCCTGGAACACTTCTTTTTGAGCCGGTAGCATCTATTACAGCTGTTTGCAAAATGCGACGGTGGTTCATAATCAGAATTTGTGTCTTTATTTTCTTGAATAGTTGGTCCAGATGCCTGCAAAGGCTCCGCCGTGCGCACAGCCGACTCTGTTTGAGTCACAGAGCCCAAACGGAACTTTGTGGCCATGGCGCCGTTGCCCATGGGCCGCTTGTAGTAAAAGCTCATAAAGAGAAGTTTGCGGCGGAGAAAATATCGCGGCGGCGCCGACGGTGGGCGGGTGCGAAATTGCCCGAATGGGAAAGTGGGCCGGAAACGGAGCATGTTACGAATAGAAAGGTTAGAACAATGTAACTCAAAACCATTATTATTTCATTAATCATTCGGTCAAAGCCAATTCGGACTCAACGTCTCAAAAATTATTTAATATCTTTTTTTCAACTTTTTTACTTTTTACTTTTTCACTTTTTTCATTCCAATCTTCACTTTATTCCTTCTCTATTTACAATGCATATGCCGCCTCTCCTTTTTCAGTTTCCGCCTCTCCTTCCTCCATCTCCCTCTGCTTGGCAAACTCCTGTCTGGCCCTCAGGCGCAAATCGTCCAACAAAAATGTCTGGTCTCGAGGATTAATTGGTGGTAAGGCTTCGTGAGAAACGAGCCCCAACGGCCAGTGTTCGTCGTCTCCTTTGCGCCACAAACTCTCCCACATGAGCCTGGTGTTCTCCAACTCAAATTCCTCAATCACATGTGCAAGATCGGCTATGGCTTCTTGCAGATATATTGGTCTGTACTGGCCAGAGTACCATAAGTTTCCCTCGTCGTTCAATTTACGCATTTGTTTCAATTCTTTCTTTTGGTGGATGTCCCGCGCTCTCCGGAGATCCACCAAGCCCTTGTAGGCGGCCACAGCGTATTCATAATTGTCGAAATTTGCAACACACATAATTCTCCAAAGATCATTTCGACGACTGGGTCTTCTGTTTTCCCAGTTGGGACGTGGAAATTGCTGGTCTATTTGACTTTGGTGGTACGCGGGCACCTGTGAGTACAAAACCTGGCCCGAAAACAAGTTTTTAAACATGAATACTTGAGGAGCCATTTCGAGCCGTTGCAAATCCGCCTCTGATTTCTCGCCCTCGGCTATCCGTGCGCCCAAAACTTTCCTGGACTTCATCTGCTCGATGAGGAACTTCCTCATGCGCTTTTCAGCTCTCATTCGCATTGGCATGGTGGCGGGTGTGGGTAGCTAAAAGACGGTTTGCAAGCTGACGAAATTCAATTTTTCAACAGAGTCGTGCGCGCACAAAAATATAGAACCAAAAAAATTCCAATTAAAAGGAATAACCAGAAAGGCCATTGGCACAAGAAGAAGACGACGCAATCACTCTGGACCCACTAACCTATAGTTTTTCAAATTTGAACTTTTCTGAGGAATTTCCTTACCCCACAACCAAGTCACGTGACACCACCCACCAGTTTCATCGCTGCTCAGCTACACGTCAATGGCCACTTTTTCGACGGTAATCCAGGTTGTGCCGTTTTTCTGTTTTCAGGCGGCTGTCTTCGGGTGGACATTCAAGTATGCGTTGTCGTCCAGTATACTTGAGTCTTATGGGCTGGGAGTAACTGCTCGAAAAAAAGATATCAACAATTATATCTATGATAATTTCAACAAGCGATACGGTCTCAAGTTGATCCTGGTGGACGTATCGACGCTACAAAACGATGTGGACGAGAAAGAAAACTTCAAACGACACGGATATAAAGTTATGTCACTGGTGTCAAACTTGCAGGATGCAGTGGTTCGTGCAGCGTTCGCTGCATGCACATGCAGCAGTGTATCGATGATTGTACTAATGATGTGTGAATTGGGAGGTTTCATGGCTGAGCTGGCTCGGGCCATACTTTTTGTCATCACGGTGGATACGTTGATCATTCTACTTACTATGGTGTTGCCATATTTGACAATGTCGATTTTAATTGACGAATCGGTGTTTCCCACCAAACCGAGAACAAGAATAATTGCAGCCATTTGCTATATATTGTGGTTCTATGTCCTCCACAAGTTCAGCGATTTGTCCCAGACATTCACTCCGGCCTCGACATACGATACCCGGTCAATTATAGAACGCAAAGTGAATCAAGTAGCAATTGCTGGTATTACTACCATGGCTATATTTTCAGGCATTGGGTCTGCTTCTACGGTTTCGGACCATGCAAAGTTGCTCAGGCGAGCGGTAGGCAGAGTTGGGTCGAGAAAGAAGATAATTACCGAAGCAGAACTCAATTCTCTCATCCAGTCGTATAATCATACTGCAGCCTTGGCGACTAAAAGAAGAGAAGAACTCGATAGAATGCTAGTTGCGCACGGAGGAACCATTTACAACAAGTCCAATGCCTCTACCGACTCGTTTGGCTCACCCAAAAAGAACAGATTGGGCGGAATTATTCATAAAGTACAGTCGTTTGCTAGCATGTCCAGCTTGGGACTCGGTAAGGAACAGCGAGATGAGCAGGAGCTCAGCAATGAAATTGACTCGTTGTGTACACTCCAGAACCACATTTACGACGAATTGACCAAAAAATTGGCATCTTTTGCAAGTCAAGAAGACGGTATGAAGCTGACTTTAGCCGGAATAATTGTTAAATTTTTCACATTTGGCTTTGCAGTTTACTGCGTTAATAGAATCGCAATTGTGGTTTTGGTGCGACTTCCTTCGAGGATGATTTATGGAGATGGAAGTAAAAAATCCGCTTCAAACTCACTGGATGCTCTTGCATTCACTTTAGCCCATCTAGTGCAACTTTTCATCGGAGAAGACACAATTTCCGAGATTCAACTCATCAACCAGATTGCACTTGCATTATCTGGAGGATTGTTCATTTGCACATTTACGTCGGTACTCAACACATTCAAGTCGTTTGCCAAATTTCTTCCCTCATTTACCAAAGTTTCTGACAAATCCAAAAACCACTTGAAGCATCTCGTCATTGCCGAGCTTTTGGGAGTGTATGTGATTTCTACCGGACTCCTCATTCGCACCAATCTACCCCAAAACCTCTCGGACCAAATCACAAGAATTCTTTCCTTGTCGGGATCTACCGTGTCTGCGGAAACCGGAATAACGGCCCGAGAAATACGGTTTATAGATAGTTGGTTCGACAAGATGTACGGGATTTCGTGTCTCGCGACCATTATTCTGCTCTGGCTTCGACATTTGATCGACGCCGAAGACACCACATACGACGAGGAGTCGTTGGTTGAGGACTTTAGCTACAAAACTTTATAGAATCAATAAGTCATTGAAAGTCCCCACTGGTGTTCCCCACAGGTGCGGCGGCGGATTGGCGCCGTAACTCCGCATCGTGCATATGCATATTTCAAAGCACATGCATGCTTGCGACCGGTATAACTTCAGCACCCTTGCTGCCTCAATCCAAATGGCTACTTTACAATTAACCAAGGAGTCTCACAAGGACCCCGCCAAGTTTCGGATCACGTATGAAGACGCAAATAGGGTGCTTGGAGAGAAAAAGACATGGGCGCGAGCTGATGGACCTGCGTTGAAAACCCTGTCCAAGGTTGCCATAATTGGCGGTGGATTTGGAGGTATTGCTGCTGCCATGAGATTCAAGAAACAAATGAAGGAAGAAGATTTTGTGATCTTTGAAAAACACGATCAATTTGGCGGAACTTGGTGGGCAAATACATACCCAGGATGTGCCTCGGATATACCTGCTTTATGGTACTCTTTTTATGATGAGCTTAACAAGAACTGGAGTGAGCTCCAGCCTCCACAGTACGAGATGGAGGAGTATATCTTGCAAGTGGTGAAAAAGTACAAGCTTGAAGAGAAGGCAAGGTGCAAAAGTGCCATCGAAAAATTTGTGTGGGATGACGAGAATAGCGAATGGGTACTTCATGGTGTTAATCTTGAAAACGGTCAAGCAATTGAGCACAGGTCCAAGATAGTGGCTCTGGCTCGCGGAGGCTTGGTTATGCCCAACCAATTCCGGGCCAAAGGGTTGGAAAATTTCAAAGGTGTATATATGCATTCTGCACTTTTCAACCACGATGTTTCCTTCAAGGGAAAAAAAGTTGTGGTTATTGGAAATGGATGTTCAGGCAACCAATTGGTTCCAGCATTGGTCAAGGACTATGAACCTGAAAGTGTGGTGCAAATTGTTCGTTCCAAGCACTATATCATGCCTCCACTTCCCTCGGCTCTCCACAAGCTTTACCAGCTACTTCTGTTTTCCAGAATTGGTTTGGTGATTGTTCGACTTCTTATTGTGTTTGGAGCGGAATTGAGGTACCCCATGTATGCTGGCGACGGTTTTTTTGCAAGGTTGATCCGCCGAGCTTGCACCAGAGCATCATTGAGGTACATGAACAAGTATTGTCCTGACGAGTACAAGCAGTACATCATTCCCGACTATAAGATCGGGTGCAAAAGAATCATTTTCGACAAGTATTATATGCCAATTCTTCGTGATTCTCGACTTCGAATCCAAGGTGGAGATATTAGCCATATCGAAGAACATGGTGTGGTCATGAAGGATGGAACCAAAGTGCCTGCGGACATCATAGTGGCCTGTACCGGCTACGATATCAAGGAAAATGCACTTTCCGCTAAAATTATTGGCAGAAATGGAAAAGATGTGGGAGAATTATGGGACGAAGAAGGTGGAATTTCAGCTTATGAAACCACCATGATCAAAGGGTGTCCCAATATGTTCCTTGTTGCCGGACCCAATTCTGCTACCGGACATGCATCCGTGGTGATGGCTATAGAGAATTGCTGTAGTTACATTATGAAGGTAACTCAACCTATTCTTGCTGGAAAATATGCTTCAGTGGAGGTTCTGCCCAAGGCATATGACAATTGGTTTGTAACCGTACAAAAGAAATTGTCCACAGCGGTATTTGGAACCAAGTTTGGTGGCTGTGTATCGTGGTATACTGAGGAAGGAGTGAATCTGACTGCTTATCCATGGTCGCAGATTGTCTATTGGTGGAGAATGAACCATCCAAAGTGGAATGAGCTTGTGTATGAAAAGCCGAAGCAAAAATAGGCCATTGCAATGAAATTGAGTGTTGTGTCAAGAGTCTGAGACATACTGTGGGGTAATTTTTGGAGTCGATATTGGGTGCAAAAAGCAAGCTGAAAGCTAAGAAAAATGGACTAATGGGAAAAAACATTTGACCAGTTCAGTCAAATGATATGGCACCACAACCCTCTAGTCTTTAGTTAGTCTTAGTCTTAGGTTAGTCTTAGACACATGCTTATACGTTCAACAATACCCTTCAATGTCACCGTGCGGCTCCCCGCATGTGAAAAATGTTGTAAAGTGCCGAGATATAAAAGTTTCCTCTTAGTCAACTCTTCCCCCCACCAATGTCTGTGATCAGAAACCCCAGAGAGTCCCATAAGAGGCCACAGGACTTCCGTATCAAGTACGAGGATGCTGCAGCAGTGTTGGGACCGCATGCAAGTATTGCAGCAAACGACGCAGAGAAGCCGCAATATCTGCAATCCAAGATCGCCATGATTGGAGCCGGAGTTTCAGGAATAACGGCAGCTATGACGTGCTTGAAGAAAGGCGAGGACGACTTTGCCATATTTGAGAAACATGACGAGTTTGGAGGCACCTGGTACGCAAATACCTATCCTGGTTGTGCATGTGACATTCCTGCTGTTTGGTACAGTTTCCACGATGAGGTCAATTCGACCTGGAGCGAGGTCCAGCCGCCTCAGTACGAGTTGGAAGAGTACATTTTGAAAGTTGTGGAGAAGCACGGCATCAGAAAAAAGGCTTTTTTGGGCACCGCGGTGACTTCGTTGAAGTTTAACGACAAAGCAAGCAATTGGACAATTGAGGCTTGTGATGTGAAAACTGGAAAGAAACGAATCCATACAGCTCAGATAGTGCTCAGTGGACAGGGTTTTTTGGTGCAGCCGAAACAATTGAGTGTACCAGGTTTGGAAGACAAATTTCAAGGTGAGTACATGCATTCTGCGGTTTGGAACCACAATGTCGATTTCCAAGGAAAAAACGTGGTTGTGGTTGGAAACGGGTGTTCGGCCAACCAGTGTGTTCCTGTGCTTTTGAGAGATTACGGAGTGCAAAGCTTGACCCAAATTGCTCGCCTGAAACATTATATCATGCCTCCAATTCCTGGGATTTTGCACCAAGCTTACCAGACACTTGCAGCCACCAGACTAGGGATTCTTCTTGTACGGTACGTTGCGGCAATGGTGGCTGAGTTGCGGTTTCCCTTGTTCAAAAACTACTTTTTTTTGACGAGTATAATCACCTGGATCAACCACACCGCATCCACTCGATATGTCAAAAAAACTTGTCCGAAACAGTACCAAGACTTGGTGATTCCAGACTTCCATATTGGCTGTAAGCGGTTGATATTCGACCACGGCTACATGCCTGCTTTGCACGACAAAAGAATGGAGCTCACCGACTCCACCATCGAGCGAGTCGAAGCCAACTCAGTAATTCTCAAAAACGGCAAGCGTATTCCAGCAGATATCATTGTAGCCTGTACGGGCTACGACGTGGTGAAGAGCTACCACAGCTTTGACATCGTGGGAAGAAACAATATCGATATTCAGGCTCTCTGGAACAAGGAAGGAATCACCGCCTACGAAACGGTTTTGGTGAGAGACTGTCCGAATCTTTTTTTGATAGGAGGACCCAATGCCACCACAGGTCACTCGTCCATGATCCTAGCCATTGAAAATGCCTGTAACTATTTTGCCAAAATTGCAACTCCAGTCTTGAACGGTCTGGCGGTACTGGTTTGTGTCAAAACTGAAAAATATTACAAATGGTTTGAAACCGCGCAAGAGGAACTCAAGCACTCTGTGTTTGGAACACCTCTTGGTGGCTGTGTATCGTGGTATACTCAGGGAGGAGTCAATTCCACCACTTACCCGTGGTCGCAGATCACATATTGGTGGCGGATGCTGCATCCCAAATGGGGAGAATTGGAGTATGAGAAAAAGGAAAAGAAGGAGAAAGTAGCATGAGAGAGGAGAGGATGAATAAAAAAAGAACGTAGCATAATGAAATCAAGACAACGATATTAATACACTGGTAATTCTCAATTCAATATTCGTTTTTCGCATTGGTTTCGCATTGGTTTTCGCACATTCTGCATATAACATTCAGTCATTTCGAGCGTTGAAAATTTAAACTGAAAGTGTCTACAATACTCCGTACTGCCTTTAAAAGGATGGCATCGACTTCCACTTTTTCCCGCGAGGCCTTGGACCAGGTCTTGAAGCGTAGATTCTTCTTCGCTCCAGCTTTTGAGATTTACGGTGGTGTTTCCGGTCTTTATGATTATGGTCCTCCTGGCTGCGCTTTGCAAGCCAACATTATCGACACTTGGAGAAAGCATTTTATCTTAGAAGAAGACATGTTGGAGGTGGATACCACCATGTTGACGCCCCACGAGGTGCTCAAGACCTCGGGCCACGTAGACAAGTTTGCTGACTGGATGTGTCGTGACTTGAAAACAGGTGAAATTTTCAGAGCCGACCACTTGGTCGAAGAAGTTTTGGAGGCGAGATTGAAGGGTGACCGTGCTGCCCGGGGTGTGGTTGAGAAGGCAGGCGACGACGAAGCTGACAAAAAGCGCAAAAAGAAGGTCAAGGAGATCAAAAACGTCAAGTTGGACGACCAGGAGGTGAAGGAATACGAGAACATTTTGGCTCAAATCGACGGGTTTTCTGGTCCCCAGCTCGGGGAGTTGATGACCAAGTACAACATCACCAACCCAGCCACTGGTGGTCCGTTGGAGCAGCCAATGGAGTTCAACTTGATGTTTGAAACTGCCATTGGTCCTTCCGGCCAGCTCAAGGGCTACATGCGTCCCGAGACGGCTCAAGGTCAGTTTCTCAATTTTTCCAAGTTGTTGGACTTTAACAACGAAAAGATGCCGTTTGCGTCGGCCTCCATCGGCAAGTCGTTCAGAAACGAGATTTCTCCCCGAGCAGGTTTGTTGAGAGTTCGTGAGTTCTTGATGGCTGAAATCGAACACTACGTTGATCCCGAAGACAAATCGCACCCCAGATTCGACGAGGTGAAACATGTCAAGTTGCGGTTTCTTCCCAAAGACGTCCAGGAGAGTGGCTCCAACAAGTTGCGGGAGTGCACCATTGGCGAAGCGGTTGAATCTGGCATGGTAGACAACCAAACCTTGGGATATTTCGTCGCTAGAATTTACCTTTTCCTCGTGAAAATTGGTGTGAATCCCGACAGATTGCGGTTCAGACAACACTTGCTGAACGAGATGGCCCACTATGCCGCCGACTGCTGGGACGCCGAGTTGGAGACGTCTTTCGGTTGGATCGAGTGTGTGGGTTGTGCCGACAGATCTGCCTACGATTTGAGTGTGCATTCTGCTCGTACCAACGAAAAGTTGGTGGTCAGAAAAGCGCTCCCAAGTCCAGTCACAGTCGAGAAGTTTGAGGTTTCCATTAACAGAAAGAAGTTTGGACCCAGTTTCCGCAAAGATGCCAAGGCGGTGGAAAATGCACTTTTGAACCGCACTCAGTGCGAGTTGGAAGATTTGGCTGCGGAATTGAAAAAAGAAGGCAAGGTCTCTTTGAACGTGGAGGGGTTGTCGGAGCCAGCAGTGATCACTTCTGAACTCGCTACCATCGAAAAAGTCACCAGAACAGAACACATTCGTGAATTCACTCCAAACGTCATCGAGCCCTCGTTCGGTATCGGCCGTATCATTTACTCCATTTTCGAACATGTGTTCTGGAGCCGCCCAGAAGACAAAGACAGATGTGTGTTGTCGCTTCCACCCGCCGTGGCTCCTACTAAAGTGTTGTTGGTGCCTCTTTCCTCGCATGCTGATCTCAGCCCCATCGTCAAGAAAGTGTCAGCATACTTGCGTAAAGAGCAAATTCCCTTCAAGGTGGACGACTCCTCTGCCTCTATCGGAAAGCGTTATGCTCGTAATGACGAATTGGGTACACCATTTGGAATCACCATCGATTTCGATTCCGTCAAAGATGCTTCCATCACCTTGAGAGAGCGCGATTCCACAAAACAGGTCAGAGGTTCATTGGAAGACGTTGTTGCGGCGATCAAGGCTGTTACCTATAACGACGAGTCGTGGGCCGAAGCCACCAAGAAATTGACTCCCTTTGAGGGCCAGTCCGGAGACGCCTGAGTATGAATATACATTTGATATTTAAAGCTACTTCATCCAGATTTTGACACAAATCTCAATTCGCGGCGACCCACACATCCGATAACACGTCACAACCGTGGGAATTACATGGCCTACAATTATCGGCCCAATTCCGTGGTTCTTCTCTACAATCTGAAGACCTATCGTATTCCAGGTTATATGCATGACTACGATCCACCACGAAAAATTGCGTATATATTCGACATGGGGCACGAGCACAGCAAAGAGTAGTGGCGCCGTGAGAAAAAATAGATACAAAAATAGGAAATAAAGTTCCATTTGTTTAAAGGAAAGTGCTGCGTGAGTTGATCTGGGGAAAAGACCTGCTTACGTAACCAGCATGGTTCCCCAGCGCAGAACTTTTTGTACTTTTTTGCAGCCAACCATACCAAGTCTCCGCCGAACACTTCTTGCTAAAATGGCTACCAATGGCTGTGGTATGCTAGCAGGTATGTGTAGAAGAACAATATGCTGTAATGAAGGCTCCTCCGCAAAATATAAAGAGAAACTCTGCCAAATCATTTCATGGTATACTTGCAGAGAGACAATTTGATTGCTAACTTAGGACCTTCTCTGATGCTCGCTGAGTCTGCTATGTTGCTAGACAGTGCTCGTATGAGCGTTGATACGGGAATTGTGCTTTTGGGGTCTGCGGATCCTATTGTTGAACATGAAAATATGGACACAGACGAAACTCGTTCTTGGGGAATTGACACTTCTGTAGTTGATACCTGGCTCAGTTTACAGCTAGATGTTGACGACGAGATTTTCGACGAGGTTATTTTGAGTGAAAATTATCCGAAACGAGAGCCGGAGCAGGAAGAGCCAAGAAAGGAGGATCGGAATCTCAGAGAATTTGTAGACAACGATCAATTCGTTGAAAATGGAAACGTCCATAAACTTGTTCAAAATGAAAACGTTCAGGAATTCGTTCAAAATGGAGAAAACCAGGAGTTCGTTCAAAATGGAAACGTGCAGTTTTTCTTAGAGACAGAAGCGGTTTCCACCTTTTTTTCAGAAACAGAAGCCGTTTCCACTTTTTTCTCAGAAGAAGCTGAAGCAATTTCTCCGCTATTAACCCAGAGAGCAGCCGAAATTTCAATAAACCAGCTTCTTAATGAGCCGCTGTATGTGTATGGGGAAGGCATTGATACGAAAAATTTGTCGGACGGAAACCAAATTGAAGAAAAGACAAATGCTTTTCAAATTGAAGAACAAAAAACGAATGATTTTCAATGTTGCTCACACGAGAACAATGTTCAGAATTATAGTGTATTGCCCACTGGAACAGAACTCGCAATCGAGTCCATCAACCTTCCGTTCGCAGGAATGTATGATTACGCCGACTGTGCCCTCGAATTCAAAGCTTTTCCTGCTCCAGCGTGTATCAAGAAACGAGCCAAGGGAAGCAAGAACACTGCTCCGCCAGAGTTTGAGATTGAGTACCAGTCGGAGTTGATTCCCACGGTTGTGGTTCCGTGTCCAGAGTTGATCAATACTGCTCGAAATGATATCACTGCTCAACAGATGGACGAGAACAGAAACAAAACCGTCAAGATATACAATGAGGAGCTCCAGTCGATTTGTAAAATCAACCGAAATTGTTATCTTCGGTTGTCGCTCACGTCTTTGCAACCGTACCACAATATCAAGTACGAGAAGAACCCCAATTTTCACATTAGTCGTCCGTACGAGCCTCAGTTTGTGCGCTATGAAATGGATGAATCGAATGGTCTTCCATACAATCCCACCCGATGCGGGCTCTGTCCGTACTGTGAAAAAATCACTTTTCTCAATCTCAAGACTTCGTCGTATGCTCAGCATCTAGCCTTGACCCACGGGATCTATACCGACAACTTTCTTACGCCGAACCCTTACGATTTCGGAGAATACAGGCTTGTCAAGTCTGGCTCAGATCGTATAACCACGGCTCACGAAAACAACAGGTTGGGAGTCGTATGTCCATGCTGTAACCAAGTTATTGGTACTCACTGTTCACAGACAACAGCCAAGGACCGACCATTGAACAACTTCTTGAGGCACTTTCGAGACTTCCACAGAAAGAGAGGGAAGTCTATTCTGAAAGCTGAACAGTATGAGTTCTTCAATAGGATGGAGCGACCCAACAACTATGTCTATGGCTGAACTGAGTTGAAGGGAATGTGTATAGCTGTAGTGAATAGTGTATAGCTTGTAATTGATGAGATGAAATGGCTGTAGTGGTGGTTCTAGTACCCAAAGATAATCCTGGTTCTCAATGGTTAGTGCTTTAATGATTTTTTATAATCTCTTTTCGTTATGTCACAAACACTTGTACAAGCTTTCCAAAGTCCAAGCCGTCGCCGGTGTTTGTATCAAACACTTTTATGCCTTCCAAATTGTGGATTCCACGGGCTATGCCCATGAGTTGAATAGACGTTTCCATCACATTATTGGTTTCCAAGGGTCCCAATCTAATGTCATTTTCAAGAAAAACCACCCCGCCAGAACGAGGTTTCATAGTTGCGATTTCGTTGAGAAGATGAATTTTATTCACCACCAAGACATCATTTCCAGACTTTTGTCCTAGAACATTTGACGAAGAAGTATTCGAAACAGGTCCTCTTTGAGCAGCATTGGCGGCCCAGTGGAGCGGATCCTGAACCACAATAGATAAGTTGAGAGCACTGCTGGAGTTATTAATTGCTTGGATTTTCCACGAACTCACTTCTCCGAGTTTCAAAGTAAAGCTTCCAATAAAAGTGAGTTTAAGACCGGAAAGCGCCGAAGCTGGATTATTGGCCAAATTAACCGTAACATTTGACGAACAAAGCGGTGATTGCTTGAGTCCTGGCTGGACGGCTGGTGGATTGATGTTTGTTCCATTGACTAGTTGCGACGAATTGCTGTTGCTTTTGATGCTGTAGACACTGTGAAGAGCCGATTTGCGCTGGAGACCTCTTCCACCCACCGACTGCACTTGTGAGTAGCCCACCGAGGTTCGCAACGAGCTATTTATGGGAGGAGCCATGATGGTGAAGTCGAGTATTGGAGCCCAAAAAGTGGTAATTTCGTTGCTCACGTTGACGAAGGAATTGGCAGAGCAGTCGTAGCGCTGGACCTGAAGTACTAGTTTGATATTGAGTGCTTTGGAACTGGCATTGACTTGAGGGTCCAGTGGTTCTCGCTCAAAGTCGGCATTGACTAACTTGTATGTCAAGTTCAAAGCATCCGCAAGACGTATCCGCATGGGCATCTTGTAGTCGGAGGCCGTGAGCTCGACCATGGAGCCGTACTTGAAAGAAACATCCAAGCTCAAAATGGAAAAGTAGTATGACTGGGTATCTTCGCTGGACAAAAGCACGCCCAATTCTTCTGAGCTCTCCACATTCAAGGTTGCAAGCAACACATTGTTGCGGCCTGCTGGTTTGGTGGACTTTAGTCGAATCACAAGAGAAACCGAAACCGGCACCGATATGGAGGTTTGGAAAAGTGTGTCGCTGTGGAACGACTTTTCAGGAACTGGTAAAGGAGACCGACGAGACTCTGAGGGTTCTATGAGAGACGAAGGAAGGTTGTAGGTTTCCGTCAGTTTGTTTTTCAGAACTGGGTTGTTGAGTTCTGCCAATAAATTTGTGCTATTTTTAGGCTCCAAATCAGGAAGAATTTCCACCTCTTTGGGTTTCTGTGCGGTTTCCACCGATGGCATTATAAAATCACGACAGGAGCACGATATGAGGATTTGTGGGTTGTCAACCTTCTTTTTAGGATACACAATTGGAACTTGGTAGGTCCAAATCGAGTAAAATGCATCTTCAATCTCACTCTTTCCTTCAAGAATGACACTAGTATTTGCCAAAGAAAAGCTAGCGATAACAGCAGCCTCCTTAGATAGTATGGGCAAATCCACCTCTGGTTTATGGTCTGTAGGGGGCTGTCCAGGCATCACAGACACATCCATAAACACAGTTTTGGGTGAGTTATCATGCTTTAAAATAACGAAAACCGACACAGATTCGTCAAAAAAGACGATACTACGTTGTTTAACATTTTTCGCTCGGAGAAGAAACTTGTCGACGTCTTTGAGCCGTAGCAAGTCGCTCGGCTGTGCCGGGAGCAAGATCGATATGCTCATGGTAGGAAGAAGTGAAAAGATCGGGTGTGTGGGTGCGAAATTGCAACGAAGTTGCAAAATGAGAATTGAAAGAAGTTGCAAAAAGTGAAATACGATAGTCTAGTATGCAATTTATTCGTGATTATTCGTGACCTCATTACTCCACGACGTGCCGCTGAGTTCCAAATCTAACTCGGAATCTTCCTGTTTCTCAACTTTTACCTCGGCTCGGACGTCCTGAATCGCACAGTAAAATGTGCCCAAAATGCACCCCACATCAATGACAATGAGGGCCGCTCCGTACATGGCGCCAACCACACGCAACGCATGCAAACCCTTGTGCAAGGTCGCAATCTCCGAATTGGCCAAAGACATGGTTCCGATCGGAAATGTCATAGCCCAGAATGTCCTGGAAAACCGGATAAGTCCGCGGATTCGGCGACGGAAAAATGAGGTGTGGTTTTCGGTCATATAGGTCCATTGAGGATTGTGGTTCTTGGTGAACGGGTATATCTTGGACAAGCACGACATCACCGCGATTATAGTGGAAAACATGCCGAAAGCATTGAGAAACAACGACATCAAGGCGGTAAAGTAGATGAAACAGGTGCCCACTATGAAGCTAGCAGTGACGGAATCCACCGACTGGCCAACGTCAATGGCTGTAGAATTGACATAAGACATGTATGGCGACAGCAAAACCAGCTCGTGGTTCTCCATAACCAAGGTGTAGATATCTCTGCCAATTAGGAGAATGCCAAAAGCTCCCTGTCCCATCACACCCACAGGAAGGAAACTGGAAAATACCAACCCAGTAGCCGGAATTTTGTGAATGAATAGCCTCCCATAGTAGATGCTGATAATGATGAAAGCCAAAGCCACGGCCCAGGCCCATAGTAAGTAGCAGATAACTAGGGTTAAAACCTGAAGATTTATGGATGGAAGATCGGGACAGATCAAGGCACCAGCCGAGGCGGTGACCGTGAGCGTAACCACTGGAAAAAGGAGAGTTGCACTCACAGTTTCCGAAGTCAACAAGTTGTACTTTTTTCTGTACTTGGCAATAATACCAAAGTAAAAAATCACAATGGCACAGTAAAGCGACAGTACTAGCGAGATCCACCAGAGCACATAGATGCCTATTATGAAACTTTTGGAGGTGATGCCAAATAAAAAATTGACAAAAGTAGTGGTATACCCCATTGATAAGCCCCCCAAATATACAGACGTATTGGCGTCACGATGGAATTTGAGAAAGTTTCCCGGCACCGTCACCATTGATATGATAAAGCTCGGGAATGTCAAAATGAAAAAAAATACGGCAAACCCCCACATTATGCATCCACATACTTCGAGCCAATATGCGGGATACGGGAAATTATGCAAGATGACGCTCAGAATCCCGCACCCCATAATCGACACAAAGTACGCAGGATGAAACTCGAGGATGAGTCGCCGGTGCGCGACATTTACCGTCGCACACGCGTATTGTGCAACAGTTGTTTTGGACTTAAGAGTCTTATCGTCATCGCTCAACTGTGGCGTTTCCAAACTGTGGCTGTCCGACATAGAAAATTAAATGGATTTGAAATGAATAAAATGACAGTTAAATGACGATTTACTAACGATTATATGACGATAAATTTGTAGTAATGAAAGGAGTCGTATTAGTGATTAGTTGAATGTTGCAAGGGCATCATTTATAAAGAAGAAGGAATTGCTTACCTGCAGTCCGCACGAGTCATGGGTTCCCACGCTCTCGGAAGCACCATCGGAAGGCCCTTCGGAAGAGCTGTTTTGCCGTTTTAGGAAGGTGGCAGCGGGGCGGCAAATTGCGGTAATTTCGCAGCGGGGCCGCGGCGGTTGTTGGTGCAGGGTGACACCGCGGCGTGCGCCGGCTCACACCAATGCAGGCCGCCGTATTGCCGCATCGGGAAGGTAGCGGACACGGTGGCCGTTTGTGGTGTATAAATCGGGGCCGCCCCCCTCACGCAGTTTTTTTTTCTCACAAGCGCTATCTGTGTTTTTTGACTTTTTGCTTTTAAATTTTATTTTGCCTATCTTGCCTTCTCGATATGGCCGTCCAGACACAGACGTCACACTCACCGGCCCTCGGGTCTTCTTCGCTAGCAACTAATAGCCCTCGGTTGAAACCAGCTCTGACCCCCGGAACTAACTCATTACCCGAGGGTTCAGAATTCGAAGTCCCCGATAACAACTTTGGCAAGTTGATACGCCAGCTCCGGCAGATTTTGGGTCCCAATAAAGGGATCCTGTCGGCCGACGTGGATGTGGACAAAATCCGGGAGGTGATGGAACAATATAATTCTGATGAATCGGAGTGGGGCAAATATGCACTCCACGATGGAACTCGAGCATATTCAAGAAATGGAGTGGTGGATATTAATGGCAATGCCAATTTATTGGTGCTTGTGTGGAGTCCTGGTCGCTCAAGTGCCATCCATGACCACGCCAATGCCCATTGCTGCATGAAAATAATCAAGGGACAACTAAAAGAGTCACTTTATGATGTTCCAGACCACGAGGGAGAATTGCATCCACGCCAAGAAACCATCTTGTCACGAAACGAAGTGGGTTACATTTCTGACGAGATTGGGTTGCACAAGATTTCGAATCCGCTTGAGGACCAAGTTTCTGTTTCGTTGCATTTGTATACTCCTCCTTATGCTTCTTTATATGGTTGTTCCATGTACGAGGCTGCATCGGGAAAGAAGCATCATGTTGATATGAGTAAGTATTATAGCTGGCAGGGGGTTCTCGTGAATCCCAAGAACTCACTGAACTGCTGATGAATGAGAAATGAGAAAAATAAGAAGAATGAAAAAAAAATGAAGAAATTGAAGTATAAATGCGCATTGTAGTAGACGGTGATTGGTGAACTGTAGACGCAATTGGGAACCAATGGCCAATTAGGATTTGGTTCCCTAGTCATTCTTTTGTTGTTCTCACTCCTATTACCTTTTCTTCTCAATTCTTCTCATTTTTCATTTCTTTCTCACATATACTTTTGTCGTTCTTTCTCATTTCTTCTCACTCTCTATTTCTCATTTTCTCACTTTCTCATTTTCGCATTTCTCACTTTTCTCTTCGCACTCACCTTATCGTACACCAATCTTCAACAACATGTCGCAAGTGTTCGGGCCCGCTCCTTTGCAGCCCTTGAACGAGAAGATGCGGCATGGTTTCGAGGAAGACTACAACTCAGAAAACTTTCTCAATCTCCTAGCCAACTCGTTCTACATTTATTTTGATGATAAACGTCATAATGCTACGGGCAATCCGATTCCCGACGAATTGAAAATGGACCCAGCTCACTATAAAACCTACCAGCCCATCCACGACTGGAAAGTGATGAAGGAGCGCCAGAAAACCATCAGTGCTGTTCTTGTTCTTTGTTTGAACTTGGGTGTGGATCCTCCAGATATCATGAAGACTTATCCATGTGCCAAGTACGAGGCTTGGTGTGACCCGTCACTCTTTCCCGATACGAAAAAAGCCATCGAGTCCATTGGGAAAAACCTCCAGGCGCAATATGAGACGCTATCTCTTCGTACTCGTTATAAGCAATCTCTCGATCCATGTGTCGAAGACGTCAAAAGATTCTGCAATACTCTTCGAAGAAATGCCAAAGACGAACGAATATTGTTCCATTACAACGGTCATGGTGTTCCCCAACCGACGGCTTCAGGAGAAATCTGGGTCTTCAACAGAGGCTATACTCAGTACATTCCCATCTCTTTATACGATCTTCAAACCTGGATAGGTGCTCCAGTTATATTCGTCTACGATTGTAACAGTGCTGGAAACATTGTCCACAACTTCAAAAAGTTTGTCCAGAAGAGAATCGACGACGATAACGAGGGAAACCACGATATGAGTGCTCCGTCTCCAACGTCTGCATTTCTCGATAGCATCCAACTTGCAGCATGTAAAAGCAATGAACTTCTTCCCATGAGTCCTGAGCTTCCCGCAGACTTGTTTTCGTGCTGCTTGACCTGTCCCATCGACATTAGCATCAAATGGTTCATTTTGCAATCACCATTGAAGAAAAACTACTACTCGCTTCTCCCCAAAAATTCAGTGGGAAACGCCATAATTCCCGGAAAATTGACCGATAGACGTACACCATTGGGAGAACTCAACTGGATCTTCACAGCTATAACCGACACAATTGCTTGGACCACACTTTCTCGTCCCATATTCAAAAGATTGTTTCGACAAGATTTGATGGTGGCTGCACTCTTCAGAAATTTCTTGCTAGCCAAGAGAATTATGCCCCACCTCAACTGCAACCCCATCAGTGATCCCCCGTTGCCAGATAGCGTTAGGCACCACCCTATGTGGGACTCGTGGGACTTGGCGATCGACCAAGTGTGTGCCCAGTTGATCAGAGACGATCCAGAACATAAGCACAAACCGGTAATTTCCGACCCAATTGCACCCATAAGTGCCAATGACAATGCCAGCGGCCAAGCCAATCAGATTCCTGGCCAACCAGGCTACGTCAATTTACCCAATTATCAGCATTCCACGTTCTTTGAGCAGCAACTTACAGCCTTTGAAATATGGCTAAAGTTTGCCGGTCCTTCAACCAAAGAGCCTCCAGAACAATTGCCCATCGTGCTCCAAGTGCTACTTTCTCAAGTGCATCGTTTGAGAGCTTTGATATTGTTGTCGAAATTTCTCGACTTGGGCCCTTGGGCCGTATATCTTTCTCTCTCGATTGGAATTTTTCCATATGTTCTCAAGTTGCTTCAAAGTCCCGCCCAGGAATTGAAGCCTGTTCTCATCTTTATTTGGGCCCGAATAATGGCAATTGACCACAAGAGCACCCAGCAGGAACTCTGCAAGGACAAAGGATACAACTATTTTTACCTCATTTTAAACTCCAGTCCGGGGAATCTGAACGGTCCAGTGGGCGCACCAGGAGGCTATTCGAACACCAATATCTTGATAAATGACGACCATAAAGCCATGAGTGCTTTCATCTTAACGCTATTCATCAAAGACTTCAAAAATGGTCAGCGGTTATCGTTCTCCGTTGAGCTTATTCACAATTGTCTAAAGTTCATTTCCACGAGCGAGAACCCTTTGTTAAGACAATGGTGCTGTTTGCTTTTATCTCAGCTCTGGAACAACTATCCCGATGGAAAATGGATCAACTATAAAGATGGCTACCTTAACAAATTGCTTTTGATGGTTAATGATCCTATTCCTGAGGTTCGTACGTCTGTCATTCTCGCCTTGACCACGTTCTTGAGCGACGTAGACGGCGAGTCTCTGCCACAAGGAAGCATGAATGCTGCTTTGCGGAAAGACGAATTGAAGCAGCAAGATCTTAAGCTCGCCAACACCATTTTAGGACTACTTGGAGACGGCTCTCCAATGGTACGCAAGGAGATCATTTTCTTCATTCGCAAGTTTATCAACATCTACTCAAAGTTCTTTTTGGTTGTGTCTTTCAATCAGCTTGAAGAAGAAATTGTGTTGATCGACAACCCCAATGAACTTAATGAGTTCCGGAAAAAGTCTCCAGCATACGGTCTGATTTTCTCGTCGATCTGGAAAGCGTTGCTCATTCTTACTGAGGACCCCCATCCTGAAATCAAGCAGCTAGCAGAGATTCTCGTGGATCAAATCATGCTCCAGTTGAACAAAAGTGAGCTTGGCCAATTGGTCCGTGAAATGGAAGAGTATTTGTTGAGCAAATCCACCCTTAATATGAGCCAAACTTTTGGACAAGGTGCACCTTCGAAACCCATAATTAATCGCCAATTGAATGGTGACGGAAGACGTCAAGTTTCCAGCGGATCAACCCTCCAGCGCAACAGCAGCATGCAAAGAAACAATAATGTTCTCAAGATCACTTCCAGACCTCGATCTGTGTCCACCAACAACATGGAAGACTCCAACCATTCCGACTCCGACTCTGTATCTTCTAAGCTCAAAAACTTTTCAATAGCCAAATTGTTCAAGTCGCTTCATATTTCTGAGGAAACTGACCTCAAGAACTTTTCCAGGATGTTGAGTTCAGGACCCATCACCAGCAATTATGGAGCAGAGTACAAGCCCAAGAGCGCTCGTTTCAAGCCCAGAGACTTGACGAAGGAGCCCAAGCTTCCTGACGAGTCCGGATTCTTCCAGTACAGCTGTGAGTATTTCCAGGAGCCGCAAATGTCCAAAAATGAAATCGACGAGCCTGGGTCTGAAGAGTACGTGAAGCGCATTTGGCGCAGAAACAGAAACGAGTCTATCATCCAGGAAACCCAACCGCAAAAGACAATGGCATTGCGTGGAGATTGGAACAAAAATATCCGAGTGATGAACAACAAGAGCCAGCCTCGGTTAATCAAATTCACCCAGTTCGAAAAGCTCTTGGTTGCCTGTGATGACAAGGACAATATGTCGGTGTGGGACTGGGAAGACTGTAAGCTGGTGAAGAAGTTTTCCAATGAAAATCCTTTTGGAACCAAAATCACCGATATCAAGTTTCTCAACGAGGACGATCTTCCGCTCGTTCTCACCGGTTCTTCTGATGGAGTGGTGAAGATATACAAAAATTTCCACCTCGAGGATGAACAGATCGAGTTGGTGGCTTCATGGCGAGCATTGACAGACCTTCTTTTGACGTCGAAAAGCACAGGACTTGTTTCGGACTGGCAGCAATCTCGAGGGTCGTTGCTCGTTAGTGGAGATGTGAAAATCATTCGGGTTTGGGATGCGCCCCGTGAGCTTTGCCTAGCGGATATTCCTGCTCGTTCGTCGTCTTCCATCACCTCGTTGACCTCGGACCAAGTCACAGGAAACTTATTTGTTGCTGGGTTCGACGACGGTTCGGTGAGAGTTTACGACCGAAGATTGGATTCGCGAGAGTCGATGGTGAGGGTGTGGAACGGAGCCAAGGCACAACCCGGTGTTTCTTCTCGCCGCAGGTATGGCCATGGAAGTATCAGGAACACCAGAATGCAAAGAGGTGGACTTCGTGAATTGGTAACGGGTTCTTCCGATGGATACGTGAATCTATGGGACATCAGAGAAAGTGAACCAGTGCTTACTTTTACCAACGAACCCGAAAAGTCTATGCGGTGCATCGACGTTCATGAACATGCTCCAGTGATAACTACCGGGTCCAAATCTGTGAGCCTTTGGAGCACTTCTGGCGATATGGTTTCTGTGTTGAAAAATCCACACGAATCGCTTTTGACCAATCGAACCGCCAGCTATTTGACCGGCACCACGTTCCATCCTCACCGGATGATGTTGGCGACGAACTATAACCAGGATGGACATATAAATGTGTACTCGTGCTCGGACATCATACAGGAGTATTAACGAAAAAGAGTTGATTGAAAGTAGATTGAAAAGTAGATCGAAGAGTAAATCGAGAAATTAGCTAGGATTATGGTTAGACGAAAAGAATAGAACACACGGAAGTAATTCTCTCAAATACTCCTTACCTCTTCTTTGTCTTCTGGTCTCTTGTCTCTTCTCTCTCATCACCGAGATCGGGCACGTGACCGCACCTCAAGAACTCACTTTCCACTTTGCGGTATTCATGACTCTGACTGGTTTTGCCACGGGCCAGAATCTCGGTTCCAAACGCAGCCCAGGTGTTGCCCGAGCTCCCAGCGACATCACGGTAGCTCAGCGCATGCTCAGCGCTTGTCTGGGCTCGGTGGTGACGTCACTCATCTTGACTCCATTTGACGTTGTCAGAATACGAATTCAACAGCAGGAAATTTTGCCTAGCAACCCCTGCTGTTCTAAGCATTTTCCACAAGATTTAGGCCGTAAAACCACCGTACAACTGCCGGTAGAACCTTTTTGGATCCAGAAACATTATTGCGAGGCACCTGAAAGTTGTAGCAGAGTGACGTCTACATTCCAAGGTTTCCAAGTAATTAGCAAGAACGAAGGCATTGCCACCCTCTGGCGTGGATTATCGTTGACGCTCTTCATAGCTGTGCCGGCAAATATCATATATTTTACCGGATATGAGTATATCCGAGACCATTCTCCCATTGCATCAAACACATTAAACCCATTGGTTTGCGGCTCATTGGCACGATTAATGGCAGCCACCAGCGTTGCGCCGGTGGAATTGCTCAAAACAAGGCTCCAGGCGATTCCCACAGATGCAAATAACACCAAAATGTTGACCAATTTGGTGCGAGATCTGTTGCTGGAGGTGAAGCAACGGGGCCTTGGAACGCTTTTCACCGGTCTTCAAATAACCCTTTGGAGAGACGTTCCGTTCTCGGGCATATACTGGCTGTGTTACGAGTCATTCAAGACCAGATACAAGAAATTGCTTCAAAATATTGCTCCGGAACTGCTGCAATTTGCCGACTGGAAAGTGTTCACTTCGAGCTTTCTTTCGGGCTCCACCGCGGGACTTATTGCTGCCCTTCTCACCCATCCCTTTGATGTAGGAAAGACTAGAATGCAAATCACCGGCGACCATATTCAAAAGCCTGGTGAACCATACAAAAAGAAGCCTTCGATGTTCTCCTACTTGTACAAAATTGGCAAGAACGAAGGAATGGGCGCTTTGTACAGCGGATTGGGCCCCAGAGCACTCAAGATAGCTCCGTCATGTGCCATAATGATATCGTCCTACGAAATTACGAAGCATTTTTTCCTGAATTTGTGATTCAAATCTGTATATAAAACGGATCTCATTGCCATGGATCATGTTCAAGGAAGTCATAAGCAGCGTCATTAGACATTTGGATGGGCAGCGGTGCAAACTGCTGGGGATTATGGTTCAAATTGCTCTGGGAGTCGCCAGGGTACATGTTTCTTGAACTATCGTGGGCACAGCCAGTGGTGATTCCTAGCTCTCGAAAGCACTGTGAGCACGCTGGTGACGATCTGGCTTTGGAGCTTTCGTCAGCCAAAATTCTAGTAACATCCGAATTGTTGGCAGATTGGTCGATGAGCCTATCATCTTTTTGAAACGAAATAAGGCACGCATAGTAAGCTTCCGAGGCATCGGACAACCTAGCATGGTAATTCTGAATGGCTATAAGATACTCAGCAAAGGTATCCTTGAGTTCATGAGACAAGGAACGAATGCATTGTATTTCAACCACCTCCAAATTGCACTGCACTTCTTCAAGCTTTTCCTTCAACAAAGTTGTGCACGAAGCATTGACCCCGTACTTGGTTTCGGAGTCCTTTACGTTTTTTAAAAGCTTGGTGCGAGCAGCCGCCAAATCGTTGAGCTTTCTTTCCCGATCGTTCACAAGAGAAAAGCTATCCTTGAGCCTCTCCAACTTTTCGCTTAGAGTGATACTACCGGCTCGCTGGGTCAATAAGATACTAGCGAACTCCTGGATCATCTGACGACTGTTCAAGTGAGGAAGATCCGCAGCCCAGTTGTTCAAGGATTGTGCTGTATCGGCTTGTTGAGCTTCGAGACGGCGATGAAACTTGACCATCTTGTTCATCTTAGCTTGGATTTCCGATGCCAGAACTCGGGTTTTGGCTTCGGGATCTTTTTTGAAATGGCTGCTGGTGACAATGCCCGACATGGACGAGAACCGTTCCAACACCCTGATGAGAGTACTAGCAGGCTTGCCTTCTAGAGTGAGCTCTTCCACCTTTGGAGGCACTTTCCTGTCGCGAAAGAGTTCGTGGAATGTCATAGTATAAAGAAAAAGCGAGTTTGTGGCTTGACACAAATGGCATGTATATAGATAGAGGAGAAAGACAGAAAGAAGAATGAAGAAAATATAGAAAGAACTGAACTGAACTGAAGTTAATAGAACAGAGTAAAGAACAGAGAACAAATAGACAGAAGCATACAACACAATTACTGCTATTCCTATATTTTCAGTAACCTCTCTATTTTCTTGCATCGGCGTCAATATCCACACCTGTCACATCCGCAATCGACTTCTTGAGTGACTCAACACTGTTTCCAATATATGTCTGTCCGTCTTTGGTCTTTCTTTCTACAGAGTTAACCATTCCTACGGCCGAATCCACTGCCGCCAGCTGTTGTTTGGCAATCTGTGGAAGGTTTTCCTGCTCGAGTTTCCATGCAAAGAACGCCGTGTTGGAAAAGGTTTGTGGAAGAAAGTAACGGAAGGCAGCAAGACCGAAAACGACTGGAAATGTCATTTTGGCCAAAATTCCACGCTGACGAGCAGCAATATTTCCACTCAAAGTCGCCACAACAATGTAAATCGAGTTCGGCAACAAGTCCTCGGACCGGTCGTGGAGCTTGCTGGCTGTGGAGGTTATTGATTTCTCGGCACTGTGATATTTGGCGTAGGCTTCATCAACATAGGAGCTAATATTTTCGGCCGATTGAGCGGCGAAAAGTCTTGTCGACTTAATGGCAGATTCCAAGGTCGAAGACGTGCGCACGGAAGCCCCATCAACAAGTTTACTTGGCCCCATGGCTTCCAATTCGGTCCCGGCCGATTTGGTGACGGTGCCAGGAACGGGATTTACGGCATTTTCGTCATCGTAGAACCTTCTTTTCGTCTCACAAAGTAATGGTGGTGTGGAAAAATGCATCAACGACGCCCCGAGCGTCACCGAAAGCCCAATTCGTAAAAATGACATCTCAGTGGTGTGCTTGTGTAATTGGCTGCTGTGGATTTGTTTCGCGAACTTCAACAAATCTGGCACGTGACTCAACTGGGGTGCGATGAGGCTGTCTGAAAATGGAGCTGAGATCATGCTACTAAGACTCCGATCTAGGGCTCCACGTGGATTTTCGAGGCCGGGAAACCGGCGTTTCGTGGTCTTTGCACCGTGTAGAAACGCTCAGAGTAACGATTTGCCGTTTAACCAACGTCGTCACAGCGAAACTTTTGGTCAGATTGTTCGCAGCGACCGACTAAAGAAAGATGATCAATTAGAATCGGATTCCGGCCGAGTTTTCGACAGAGATACTCCATATATTACACTGTCTCCGTTCCGAGATGCTGAGGGTGTTCTCCTAAAGGGAAAAAATGCTAAAGAAGCCCGTTTACATGACTTGACTTTGCTAGGAAGAGTCGATCAAAATGTCACCAAACTTCCGTATGAAATTGCCAAGACTATAAATAACGAGATACTAGCACTCACGGCGCCCGATAGACTTCGAGAAAAAGCTGCTTTGCTATACCAGGCTTTGGGAAAAGACCAAATACAAAAGGCTCCAGAAACAGGACTTGAAGCAGATGCTCATATTGCTGCTCTCTTTCTTCAAGATTACGCTCATGCTCGACAGGTTCTTCTTGAGATCCAAAAAAGATCCGAAAACTTTCACCCTCTCAAAGTTCTAGATGTGGGTTATGGTCCTGCTGTGGGGATGGTTGCGCTCAATGAAATCATGGGTGACGACTATTCTCCAGTGGAAACAGAAAGTTATATAATAGGGCGCCGGAACTCTGAAATGAAGAAACGAGCAAAGATCATTTTGTCCAGACAGGTCAGCGAGCAAAAAGATACAGAAGAGACAGAGACAGAAATGACAGAAAAGATAGAAGAATCTGAGATTGAAACTGAAGCTGAAAGAGTAACCAAAGCTGAAACTGAAGTAGGAAGTGAAATGGAAACAGAAACAGAAACAGAATCTGAAACCGAATCCGAATTCGAAACCGAACTCGGTTCCATCGACACTTCGGCCATTCGTATTCGCACAAAACTACGGGATACCTTGCCCTTGGCTAAACAATACGATCTTATCATCGTGAACCGTGCTTTGCTCACAAGAGAGTACAGTTTTCCCCGAGACATCGACATCAACATCCACTCCATCTTACGACTTCTCAGCCCAGGAGGACATTTGGCGTTGATCGAAAGAGGTAATGCGCTTGGATTTGAGACCATTGCTCGTGCTCGGCAGGTGATGTTGAGACCAGAGTCGTATCAGGCGGAGCACGGAAAGATCCCTCGTCCTTACATCAAAGGTTCGAGTGTCAAGCCGCAAAAATTGAGAAACGAAGACCAAATGATATCCGACGAGGACATTGAATTTGAGAAAAGGATGTTGAGGGAACTTGAGAAGGAGAATGAAGAAGAAGAGCATGAAGAGAATGAAGAGAGTGAAGGGCTTGAAGACGAGCTTGTATCTGATTTTGAAAAACAGATCATTGCTGAACATGGACAAGCCACAAATGAAGAGTTGAAATTTGAATTCGAAGACAACGATGATTTTGAACTTATTGAAGAAACTTTCCAGGATCCAAAGGCAGCTATGGACTACCATATCAGTATTATAGCACCATGTTCCCACCACAGAAAGTGTCCCTTACAACTTGGTGACCCCAAGTATTACAAAATACCTTCACACAAGCACAGGTTCAATTTTTGCTCATTTTCAAAGACAATTGAAAGACCTAAATTCACAATGGAACTCAAGCGTGGTAAGCGCTTAGCGACCGCGTGGGACAAGACTGCTGAAGATGGGTTTGGATTGGGCAATATTTCCAAAAAAACGCTTCGAGATCTTGAGGGTTCCGGCAGACCAGGAGGTAATAATACTGAAGTTGGAAACTATTCCTATCTCGTTGCACAAAGATCCCGTAATGATGAAGAGACAATTAAGCGAATTGACCAAGAACGTCGTTCAAAAGAAGCTAATTTGTCAAAATTGACTGATATTGGTAGTTGGCCCCGGATTATTGAGAATCCAAAGAAAGTGAAAAATAATGTCAAAATCAACGTTTGTGCACCTTCTGGAAACATAGAGACATGGCAGGTGCCAAAGAGTTTGGGCAAGCAAGAGTTTCATGATGCCAGAAAGGCAGAAAGAGGAGATTCATGGGGACTTGGAAAGAAAAGTGTCATTGTAAAAAGCAGTATAAGTGAAGATGCCAAGAAGAAATTGGATGTTTTAGCACGCACCCAAAGAAAGTCAGCATTGAAGGAGGAGCGCAAGAAGCAATGGAAGAAGTTGGTAAGTTCTTCAGAAGACGATTTTGAGACAAAAGTGGACCATTTGGCCGACGAGTTGGCTACGGCCGTAGAGTCGTCTAAGAAGTACAAATTGCAGGGAAAACGGGCTAAATTTGATGTTGATCCTAGGAAATACGATGGAAAGTAATGTAAATAGAAATAAGAGACATAGTAATGGTATAATTTTTTTGAAAATACGTCCTATATAACCACAAAGGTCAATGAAGGTAAAAATGAGAAAATGAAAAATGGAAGAAAAGTAAAAGAAAAATGGAAGAATGCAAATTTAACCAAACTAGCTGGCTCATAACAGCTAGAAGACGTTATTTTAAAGCAATTGACTAAAGTGTTATCACCAGCAATCGTATACTTGATAGTCGCGAACTGATTCGCACTCCAACGTAAGTCAACATAAGAAGTTAACTCACAATTCTTCTTTCTCTTCTCCTTTCTCTTTCCCTTTCCCTTCTTGCCTTCCTTCTCCTCACTACATTCTTCTCTTTCCTTACTTTTATTATGTTCTATGAACTATGGTCCAGTCTCGAACTGTCATGCTGTCATTACTCACCACCCCCTACTTTCTTCTGTACGAAGAGCCCTCAGTCAACTTAGCCTTACCTCCGGTTGGCGTACACAAAACAGTGGAACAGTTGTCACAAGTAACGGCAGTTTGGGCGTGGGAAAATACGGTGGTGATGTTCAAACATCCCTGGCATTTAACATCCATAAAGTAGGATCTTGGCTGGGGAACCAAGGTTTTCAACTTGTGCTTTTTGGCCTCAGAGGCAGGGTTGGGGTTCAATAAATCTTGTACTAAAACCATGGTGCAAGTATCACTAGTCTTGAGGGGCGAAAAATTTTTCTCATTTTCCCCATTGGGCCCTTTGTGTAACATTGATGTGGCACACGACGGATCCACACCGGGCTGTGTGCAGGCCGCCGCATTTGGTTGCAAAAATCTCCACCACCACTCAAAGTTAACAACCCTTAAAATTAATGCGGTTCTTTTTCTTTATTTTACTGTTTGTTTTGCTTGCGCCCACTCTGATAATGCTCTATTTTGACGAGGGCTTGGTGAATCTGATTTTTATGTACAATATGACCGTTCTTTTTTCGGCGGGGCTGTTCGTGTTATTTGTCAATGAAGCGATTTGGAATCTTTTGGAGCAACTTTTCAAACAAAAATTGACTTTGAGTGGCTACGGAACTATTTGCGGAATGATCTTTGTTTGGCATGTTCTACAGTACTTTTTTTTGGTGTGGATCCGCAAAGGAATATGTATCAGTTCGTCACTGGTTCCTTTTGTTTTCAGCAATATCAACCTTGCAATTTTCAGTTTGTGGAGCATTCCTCGCTTGTTTCTCCTTGTTTTTGGGAACTCGGAGTTGGAATCAAAACAACCTCAAAAGGACGGTGAAAATTCCGAAGAAAAAGTTATGGCGAATGTGCGAGTTTTACAGTCAATCGTTGCATTTGAGCGGCAAAAAAACTACTACTTCAAAAGAATTATTCGTGACAGATTCCAGTACTATGACGGTCAGCTCCATCGTGTCGAACAGCAGCTCATTAACTCCCCGAATTACTCCAAACGAATCACAATTCGACCATATCCAATGAGCGCAAAATGGAGCCTGGCTCATCTACAGTCTTCTTCGGCTGACTTCAGAACAGAAGTTCAAGGAAAAAGTACGCTTTCTCACTTCCACGGCAAATCGTTGCATGGTCCCTCTCCTCGTTCTATTTTACGTCAAGCCGACTCCAAAAAGGCCGTGGAAAGCGCTCTGTCACAAGCTTCAAGTGCACATACGTTGATAGGCCAAGAGAGTCCAATGGCAAATCCATCAAGTTCCAAGCCTAGAAACTCATTTTATACCAACAGCGGGATCAACTATCTCGTAAGGGTTGCTGCATCTCCGTACAAAATGGCTCGCAAGTTCTTGTACATTTTTCAGCGCGTGCACTTCAATTGCTTGGTTATTTGTGGCTATCTATGGACTCAAGCAAGCACCTACATTCTTAACAGGGAAAGGGATGAACTCCGGCCGCTTCAGCTTGTGGGTTCGTAAAGGTTCCACTTATCTTAGCTGCTCCGACTGCAGGTAGGTGCGCCATCGCTTATGTCAGGAACATGAATAAGCAGTTCGGAGCAGCAGACCTAGCTAACTATTCAAAATTGCTAACAAACGACGGCCAAAGAAGATACGGCCTCCGTATAGGAGGTATGTATACAAGTCTGACTTTACAGGTCACCGAAGTGACGCTGACTCGGAAAACGAAGAAGAAAACGGTGCTCCAGTAGATGATCAGTATGGAAATCACCGAGATTTTGATAAGAAAACGAACATCAATATCCAATCCGTGTACGTCTTGACCAACTCCAAGGCTCCTAATGGCCAGATGTGGCCAAGATCTCAATTCCAGAAGGTCGATGTACTCCACCATTGTCTCCATCGCCCTCATAATGTAATGCAGGTGGATCTTGAAATGTCTCTGTCGCCACTCATGAACATGCCCATCGAGATTATCGAGCGTATACTTGAAATCTTGAACGCTTGGGGCAAGTTGAAAGCTCGACATTTGCGTGTTTGCAAGTTGTTCTATCAACTAGTGCTACCCATGATATATCGGAGCCCATATCTAAGAGCCACCAATTTCTTTGCATTTGTCGAAACCATATCTTCTAAGAAGCGTCTAGGAAGCTACATTAAGGAGCTTGATCTTTCTTACATCATACAAACAGGAAAAAATGCCTTTGTTGCCAAGCTCCTCAAGCATTCAAGAGGAAGTCTAGAGCTATTTGTTGCACCTCAAACCAGCTTTGGCTTCGGTCCTTTATTGGCACTCAAGCACTGTCACAGGCTACGTGTGCTAGACTTAAGACTTGTTTCCGAAACGCTCAATCTCGAGGAACTTTTCGACTCCATACGACATCTCGATGAACTTGTACATCTCTCATTTCCGCGGTCATCTGTGGAAATAACCAACTTTGAGAACATCGTTTGGCCTCCTCGGTTGAGCTTTCTTCGCATATCAGGTGGCATAAGCGATGAATTTTTCCACCGTGCTCGCATCCCGCTGACTATCACTCAACTTGAGTTTTCGCATTGTCCTTCCATCACGGAAGCAGGCTTCCAATTCATACTTTCACAGGTGGGCGAGAACCTACGGCTGCTCAAAGTTCAGTATCCTATGCCCAAATTCAACGAGGGTACGTTAGATCGTGTCTTCATTTTTTGCCCAAATCTCTTGGTCCTCGAAATTTCTGTGGATTATGTATCCAGCACATTTTTCGACGACGATACGCTAGTGCATGTGCCCTACAAGCGCCCTCTTCGTACCCTCTACATTGATTGCAGTGGAATGTTGGGCACCTCTACGAGACTCGAGCCGATCGATTTGGCGATCGCATTGAACGAAGATCGATTGCCTATGTTGAAAAATATTCGTTGTACTGCCAAGCTAGGATGGGACCCACAGTCTGAATACGTCTCCTACATTGTGGATGAGCTAGACGACCGGGGAGGTGGGTTGTATATTGGATACTAATTGGTAACGATTTTGCAACATCGAATGGCCTGCATACACACTGAATAAATTCAGATTGAGGCTGAAGCTCGTTATGGGCGATTCTGGGGCAAGAAGTAAACTACCTGCGGGTTACAAGCAGGGAGTTTCAAGACCTTTCTACTCCACGTTTGTCGATCTGCAATTGCTAAAGAATGGCAAGGTTTCACGAAAGGACAAACTTTTTATGCTAATCCTAGTGGCTGTTGGAATCATAGTCCGAGCATACAAGTTACCCACTCCTCCACGAGCGGTATTCGATGAAGTCCATTACCTAGGCTACGCACTGGACTACCTTCATGGTGACTTTTTCGTTGATGTCCATCCTCCTTTGGCCAAATTGATATTTTATTGGATTACGTTATTCCTCTCTCCAGGAGCGAATGCTGATACTCTTAAGGTTGGAGACAAATTTGATCCAAGTTTACCTTATGTGGCCCTTCGTTTGTTTCCCGTGGTATGTGGAATACTCGCAATTGTGTTATCATATCGTCTACTTCGTGTTTCAGGATGCAGAAGTTGGATCTCGTTTACGGGAGCCTTCTTGGTAGCCATTGAAAACTCGTTAGTGACGCAATCGCGGTTGATTTTGATCGACGCTCCATTGATATTCGCTATCAGTCTTACAGTGTTTGCAATTCAAAAGGCTGATTTGGTAACTCCATTCACGAGGAAGTGGTACCAGTTTATAATAGTAGCTGGTTTGGGGCTTGGAGCTGCCATGTCTATCAAATGGGTGGGCTTTTTCACAGCAGCTTGGGTTGCCTGTATAAGTGTTCTGCAATTGTGGAATTTGCTTGGTGATCTCGATGTATCAGACCGTAAATGGTTTGCACATCTAGGTGTAAGACTTGGTGCCTTCGTAGCATTGCCACTTACAATCTACTGCAGTTTGTTTGCGGTTCATTTCCACCTTCTTCCTTACGGTGGTCTGGCCTCTGGAATGCTTTCTCCAAGTTTTCAAGCTACTTTCAAAGACGCTACCCAAGCGATGCCTGTTCAAGTTCTCTATGGAAGCACTGTGACTATCAAGCATAACAGTTTAGACTTCTATCTCCATTCGCACAATTTTACATACAAGGGTGGATCTGGAGAGCAGCAGGTAACTTTGTATGGGCAGTCTTTTGACGGGAATAATGAATGGATAATTGAGACACAAAACAAAACACCTGAGGGAGCTTTACAAAAGGATTATAAAGAAGTTAAGGATGGTGATGTGGTACGATTATACCATAAATTTACAGGCAAGTATCTCCATGTCAATGATGTGAGACCTCCAATTTCGGAGCATGACTACTCCAACGAAGTTTCGTGTGCTGGTGATCGCGATTTGTTGGGAGATTCCAACTATGAGTTCACCATAAGAATTCTTGCTAAAAAGTCCCACTCGAAAAACGATTTACCCATGATAAAGCTTCGTGCTACAGAGACCATATTTCAGTTGATACACCGAGGTACTCTGTGTGTTGTTATGAGCCACAAGGATAAGCTACCAGAATGGGGCCACTTTCAGAACGAGGTTCTTTGTGTTGACGAGCCCACGATTCCTAATACCATGTGGTATGTGGCGTCCAACTCGCACCCACTCACAGATAACGATGACAAGTACGAACGGGTACACTATAAAAATCTCACATTTTTTGACAAATTGTGGGAGTATCATGTTGTCATGTGGAGAGTAAACGCAGGGCTCTCTGGAAAGAAACATCCATATGCGTCGACCCCCGAGTCATGGCCCTTTTTGACCAGAGGAATCAACTATTTTACACATAGATCGGCTCGTGGTGGAAATAACTCTGACGAGCTGGGGCTGCATATCTATCTTATTGGAAACCCTGTCATCTACATTGCTGCTTTCATCACCATCATCATTGTGGTATTTTCCAAAGGTCTATACTTGATCATTGCCTTGAATCCATTCAAGATCCCAGATCAAAATGCAACCCAAGAAATTTACCATCGAAGCAGTTTCCGATTCTTGATGGGATGGGTACTACACTATTTTCCATATTTCTGGATGACCCGTGAGTTGTACATGCACCATTATTTGGTACCTTTGTACTTTTCGGTTCTTCTACTTGTTCAATTTGCAGAGTACCAAGTGAGCCAAAGAAGATGGGTGGGATATGCTGTTTTGGCCTCGATTGTGGCAGGCAGTATTTACTACTTTATCAGGTTGCTCCCTATTATCTACGGCACTGCGTGGACTCGGGAAGGATGTCTTGGTGCCAGAGGTATTTGGGATTTCGATTGCAGTGTTTTTGAGTAGGAAAATTACTAGTCATACAGTATGCTCATTCTACTGATAGGTTCAATAGTATCTTTTCATACCGAAACTTCAACATAGCTCAAATTGTCACACCGCCTCTTATCATTAACTAAGTGTATTATCCATACCTATCTCTGTATCTCATTTCCAGAAGTATTCGTAAAGTTCATTTTGCTATCTTCTTAAATTACAATGGTAACTCATTTTCCACCAACGCTCACGTCATAATTTACATTCTATTTGTCCGATGCTTCCATCAATTCCACACCGCACTTCCATTATACTACAGCTCCCTCTTCCTTTTTCAGTTTCTTGTGGTCAGAATCCCGTTGGACAACTGCACTATCAAGTGCTCACACTTTTTCAACAACTGGTCCTTCTCTTTGATTTTTTCCTTGCGCTCTTTTTCCACGTCCTGGAGCTCTTTGGACAACTTCTGGAGCATCTCAAATTGGGTCTCAGGTGCTACACCTATACCAGGAAGTGAATCTATTAACATGGTGATCTGACGAGACTTTAAGATGAGATCCGTGGAAAGTTCACTAATTGTATTCTCAAAATTGGTCTCTGCTTCTGCGTGTGCAGTCGGCTGGTTCGATACTGAGTTGGCAGCGTTGGTTTGGCGATTACTACCGGCTGGAGTGGCTTGTTGCTGTTGGCCAGGAAGAGGAGCAGCTGCTGCCAAGTTGGAAACGGACATTGGATCGTCGTCTAAAAGGGCATTTTCACAGTTTGTGTTCACATAGTTGACGGTGGCGTTAAACTGCTCGACGAGCTGGTCCAAACAAACCTGGAGCTGGGTCAATCGGTCCGACATACCAAATTTAAAAGAACAGAAAGACTGAAGAACCAACCTGCAGATACACAAACTGAACTGTTCTTAGATTTGGTTGCGGTGTTAGGATGTCGATGTGTGTTCCTGCAGATATTCAAGTGTGATCCTGCAGAAATGTGGCTCGTCAGATCATGATAAGCTATATCACCCCGGGCATAACATTACAAATACTCGTTTTTTCATAACCAAACTTGCCACAGCGTCTGAGAGCCACTGGGAGCACCCAGGACATTCTTGACTACCCGAAAGTAACTGGAAGTTGCGCAAAAAGAAAAACACAGTGGCGCTGGCTAGACCCTTAAATACCTGACCAAACCAAAGACATATATTGCCACATTTCCAAGTTTTTCCAGTTTCTTCCACGTCTTCCAAGGTTCTTCCGTTCTTCCACATTTCCAAGTTTCTTGTTTCTACATTATTGTCACATCTTTTCAGCCTTCTTATGAGCTCCGATTCTCTAGTGTGGCAGGACGACGATGCCGTCACCCAGTGCTTTCTCTGTGAATCCACCTACAACTTTTTCAACCGGAGACACCATTGCCGCAAGTGTGGTCGGGTTGTATGTGGAAACTGCAGTGACCAGTCGATCCAGTATTTTCCCAATACTTTGGTGGTGAATCCAAATGGTGTTTGTTCACGTCTGAAAAGCTGGGAACGGTATCGCACTTGTGATGAGTGTGTCGAAACAACATTGATGATTAGACGAGCCTTGGCTGAAGAAGTCGATCCATATACTGCTCCGGATGCTGCCAGTAGCGACGACAACAATAGCACAACTAAGACGGCGGGAAATACTTTTACCCGGATGGTTTCGTCGTCTACCAATTCATCTCGACTGCAACTTCCTCGAGTTACAAACGACGATAATGATTCAGATCATAATCTTTGTCCCGTGTGCGCCACCAATCTTGCCAAGGAATTCCGCCGAGCTACTCAACTGAGCGGTGGTGAGTCCAGTTCTCACGACTTTGACTTGTTTAAAGAGCGCCATATAGACGATTGTCTTGTGGCCTTCGACTTCAATACAGAACATCAGCGGCTATCTTCACCACGAAAGGGCTCGCAAAGACACCGTAACAAGATGCTTGTCTACAACATGCCGCCCATTCCAAAACCACAATACGAAACCATTCCGAACAGTAATTTAGAAGGTACGTCGGCAGACACCGTCAAAATACTTCCCTCTACAAGTGAGGTGTTTGGTTCTGTCAATACTATTCTGTCAATAGAGCCGTCTGAAAAGAATCAACTAGACCAGGAATGTGTCATTTGCTTAGAGGACTTGAAGGCAGGAGACAAGGTGGGCCGACTCGAATGTCTATGTGTATTTCATTACAAATGCATCAAAGACTGGTTCAACAAGAAGGGCTACGGAGAGTGTCCGGTGCACTATGCACCTGCGGTATGATTGTATGTATTATGAGAAATGATTATTTTTGTTGTCATCTCTCTTCTCGGTCTCTGTCGTCTCTCTTCTTCTTTGTACGTTTCTCGTGAAAGTCTTTGGTTTGTTTGATGGCCTCGGCACTGGCTCGATCGACATGAACGTGCAACGCATTCAAGACGTCTCTTGGTGGAGATGGATCTTTTGGTAGCTTGAAGCCAAGAACACTTTCGATTCGGAGATACATTTCCAAATCGTATTGAGTCACCAACGAAATGGACTTGCCTGATTTTCCTGCTCTGGCGGTTCTTCCCACACGGTGAATGTATGCCTTGGAATCTGTAGGAATATCGTAGTTGATAACCACATCTACCGAGGGTATATCTAAACCTCTGGCTGCGACATCTGTAGCGATCAAAATGTTTGCTTTGCCAGATTTGAACTTGTTGAGTGAGCCGAGTCGCTGAGACTGGGTCAATTGACCATGAAGAGGTACCGCAGAAAATCCCAAAATTCGTGCCAAAAGTGTGGATCTTTGAGTGTGTGCACAAGTTCTTGTGAACACGATAATAGACTTGCCCATAAATTCGTTCAATAAATGAATGAGAAACGTATTCTTGTACCCGTCACTTACAAGCATCATAGATTGTACCAAATTATCGGCTGTCTGGTACTTGTTGGAAACTGCAACTTTTACCGGTTCGTGCAAAGAAGCTCTTTGAAGTTTTGCAATTTTGTTGGTCATTGTAGCCGAGAACAAGTATGTAGTTCTCTTTGTTGGAATCACTTTGAGAATCTTATCCAACGCAGGACCAAAATCCATATCCAACAACCGATCTGCTTCATCCATCACCAAGTACTGTAAGGACTTCAAACTAAACCCTTTTGTGTTTTCCAAGTGGTCCATGATTCTTCCTGGAGTAGCCACAAGAATGTGTGGTTTCCTCATGAGATCTCGTGCTTGGTCCATCATGTCCATTCCTCCTACAATACACACGGATCTCACTCCCATTCCTGATCCCAAAGCGTCAAAAGTTTCCTTGATTTGGTACGCCAACTCTCTTGTGGGGGCCAAAACTAGGGCGTAGTATGGCCTCTGTGCCTCCCAGAGTGACTGCAATATAGGAATGGCAAATGCGGCGGTTTTACCAGAACCTGTCTGCGCAAGACCAATGATATCTTTTCCTTCAAGAGCGTGCGGAATAGCCCCGGACTGGATAGGGGTGGGTTTAGTATACTTGAGCTTCTCTATCGCCTCCATGAGCTCAGGAACTAGATTAAGTTCCAGAAAAGTGTGGAATTGTTGCTCAGAATTGACATCTTGAGAAGCTTCCGAAGTGGTCTCAACAATCTCTTCAGGTTTTTCTGTGACGGGGGCCTGTTTTTTCTGCTTTAACGCATTCTTCTTGATCTTCTCCGCAAGCAGCTTCGCGTCTACTGTGCTCGCCAGCTTGGAACTCTTGACTTTCTCGGGTTTCAATGCCATGGTAGATGGAGATGAGTTAATTTTCGCGATTATGAGATACAGACTGCATCCAGGAAAAGGAAGAAGAGTCAAAGTGATAAAGCTCGATTATTTGAGAAAGGGGTTGTTCCCAAAGATTGGTGGTGTTAATATGGTGAGCTAAGCGGCTATTTTCCCAGTCTTGACTTTCTTCACCACAATCGCTTCTTTTGCTGATTCTGGTGGTTCTGGTGATCCTGCATATACTGGAAAATTCGATGCTCATCGCATCATTTCTTGTTCCATTCATTAATTATGGCCAAGAGAAGAACAAAGAAAAGAACACATAGAAAGGTTTCCGAAGAGGAATTAGCCAAGATTCCCCGTTCTATGGTGTTGAGGATTGGCTCGTCTTTGCGAAACCACTCCTTGACCCAATTAGTGAAGGATTTCAGAAATGTAATGCAACCCCATACCGCCATCAATCTTCGGGAACGGAAGTCTAATAAGCTCAAAGATTTCGTGGTTATGGCAGGTCCACTTGGAGTTAGTGATTTGTTCATTTTCAACCAGTCTGAAGAATCGGGAAACATTTCATTGAGACTCGGAAAGATGCCTCGAGGTCCAACATTGCAATTCAAAATAAACTCGTACTCATTGATGAAGGACGTTTCTAGGATCCTCAAGAGACCTAAATCGGCAGGAAAAGACTCCAAGATATTCCACAACCCTCCACTTTTGGTGATGAATGGGTTTCAAAGCAAAGTGAAAGAGGCTTCTCAGCATGAACAATTGCTCATCACCATGTTCCAGAACCTCTTTCCTCCCATTCAGCCCCAACTGACCAACGTTGCATCTATTCAGCGGGTTCTTATGATCAACAAAGACCCAGAAACCCAGGAGATTTCTCTTCGTCATTATGCCATCAACACCAAGCTCGTAGACGGAAACAGAAACGTCAAGAAATTGATCAATTCTCACCACAACTTGAAAAAGAGCTTGCCCAACCTTTCCAAGGCCACCGACGTTGCTGACATGTTACTTGACCCCTATTCGGTTGGCGGAGTGACGTCTGACTCCGAGGTGGAAGACGACGCAATTGTTGAGATCAAGAACAATGAAGCTATTACCAAGAAAAAAGAGTCAGAAAAGACCGAAACCGCTCCCACAAGAAAGCGGGCCATCAAGTTGACCGAGCTTGGTCCTCGGATCAATATGACGCTTATGAAGATTGAAGAAGGCTTGATAGGTTCGTCCAAGACGATATACCATTCTCAAGTTTCGAAGGACGAAAAAGATATCCAGAAGCTCAACGAGAAGCACGCATTGAAGCAGAAGTTGAAGGCGGAGCGCCGGGCTAAGCAGCAGGCCAACGTTGCTTCGAAACTCAAGGTCAAAGAGGAAAAGAAAAAGAGAAAGTTGGCGAGGAAAAATGGCGAAGATATGAATGCTGATGGCTCAGGTTCAGACTCGGATTCAGACGATGAAAAACCAGAAATCAGAGCTGAGGACTACGAAAACGATCTGGATCTTTATAGCGATGTAGAAATGAGTGATTAGCATAATCGATAATTGACTACTTGGACTCATACAGACTCAAGTTCCGCAACTAGCTTTTCTATGCGAACCGCCAAGTTGTAACGTTCCACTGCCAGCTCAATGGCAGCAGTAAAGTGTAGTTGGCTCTGGCGGAGCTGATAAGGCACCAAGCCACCAAACTGAAGTAGTGGATTAAAAGATGGTTTTTCTGGTTGTTTTGTTTCTTTGGTGGATGGGACTGTATTTGAAGTGGATTTTTCGGAGCGTTTTCGATTTCGAAGCGTAGTTTTGTTACTATTTTCGTCATTTTCCAGTTCACGTAATTCATTATCGTCGTTCATTATTCCATCATTTTGTGCCTTTTTTGCATTTTTGTCTTCTTTTTCTACTTTTTTCACGCTCATCTGATCCCCCACCTCCACTATTATCCCCGGTTCGTGTGGTCTCATATCTAGCGAATCTACGCCGTATTTTTTCACGGAACCAGAATTGTAGTTGGCTCTTCCAAGGGTAAAAAATCCATCAATAAAGTCAGTTCGAAGCTTGTCGTTGCACAATTGCTCATACTGAGACACTAGCTCGAGCAACTCGACAGTCTTTTCGTCTCCCATAGTTACACTGAAAATGAATTGAGAAATAAATATATGAATTATCTAATAAATTATCCTACATCTTGACGTCTCCTCCACGATACAATTTCTTCAACCGAAGGAACTCCTGCCGTGGAAGAATGTCCAGGAACCCGTAATTGTCGGATATAGTGGCATTGATGAGTTTGGCTTCTTCTGGAGATCGTTCCTTTTGGCGCATCTGATTGCCATGATGCCACACACTGTAGATGAGTTCCTCTTCGCCCTGGATTCCTCCGGCGTGTCCGTAGGTTATTTTGGCCAAATCATGGAGAATATTGGCTGTGAGTCCCCATACGTCGTAGATGCGTTCTTGAGTTTCGGAGTCTCGGCGAGATCCGAGCCGACCCCACAGTGAGAGTTTTTGCTTCTTCGAAGCTTTCTCTGAAGAATCTGAAGTTGGGGGTGTCTGCTCGCGCTTGGCGATCTCGTCTTCGTCGGAATAGTCCTCTTCCAGAAGATCCTGGATGTCGTGGAGCCAGGTGGGCTCGTTTAGCTTTTTCTGTGGGAAAATATACGACCGCAAATTCCACGGAATTGAGCCCCAATGGACAGAATGTGACTGCCTCTCGATGCTCTCGCTGGGCTCCTCGTCCACTGTAGGGTGTAGAAAGTCACGCAATGGGCAGGAAAAGATGCCAGAGCTCTCGCCAGGATTGAGAGTCAATGTCAAGTTGTGGATCAATTCCGACTCCAGGACATCATTGCCAAACTTCATAAACCCCACACACGGCCGGACCGCCAGAAACGTCCTTGAAAGATAACAAGGAAGCACTTTTAGATGGTCAATGCTGAACCCAAAGTTCTTCTTGAGCTTTTCGTTGTCGGCACTGATCCCGATTTCTTCTTCCATTTCTCGCCGAGCAACCTGCCATTCTGTTTCCGAGTCCGAGTCAGCCTTGCCTCCTGGTAACGATATATGGCCAGGAAAGTTGCGAAGCTGAGAAGATCGTTTTGTCAAAATGACTCTTAATTCACCCATTTTTCCAAGGAACAAAAGTATGAAAACTGCCGACCTTCGGGTACTGGGAAGACGGCTCCACACTGACGTGGGCAGATTCTGGTAGTATTTGGGTACGTAGCTTACTATGTTTTCTATTTCGGCCATGATATATTGAATAGTTGTGGGGAAGGCGAAACGAGCGCGCGCGAACGAGCAGAGCGAGCGAGCGAGACAGTAGAGAGTGCGACAGAAGAAAGAGACGAAAGAATAGAAAACAAGATCAACTTATTAGATGTCACTGAATTAGTTTCATTCGTTCGAATGTATAACCTTTTCGTGTTTGTTACTTACTCTACTTTTTATTTTGCTTCTTTTTTGCTTCTTCTATTCTATGCTCTATAACTAATGTACATTAATCGTCGGCTTCCAACACCGTTGGAAAGTCGTTGACATCGGTGTTCTCGTAGATCACCTTGTATGTGGCCTCGAACAAAGGAAACTCTTGTTTCAAGTCGTAGTTTTCCAACAATTCGTGCACCTCTTTTGCGGTCAAAATACCTTGCGATGATTGACCATTGAGCAAAGTCTTTTCGGCTTCCCAAGCATCCACCTTGTGCTCGATCATGTAACGGGCAACCTTGACGTTTCTACCACCGGAACAGGTGGTGATCAAGTCGGCAACACCGGCACTTTCTTCGGTAAATGTGGTGGATTGAGGGTCCACAAGAGCTTTGATTCCAAACTTCTTGTAGTAAGAAGCAAAGTGAATAATCTCCTTGAGTCCTATTCTCATCACCGCAGCCTTGGCATTGTCTCCCCAGCCGGCACCCTCGACGAAACCAGCAGCAATAGCAACAACATTTTTCAATGCTCCGGCTATGGAAGCACCAGCAACATCCTGAATCACTCTAACATGGAAATATGTTCTGTGGAACAATTGCTTCAAAACGTATTCGTCTACGTCGTGACCGGCTCCACGGAAGTCAGGAGGAACACAGTATGCAATGGTGGTTTCCGACCAACGTTCCTTGGCAACTTCAGTAGCAATGTTGGCTCCACTCAATACACCACAGTATATTCCCAAAGTGTCAGTGATGGATTGGGATAACAATTTGCATCCCTCAGAGTTAACCTCGAGACCCTTAAGACAACTGATGGCACGGGCATTTGGAGAAACCTTACCCACCAATTGCTTGCAAACACGAGGAAGAAATTGATGAGGAATGTTGAACACCAAAAGGTCAGCGCCTTCCACAGTGGATACCACATCAGGATTAGCAATCAAGTTTTCAGGAAGCTTGATTCCGGGCAAGTATTTGACATTTTCATGTTGTTCATTGATAATGGAAGTAAGATTTTTACCCTCGATTTGTTCTTCAAAAACCCACATTTGAACATCTTTTTCAAAGATTTGTGGTTTTTCTGCAGTGTTCTCTGCCACCAACTTGGCCACAGCAGTTCCCCAATTACCGGAACCGATAATGCAAACTTTAAATGGCTTTGGAATAGAGTAAGGAGTGGTAGTCATTGCTGATAACGAAATGGCGAAAGTGGCTGCTTATATAGCGGGAAAAAAGAAAAGTCCGATAACCACCCTCGGAAATCAAAAAGAAAAGAATGGGTAAATTCCGAGGGCAGCTGCCGCCCAAAAATTTAAAAAATTTAAAAAATCGGCGGCCGGAACTGCGCCATTTCCGAGGGTGGGGCCACAACTCCGGCGGAAAAACCATTTAGTTGGCGCAACAAGTTGTTAGTGATTTCTGTTCTGGTGGTTACCGTTCATCGACCATCGGGATTAGGGCCAGACCGTATGTCAAAATCCGGTTCTTAAGCGCCTTTCGGCGATATGACGTAACACCGACTTGCAACGGTCGGGTGACATAACACCTACGTAATGGCGCCGCACACTATGCGGCGATGCCTTTTTTCCTAATGGTGATAAGATAGAAAGACGCAACGACGACGTAATCGCCACGTAATCTCCACGTAAACATGACGTCACGCTACATCAATAAGATAGATGAAAATGTTGATCAGACCGGAAATAAAGTCAATACGATTGACACCAAACTAAACCTAAATTTCTTTTGATAATTTTTCCGAGATTTTTCCGAACCCATCGTCAAACTTTATTTTTAAAACCGATTCTTCTCCACTCTCTTCGGCTTAGTGAGCGTCGTCGTCGTGTCTGTAATCATCATACATCTCTTGCCATTCTTGGCTAACGATACTATTTTGCTTTGTAGTCATATCCAACCAGTCGTCGTCGGTCGGCATCCAGTCACCAGTTTTGACTTGATTTCCACTGACGATTTTGGCTGCTTGTAGAGGATCGAGAAACTCAGGCAAAGCTCCATCTTTTATGTGCGCAAGAGGGTCGGGAAGTCTGTTCTGGGGCTGGACAGATTCCTGTGAAATTGGGTTCGATTGTAATTGTGAATTTGGTTGCAATTCTGAATTTGATTGTGAATTTAGTTGCGAATTTAGTTGCGAATTCAATTGTGAATGTTGGAGAGAAAACGAATCTTGTGTATCGTGCATCGCAGCATGATAATCTGGGCCTTGCAAATTGGTTTCTCTTGTAGAATCTGTAGTTTCTGTAGTTCCTGTGGATTCAGTCTCTGGTTTTTCACGGATATCTTGACCACTTCTATCAACTAATTTGTCTCCTTCGTCCGATATCTCAACGCTGCGATCATGAATTGAAGTCATGAGTTTGAGAAAATTTGATTGTTGAAACTTTTGTGTGGTTTCTTCACTCCTCTCTGGGTTATCTACAAGCATGGTTTCCTTGACCCTTCCGGCTGTACGCGCAAATTCTTCTTTGTCCATTTCATTATGAGTTTCAGCTTGAGCCAATTCTTGCTCCAAACGGTCAAACTGCTCGTCAAATGCCAACTGCCGATGATCGTCTCTGTGTATTTCCTGGTGTTCCGTGATGGGTCCTTGCAAGGGAGTGGACAAATCTGTGCGCATGTTGAGTCTGAAAGGTTGGTTCAAGTATTGGTTCTGAGGGTGATTCTGAGACTGGTTCAAGTATTGGTTTTGAAACTGAAACTGATTCTGGAATTGGAATTGGTTCTGAAACTGGTTCTGGTTCTGATTTTGGATCTGATTTTGAATCGGCTGCTGAATTTGGTTCTGGTTCTGATACTGGTTTTGATTCTGATTCTGGCTCGGTCTGAACTGACTCGCCCATTCTTTTCTCTCCAACGACATATTTGAAAAATCCAGAACCCAGCTTGGTGTCTGACGAGCCGGGGCCTGAAATCGATGCTTTGGACCCTCGAAAGCTGCCCCGGAACTAGGATCGGAAAATTGGTGAAATTCACGATTCAAATTAGCATCATATTGAGTCCCTCGGAAAGCTTGGTTGCCTCCAGGGCCACCTGGGTGTCTCATGTGTTCATGCTGAAGACTGTTGTCCCGCTGGGAGTGCTTGGAAAGCTGCTGGAGCGCATTTGATGGACCACAACTGGCATCCATGATGATGAATAATGCCGAGGATTTCGCACAGATGTGGGGAGATGGTGCAGGGGTGCAAAAGCCAAGTAAAAGAGATAAGGTGAGATAGTGCGGTGCACTGGGTGTACTAAGTGAACGGTGCACAATCAAATATATTCCTATATGTACTCTTATGTCTTATTTCACATCTTTCCGTGCTCCGATCCGATCAATGTTTCGTAGGCTTCTCCAAGGTGGTTGTGCACGTCGCTGGTCTGCATGGCGCGGCGTTTGGAAGCAAATGCTAACCGGGACGCTTCTCGCACTACATTGGCGGCTGCAAAACAGGCAATAATTCTCAGTTCCTGTTTTGAAAGGTTTGTTGAAACGTCCCATAATCCGCGATGGTAGTTCTGTGCCCATGCTACAAACGTGGCTATGGCTCCTGTGAGTGTATCTCCTTGACCTCCGACTCGGCGGGGCAGTCCTGGGGCATCACTAACGACATGCAAATCTTCCTGAGCAATGATTTCCTGAGCTCCTTTTCGAACCACGGTCACGCCGCCAAGCGCCTTCGAAAGCTGCATGGCTCCGTCGGCCGAATCCGCTTTTGGATCGACTCCAACCGCTTCGGCGAGACGACCAAATTCCACCACATTTGGAGTCAATATTGCATTCTTATAGTTTTTCACCACCAGCGGCGCCTTGGCAACCAAGAAGAGTGCATCGGCATCCAATATAACAGGTTTATTCATCACTTTTATCTGCTCGAGTATCTTCACCAAAGTGCGAAGCATAAGATGGTCGCGACCAAAACCCGGTCCCAACACCACCACATCGATTCGTTCAAGCAATGCAAGCACTTTGGGCATGACATTTTCGTCCACATACGAATCCACTTCAGCATTGGCTTCAGGAAGTTTTTCCAACGGAATTTTTCGCACTTTGTCGCCTATGGCTTTGGGAGCATGGGCAGCTTCCTGCAAATAAGGATGGACCATAAGGTCTGGTGAGTAGCTCTTTATGACCGTAGCGGCCCCAATCTCACATACAACGTGGCTCAAGTCTGCACCTACGGTGGCGGCCGAATGAGCCGCAAAAAATGGCGCTCCAGTATAGTCCTCCGAACCTCCAATTACAGCAATTTTTCCAGCTTGGCCCTTGTGGAAACGACTCGATAATGGCTGGACCAACGTCCTCGCAAGCGTCAAAAGCTCTGTGCGACTTTTATGGGCAATTGACATAATTAAGAAAGATTCCAAAAAACTGTGGGGAGTAGTGGAGTTTGTAGTGGTGCGTTGGGTGTAGCAACCTTCCTGCACCTGGCCCCACGTCCGCAACCTATAAAACGGCCCGTTCCCACCGGCACACACTCGAACCACACCTTTTTGATGTCTTTAGCTAGATTCACCCAGCCTCGTGTATTATTGCCTGTGGTGGCAGCAGCCACTTCAATTGGTCTTGTTTACCATTATTCCTCCCTTTCCATCCAAAATGACACCGCCAAAACTTTCAAGGGTGGTGACGAATGGATCGACTTAAAATTGAAAAAACTGTGGGATGTTAGTAGTAACACTCGCCATTTCGTTTTTGAACTCAAGTCCCCGGAAGATGTATCCGGCTTGGTCACGGCTTCTTGTTTGATGACAAAATTCGTCACCGCCAAGGGTAACAATGTCATTAGACCTTACACACCCGTTTCCGACGTTGACCAAAAGGGCACCATTGACTTTGTTATCAAAAAGTATGATGGCGGTAAGATGTCCACACACTTCCATGGATTGAAAGAGGGCGATACCGTGTCTTTCAAGGGACCCATTGTCAAGTGGAAATGGGAACCCAACCAATTCCAATCGATTGCTCTCATTGGAGGAGGCACTGGTATCACTCCATTGTACCAATTGTTGCACGAGATCACCAAGAACCCTGAAGACAAGACCAAGGTCAAGTTGTTCTATGGTAACCTCACCGAGGAAGATATCTTGATTAAGAAAGAATTGGATGATATTGCCGAAAAGCACAAGGACCAGGTGAGTATCACCTACTTTGTCGACAAGGCTCTGGCCAACTGGAAGGGTGAAACTGGTCACATTGACAAGGAATTTTTGCAATCGAATTTGCCCGGTCCATCGAAGGACTCGAAGGTTTTCGTTTGTGGACCTCCTGGCTTGTACAAGGCGCTTTCTGGTGTCAAGGTTTCGCCTACGGATCAGGGAGAAGTGACGGGTGTGTTGGCTGAGTTGGGATACACCAAGGAGAACGTGTACAAGTTTTGATAGAGCATGAAGAGTAGACTAGATGTATGAAGCCAGAAAAGCAAGAAACAGATTGTAAGAACTCGGATTTTTGAAAATAGATAATTCGAATTTTGAAAACAAGAACTCACAGTCTGAAAATCAAAGCTCAAGAATCTTAAGTATAGTAATACTCGAAATTATTCAAACCCTCAGATTGTTTGAAATTGCAAAAACCCAAAATTCTGTAAAATCAAACCAAATTCAAGAAAATCAAAAAAATTTCAATTCTTGTCACATTTCGTAAAGCTAACTAATTTCACCATTCAATTAAATCTACATTAATTTAACTCTCCTCCATATTTCTCCATTCTCCATTTCTCCACATTTCACATTTTCATTTCGCATTTTCGCATTATTCAACCTCTCATTACATGAAGATAGCGGTTGTAGGGTGCTGCCACGGCCTGCTAGATGCCATCTACAGAGCAGTTCCGGCGCAGACCAAGCTCCTCATCATATGTGGAGACTTTCAGGCTCTCCGAAACCTTTCAGACCTCGAAACCATCAGTGTTCCTCGCAAGTACCGACATCTTGGTGATTTTCACAAATATTACACCGGGGAAAAAACTGCTCCAGTGCTAACCGTGTTTGTCGGGGGCAACCACGAGTGCTCGTCGTACTTGGACGAGTTGAAATATGGCGGCTGGGTCGCCAAAAATATCTTTTATTTGGGCCAATTTGGTGCTGTTGTGTATCGCGGAATCCGAATAGCAGGCATTAGTGGTATTTATAACGAGTCCAGTTTCCGCAAAAACGAACCAGATCCTCGTCTTCCATATACAGACTCGACGCTACGCTCAGCATACCATATTAGACCGAAAACGTTTGTCAAAGCGTCTTTTCTCGAAGATATCGACGTTTTTATTTCCCACGATTGGCCCCTGGAAATCACGAAATGGGGCGATGTCAATAGCCTTCTTCGCTCCAAGCCGTTTTTCCGTCTGGACATAGAAAAGGGTCAATTGGGCAGTCCGGTAAACCAGCTACTTTTGGAAAAACTCATGCCTCGACATTGGTTCTCGGCTCATTTGCATGTCAAGTTCGAGGCATTGGTCCGTCTGGGCCACAGGAACGAGGAGGAGATCGAAATCTCTATGGAAGACGAATCTGAGTCGTCGACGGTCGCCAAAGAAACTCGGTTTTTGGCGCTAGACAAGTGCATGCCGAAACGAAAATTCTTCGCAGTGGTCAATATTAAATCAGCAAGCGCTGACCACGCTCTCTACTTGGACAAAAGAGCAATTGCAATCAACAAAGTCATTGGAAATTACCAACCTTCGTTATCAAAATTCGCATCAACTGAAATACTCGATCTCGAAAAACGACAGCCGCAATTGCACCAAGAAATGGCTCATGCCATAGAAAAGGAATACCACCGGCTTAACCAGGAACCGGAAAGACATTTTCTTGCTTCAAACTTGAAATTCAGGCAATTGGCCCCGGGAGGTCCTGTTGCACCAGGTCTTAAATCGTATCCAAATAATCAGACAACAGAGTATGTTGAACGCTACGGTATCAGGAGTCAGAGAGCTACTCAGGAGTTGAGCTAATTAATTGGATAGATTGTAGAAAAGAATAGATTCACTTCATTATGAAAAATTTAGAGGTTGCAAAAATTGGAAATATTGCAAAATTTGAATGAAAATTTTGCGAGATATTTGATGTAATTTCACAAACACATTTTATGCGAACAACGAAAATAGTTTAAAGAGCTAAAATAAAAAGCAGTATAGTGAAATACCATTTATGAAATTGTATCCTTCGACTTTTCTTCGGGTCGTTCAGCTATCAGTGGCAGCTACATCACTAATGGCAAGAAACGGTTGCATAGTGTAGTGGTTATCACTTTTGGTTCTGATCCAAACAACCCCGGTTCGAATCCGGGTGCGACCTTTCTTTTTTCTTTTTAATCATGTCGACCCATAGTTTTGTTGCCCACTTTTTGAAGCAAAATAATTACTTAGAAACGCTCAAAGCGTTTGAAAAAGAACATGGATCACCCATATCGACCGAAACCGGCCACGACGAGTCGTTGGATCAAATTATACAGGATAGAGTCTCATTTTCCAAAGACTTTGAGATTCTGGATTTGCTGTTAAACGACGCAAATCAAGCCATTGTGGATCAAGAGCTTCCCAATTGGTCGACGCCGTACCCAAGTACGAAATACAAGCTCAAAGAAGTGACAGGATTGACTATTTCTGCCGCAATTGTGACAGACAAGGTTATCGCCAGCAGCAACGATGGAAGTATTTCAATTTATGATTATGAAGGAAATCGGTTGAGTCGAAAAGAACGATTCTTGGGCGGTGTAGTTGCCAAATCTGTTGTTAGCGTGGGAAAAAATGACGTTTTAATTGTTGGAATGAATGGAAATATTTACCTTTGTCGTCTTGAAGGTGATGAATTGGTCAAATTATTTGATTTGGCGCTACACAAAGGACTTGTAGTGGACTGTGGATATGCCGAGGTGAATCAGAACCGCTACTTTGTTACCATTGGGTGGGATAAAATGGTCAAATTGGTGAAAATTTCCAAAGACAAAATTGAAGAAATTGCGACCTACAAACTGACGTTGGCAGGTACATGTATTGGCGTTTGTGGTTACAATGGAAGTGTCATAGTTGTTCTAGGACGAACGGAAAGTACGCTTTTGGACGTTTTGGCATTGGAAAACCTGGAAAATAATGTACCAGAAATGGTTCCAGTGTACAAAATCTCACTCAACGATGCCGAGTTTATGGCCAATGGTTTCACACCACGATGTATCAGTATAGCCCAGGGCAAGACAAAACCACTCATAGCAGTGGCAACGTCTCAGGAACCATTTATGAGGGTGATAATAGTATCTTTATCAAAGGAAGCCATCGAGTCAAAAGATAACAAAGTTCGCCGGGGCCAAATTTTGACGAATACCAACTCAATGGCACCCCAAGATAAGTTTTCGCAGCCGCTTATTTGCTGGCGCCAACCGCACGCGTCTGGAGTGTGGGCATTTGGCGAAGATGGCATCATCAGGTGCTTAGATGTGAAAAAACAGCAGGTAGTTGCAGCCATTGATGGGCACAAGGGCCGAGTCAAATGTGTAGCAATGGGTACCAAGATGGTGACATTTGGAGCAGATAAGAAAGCCTACAGGTGGACAGAAAATTGAGGAGGAAAAAAAAAAGAAAAACTGAAAAAAGAACGAATTAACGAAGAACGAAGTGAAGAAGTAATTGAAGAAGTGATTGAGAAGAAAGGAATCGTTTTGTTGGTCGGACCTGCACACAATACCGATGATCCGGTCGCAGGCCGGCGCTGAGCCGATGAGCCGACAAACACATATCGATGTATCTTGCCGAGCAGCTGTTCAAAATCGACAATTACGAGATATACCACTCAAGTGGACTCCACCAACCGATTCCGAAGCTCTCCACTCTCTTATCGTGATTTTCCACAGCAAAAAATCCATACCCAAGCGGCCTGCATACCGTCTGTGGGGAAACGCATGTGTCTCGCGCCGCTCACTTACCCTCGGTAACGCAACGGCGGCAGAGTTGCTTGTTTATAAGCGGGGCCGATCCTTTCACATTCATCATTTTAAGAAAATTACGTAGAAAACTACAGACTACAGAACAGAGTACAGAGTAAAGAGTACAGACAACAGGGTACACAGTACAGAGTACAGAATATAACAGATTTATATTACCCTAAACTACCACAAATTATTCCACAGATTAATGTCACTTACTCCTTTCGAAAAAGCAGCCAGTGGAGCGTTGGCGTCTGCCATTGCAAATACCCTCGTTTATCCCTTAGATCTCAGCAAGACGTTGATCCAGACTCAGGTTAAACCGAGGGCTATTGGGATGAACCCTTCGGACTCCACAGCGTCAATAGCTTCGGATACCTCGGATCCCGAAGAAAGTGTTTGGCACCAGAAGCAGGGAAAGGATGGTCAGTTGCGGTACAAGAGCACCGTGGACGCGTTGGCTCAGATATACAAGAAGAAAGGCATTTTGGGGTGGTATCATGGACTCATCTCATCAATTTTGGGTTCGGCGGCGCAAAATTTCAGTTATTTTTACTGGTATACAATCGTCAAACGAGTTTACGCTCGTATAAACAAACACATTCCCAATCATCGACCAGGAACAGCCACAGAGTTGTTTTTGGGAGCATTGGCTGCGGCCATTTCTCAACTTTTCACCATGCCAATTGGTGTCATCACCACCCACCAACAAACAGATAAACACCACAAGGGCTTAGTGCAGTTGACAAGAGAAATCTTGGAACACGACGGTATCTCCGGCTTGTGGAAGGGATTGAGGGTGTCACTTGTGTTGTGTATCAACCCTTCCATCACCTATGGATCGTATGAGAGATTGAAGCAAATTATTTATGCAAACAAGGAATATTTGGGTCCTTTGGAAAGTTTCAGTATTGGAGTCATTGCCAAGTCTATGGCAACACTCGCTACACAGCCATTGATTGTTTCTAAGGCCATGTTGCAAAAAAAGTCACATGTCAAGCCCGGTGAAATTGATGATGGAGATGTCAAATTCGACAATTTCCAAGATGCATTGGCCCATTTGTGGCACACAGAGAAACTTGCTGGCTTATACAAGGGCATAGCTCCCCAATTGGTCAAGGGAGTGTTTGTTCAAGGTTTATTATTCATGTTCAAAGACCAGATCGACTTGGTATTTTTGTCGTTGTTGAAGATTGCAAAGAAAAAGTAGGATAGAGATAGATAATAGACTGTAATGAAAGGGACAGCTATAGAAACTACTTGCTACTATAAGAGTGGAAGATACGATTCTGGCAAGAGGTCGATCTTATCTCCTGCATGTAAGACAAGTCTCATCGCAGTTGTCAGTCAATCAATTCAAGTCAAGATAAAGATCAATGTCAATGTAAAGTTTTCTTAACATGAAGTATGGCTCCCAAATCGAATGCAACTAAGTTTATCAGATGAATCGGGATGTTCTCTCAATTAGACCTTGTGGTCTCACCTGCATATAACATTGTGAGGGCTGCGCCCTAGTCACGTTTCACCCGGTCGTGTGGTCCCCCCGAAAATTTACATGAAAAACCTCACTATTCTTTTTCCGCAGACAATCTTTAAACATGGGAAAGGGTAAACCAAGAGGGCTTAACTCTGCTAGAAAGTTGAGAGTTCACCGTCGTAACAACAGATGGGCTGATCAAGCTTACAAGTCCAGATTGTTAGGAACTGCTTACAAGTCTTCTCCATTTGGAGGTTCTTCTCACGCCAAGGGAATCGTTTTGGAAAAAATTGGTGTTGAATCCAAGCAACCAAACTCTGCTATTAGAAAGTGTGTCAGAGTCCAATTGATCAAGAACGGTAGAAAGGTCACTGCCTTCGTGCCAAACGATGGTTGTTTGAACTTTGTCGATGAAAATGACGAAGTCTTGTTGGCAGGTTTCGGTAGAAGAGGTAAGGCTAAGGGTGATATTCCCGGTGTCAGATTCAAGGTCGTGAAGGTTTCGGGAGTTTCCTTGTTGGCCTTGTGGAAGGAGAAGAAGGAAAAGCCAAGATCGTAAGCTAAACACATCGTGTATATTGGGCGTAATGCATACATTAGTAGAGGATGTAGCACGTTTACATGGTTAATCTACATATAATAACGAGATGTAGATGTGTGGTAACAGCAATGAGTATACTGGAAAGTCTCCTTGATTTCTCCACTATCATACCTAAGCTGAAGACTGCACTTAAGATCATCAATACCTGCTCAATGATTGCAATCACTTCATTCGGTACTTTCTAAGGAAGTATATTTCTAATGGTTCGTTCTGTCTTTTCTGATGTTTCATTCTGTTACGTCAGTTTCCTGTGATAATTCTTCTTTTCCTTATTCTTTTTCTGTTTCTTCATCTCATCTCTATTACTATATTACATTGCCAAATTCTTACCCTCAATGGATGGCCCTCCCTTTTTACTGCTCTTTCTCTTCAAGTTCATCAGCGTCAATTTTTGGTTGATTCTTCTGAACCGCTCGTCAGTTCCTCCCTTTTGACGCCTTATCGAGTTAGGGTCAACCCGAGGTGCAATCTTGTATGCCGATGTTCTAGCCGAAGGAATAGCCGCTCTCTTTCTCCTTTCTGCACTTTGCTCGTACAAAGTCTTGGGTTCCTTGGCACGTACTCTCGAAGATGGCAATTTGTTGGCAAATTTGGTGCTGTTGTATTCGTGGAACTGAATAGTTCTGTCCTTATAAGAGTCAGATTTGTTGAGAATTGGTCTTGTCCAGTCTCCAATTAAACGGTCAACGAGCTGCTTCAATAGTGGCTCGGTACGTTTGGATCTCTGGTAAAATACGAGCACCTTGCCTATACCCGAGGCAACTAGGTGGTCTGTTTTTATAGGAAGTGTCGTCAACGCATGTATGAGTTCCTTTTGAATCTGATACGCAGGCATGGAGGCGTCAGGCAAAGGCTCAAGCCACAATCTTACTGCCTCAAGCAAATTGTTGTCCAAAATGGAAATTGCCAAATCCGCTTTCAGCAATACGCTGGACACTTCGGGAAGAAGCTTGAGTTTTTCGGTGGCAATTTGGCCCTGCGAGTTTTTTTCCACGTCCATGTTGGCCGCCTTGATCATCTGGTCCTTGAGCTCGTCAATACGGTCATCTTGCATACGTTCCAAATCATCTTCGTCAGCTCGTTTTCTTCTTGTCGATTTGGACTTCATGGCTAAGTCCATTTTTTCCTCCAAAAGACGACGGCGGCGAACCTGGGGGTCTTCAAACGACATCTGCTCACCCTCTGGCTCGTCATTTTTGAGCAAACTGGGTTCTATGGTGGCTGGACTATGATTTTTTCTTGGTTTGCGAATGTGATTTTTGGTAGTTTTGACGGTATTGTTGTCCAATTTTTGCGCCGAAAGCGAAAACACGTTTTCGTCATCGGAGCCGTGGTCAGATGCTTCGTGAGACCCGCTATTTAACTCGGGGTCTATGTCTGGCTGATGTTGGTGTTCAGAGTCCATGTTGGCGATAAAAAGTTGTGAGAAATAAATTGGGGTGTGCGATGGTGTGCAGGAAGAGAGAAAGTCAGTGGAATGATATTATAGTTAGGTGTATGAGATTTTAATCTTGACTGAAGCCTACTCTGACCATTCCAAAGAGAATTCTTAGCTATTATTCATTCTATATAGAGATCGTCGTCACATAATTATATGCTAATTATTCATAATCATGATATCATAAATATAATTAAGTATGTAAATTCTTTTCATGAAATATCTTAAAATAGGGTACAGTCATTGTAAATTCTAGCTTACAACTACTACCCTCAAAAATCCAGTTGAAGACTCAAAACACCTAGAAAATACGAAACAAGGAGATAGCAGAAAATGCCTACCAGTACAAAGAAAGTACACAATTGAGAGCACAGTCGTATATCATTGTCCCTCGAGATTGCAACAGTTACGGAACATACTCTGCAAATGGAAAGAACAAGGCAACTGTGATCAGTAGAGGTTGATGGAACTGTTGCACGGTTGCAAATTCATATGCAGGTATTGAATTGGAAGTATCGAAAACTTTCACCTAGTCAGTTTCTAAGAAGGGACGAAATAGGGGGACGGGTAGGTAAGGAGCCTCACGATTGAAGCATAGAAAGAAGTTGAAACCTCAATAGGGTTGAAATCAAGAAAACAGAAAAAAAGAAAAATTATACTTTCATCATTATAGTTCAAATACAGTTTTATTGCTGAATGTTAAGTCCTCCAGGACCAATTGACTGGCGTCAATTGACCTGCGTCTATAATTGGGCCAACTTCAACGGCTATCACCGTTGAAGTCCGCTGTCCCGGGTTGCACCCAGACACCAACACCACCTATACCGGTTCGCGACGTTCAACCTTCTTCATGTCTCAATATATCGGTAAAACCATCTCGTTGATCTCCAACAAAGGAGTCAAGTATGTAGGACTACTCGACAACATCAATGCTGATGATGCTACCGTTGCCTTAAAGTCGGTAAGGTCTTTTGGTACCGAAGGACGAATGGCTGCTGCTGGAAATCCGTCCCAAGAAATCATGCCAAGACCGGAAATTTATGAATATGTTGTGTTTCGAGGATCCGATGTGAAGGACTTGTCTGTGCTTGATGTTCCTATTGATCAGGTTCGCCCAGAGCCTCAACAACAATATTTTGCACCTTCGTCGACGGCTGGATCAAGTGCTCCTCCTCCACCAAAAACCACTTCTGGTGCCCCAATGACAGCTGCTCCACCTACGACTACTTCTGTACCTTCAGGTGCTCCAAGGGTTGCTGAAAACTCGAGATCGGGTCCACAACCCGGAGCAATTGGTCGTCCACCAGTCCAGACAGCTGCTCCAACTGCCACTTCTACAGCTCCAACTCCAAGTGCTTCATCCACACAGCCAACTAGAACCACCCAGACTTCTGTACCGGGCTCGCGACCAGAACCTTCAAAGCCTTCTGGTACTACAGAAGTTCCACAACCCCAACCTGGTTCTCGTCCTCAACCTCCCCAGCCATCCAGTGGTCCTCAGATGGACGGAGATTTTGACTTTGCGAGTGCCAGCGCTGCTTTCGAGCGGGAGCGCACCAAGGAGGGCGCACCTTCGTACCAAAAGTCGTCTTTCTTCGACTCGTTGACTAGCAATGATCACCAAAGCTTGCGGTGGGCCGAGGAAAAATCTTTGAATATGGACACTTTTGGAGAAGCTTCTGTGAACAATAGCCGTGGCAGGGGGCGTGGACGCGGTAGAGGAAGGGGAGGCTGGAGAGGACGTGGAAGAGGACGAGGAAGAGGTAAACCTGAACCCAAGCCAGAGTGGGCATAAAAACACTAAAAAGATCTCGCAGTACTGGTTTATATAACAATCTATGACCGGTAACTCAGATTCTAACTACTCCTCCAACGAACAACTTGCGCTGTGTTTCTTCGGCTTCATCCTCTATTTTCAAGTACTGCCCGTGAAAGTTGAAGATCGAAGTGATAGGACTGAAGATATGCTCTATGGCAAAAATACGCACCCGTCTTCCGGCTTTTCTAAGGATATTTCGAGTGGGATTGCTCAAGTAGGTGTGAGACTTGACAACACTCTTGTCGAAAACATGAAGTACTGGAACCGGAATCTGGTCTCGATGAGGACTATCGTTCAACTCAACATATCCAGGCACAGACTTGAGAATATGTTGCATCAAATCTTTATCGATAACCATCTCTTCGGTGAACCCATATCGCAAGACACACCGAAAATGGCCCTGGATTTTGGTAGGTCCAAGAAGCACTCGTTCGTCTTGTGGAACCACAGGAACAGATAACGCTCTTTTGGAGCAAAAAATCACAATTCTCGGCAACGAAGCAAACGACGAAACCACCCTTTGGTACAATTCAGGAACGGTATTTGGAGACATGAGATTCTGGTACGATGATTCACAATGGATTATAGCCACTCCGTCGTATGTCTTCAATGCCAATTCACCAAACTTTGAATTCACAATCAAGTTCTCGTTCCATTCTGCCACAGATTCTTCACGGCTTTCGTCTTCGTCTTTTCTTGTAGGGCTTCTTCCGCGGCCCAAATCGACGGTTTGAGCAGTCCGTCTCAAAGATGGAAAAACATTATCTATACGAGCCCTCGAACTGAATTCGTGGTCGACTTTTCTGGCTCTTGCCCACCGCCAAAAGCAAAGAAAAGAGAAACAGATTCCAGCCATCATGATGGGGAACCATGCTCCATGTTCGATTTTCTTCAAGTTGGAAATCACCATAACTATCTCCAACGGAAGAAACACCAAAAGGAAGAAAGCCAGCACAAAAATGTTGACTTGATATACGAAAATGAAGCATAAAGTCAACAAAATTGTCGTCAAACAAAGATCGAGCGTGATACCCAATCCATAAGCAGCGGTGACATTGTTACTATTTTTGAACCCAGCAGTGGTACAGAGCACACCCACCATGAGCATCCAGTTAACCATTGGAAGATACACCTTACCGGCATGCGATTTGGACACATGAATTATAGTAAAGTTGGGGAAACAGTCCAAATTGATCAATTGCGAAAGAATACTGAAAACTCCCAAGATGAGTGCCTGACTGGCAATGATGGTACTGAGTGTAGCCAACACGAACATAATCCAGTATGGCGCACTATTGGTGCCTCCAGGAATCGAGTAGAAAAATGGATTTGAAAGTGCTTTTGGATGATGAATGATGTACGCAGCCTGTCCAAAATAGCACAACATCAATGCTGGATACACGAAACAAGTCAAAGCGAGCTGAACCGGTGCTCGACCAAAATGTCCCACGTCGGCAAACATAGCTTCTGTTCCAGTTATAGCCAACATGCAACCACTAAAGACGTCGATTCCACCCGCCTTTAAAATTTCAATGGCATAATGCGGAGAAATAGCCTTGAAGATGGCAGGATAATATTTGATGATATTGTACAATCCACAGATAATCAAGCCGAAAAGCCAAAGGGTGATTATGGGTGCAAAAGTGAACGATATCTTGTGGGATCCAAACTGCTGGATACAAAAAAGCACCAAAAGAACCACCTCAGAAACCGCAAGAACATTGTCAAAGTCTGGCTTTGCAATTTGGATACCAGCTATAGCGCTCAACACCGAAGTTGTGGGAGTCAAAAGACCATCGGAAATGATCAACGAGCACCCAAGAAAGCATGCTGTTAGAACCACAAACGAGACCACTTTCACCACTGTCGGATTTTGTTTCCACGCTTTATTGGTACTTGAAACAAAGCTCAGCACGGTTTCTTGTCGAGAAAGAAGCTCGAGATCGGTTTTTTCCGGTGCTCCAGGAATGGTTACACCTTTAGGACCGATTTTAAGGTGTCGGGCGATTTTGGCGTAGATGGCTACCTGACCACCTTCACCATTATTGGGACCAAAGAAAAGCACAATCGCCACATATTTGACGATAACAATGAGCGTGAATACCCAAAAGATCACCGAAACCGCACAGATGATATCTCGTTCAGTGGGTTCTTTATGAGGGTATTTGACCGAGTTTAGCACATATAATGGAGATGTTCCAAGGTCTCCATAAATGGCACCGAGAGATGAAAATGCAGCGGGAAAAGTGTACCTCCAAAAACTTTTGTTTTTCTTGGGCTCTGGCACCTCCATGGGTCCCGTAGACTCCTCATCGATGTCACTAACGTTCCCTACTCTCATGCTGACATCCGAGGACTCGACACCGTTTCTCATGCTAAATCTTTGGTCGATTTCCGGGCCTGTTTTACTCATGAAATCCAAAATTACACACAAGTTTACAGTCTACAATCCTGGCTTTATACCATTTACCGAGGTCGAGCATCATTGGAAGCTGAAGCGTATGTTGTGCGGGAATTTTGGCTTGGAACGAGGCTTCATTAGGCTGCGAAAAATCATGGAGGTGCGGCTTGAAACAAATTCCCGCAACAAATCTGGCAAATCGCGCATGCAAAATGCACCGAATACGTTCTTTTTGCCCGTAACAATGCGATTCAAATGCCCAATTCAGGAAGCGAGTAAATCCCGCACTTGTTTGCCGCTGACATGTTGCACTGACTGTTGCGGCTGTGCCTGAATATCATTGGACAAATATCGCGCACTACTAATTATTGAAGATGAACATGAAATACGGCTGTTCGGAACTACGTCACCGATGCAGATACGTGTACGAGATACGTAGTAGCGATCATTTGCACTGATATTATTGATTCATTCACTTTTCGTTCGCACTTTGCACTTACAATTATTTCGCACTTCAATAATTTCGCATCCATATCGCATTTCATTCGCACTTTTCACTCTGCACTCTTCGTCCTCACACTTTTCGCACAGTTCTCCTCTCCCACCTTTACCACTCACTCGCACCCGTGCACCAGCCACACTTGATCAACCGCGTCTCGTTTCTTCTCCACCATGAGTGAAAAGAAGATCTCGGCGTTTCCCGACGGCAACTCGTACGTCACATACAACGCTGATGTCGAGAAGCTCATTATAGGAAACAGCGGAGGTGTAGCGAAAGTTTTCGATGTGTCGGATCCGGAATTGGAGCCGGAATCGATGGATATCATCGAAAATTTGACGTGTTTGGCGCATTATGGAGAAGATATATTGATTGCAAGCACTTCAGGAACACTTGAAAAGGCCAATATATTCGGAAAATCCACCCAAGCAGTGGTCTATAGATCGGAATTGCCAATTAGAGATTCGGTGTTCATCAATGAAGGTAAGAGAATTCTCTGTGGAGGCGACGATAATAAAGTAATAGTGATAGATACGGTTACTAGTGCCACTACCACAATCACTACCGAGGACCAGGTGTTGAATATTGCATACAATCCTACAGGGGAGTTGGTTTCGATCAGTTTGGCAGACCGTAGTGTGGCTATATATTCGGTGGTCAATGAGTCTCCATCTATTGTGGAGGTTATAAAGGATGTACTCCCGCAAAAGATTCATAAATCGTTGGATGTGGTCGACTTTTTGGGCGAAAATGAAGATGAACTTTTTGCTACTACCACTGCATGGTCAGCAGATGGTCAGCATTTGTTAGTTCCAACAGACACCAGATCTTTGAAAATTTTTACAAGAGAGGACTTTTCTCTGCCAATTACTGAAATACGTCCTGGTGCCGATATAGTCGATTATGCTGTTCATGGAAATTTCGTGGCTACATTGCACAAAAATGGCACCGTTAAAATCATCGACTTTGATTCTGGCGATGAAATACAGCTGCAAAATCTTAAAAAGCTCACTTCCGGCCATGTCCCTATAAACATAGCATGGAACAAAGATACTCTCTACATCGGCACTACCAATGGAGAAGTCCTCGTGATCGGCGGGCTCGAGTTACCGGAGGTAGCATCCAAGAAAAGTTCCGGAAAACTGAACTCACTATTCCTAGATGAAGCAGAAGAGTCTGATGGTGACGATATAGATATGTCGGAACATGACAGACCACCATATTCGAACGGAAATGGCAAACACATGCTTGATGATTCGATCATTGACGAAGATGATGATTTCGATGTTCTTCGAGATAGAGGTAAGCGCCACAAGATTGGTAGCGTTGTTGTTGCTGAACCTCAATTGGAACCATACTGCCCAGGAAGCACGCCTTGGACGGCTCAAGGATCAAGCAAAGCAAAAAGGAGATACATTTGTATGAATGCGTCAGGTTACGTTTGGGCTGTCAAAACAGATCAAACTGAACAACAGAGTATCACAGTGTCCTTCTTTGATAGGTCAGTCAATAAGGATTATCATTTCATTGATTATCAGGATTTTGACTTGTGTTCCATGAATAACTCAGGCATTGTTTTTGGATGTTCTGGATATGGTAAAAAGACTGGTAGCATTTCATTCAAGCAGCACGAGTCTAATCAAGATGCATGGGAAAGAAGTATTCCTCTTGCTAAAGGAGAATTCATTACCTCACTCAGTCTTGCCGACAGTCATGATAACAATGGAATCATAGTAATTGGCACAAACTTTGGATTTGTGCGCTTCTTCAATGCCCATGGGTTATGCATCAATGCTATAAAGGCTCCACCGGTTGTTGCCCTTATTTCTTCGTCAAACTCTTTCCTCTTTATGATCAATCAACTTGGAGGAAAGATATTCACATACTCGATAATCGACATCCACCTGGACTACAAGTTTGTGCAACAGGATGTCATATTACCATTGGAAAGAAGCCTCAAAGCACCCTTGATCAAGGGCTTGTTCTTCAACGAATTCAACGACCCTTGTATGGTTGCTGGTAACGATGACACACTAATGATATTATCTTCATGGCGTGAGTCGAGAAACGCACGTTGGATTCCTATACTCGACTGCTACCTGGCTGTGACCGATGGTGGCCACGAACTGAAGAAAAAATGGTCTTGCTGGCCGTTGGGATTGTACAAAGACTCTTTGAGTTGTCTCATACTCAAAGGTGGCAGTGTATATCCGGGGTTCCCATTGGCGCTTCCAATTGAAATTCAGATCAAGCTTCCTGTTAGTGCTCATAAAAGTTCCGAAGAAGCTTCAGAGGACGATCCTGAAGAATGCTTTGTTAGAGCATCAACTATGGGGCGCATAGTGAGTGACACTTTAGGCGACGAAGGGTTCGAAGAAAACAACGAAGAAATCATGGAACGTTTGCAAGAGTACAGCATGCTATTTGACAAGTCCTTATTGAAGCTTTTTGCCAATGCTTGTCAAGAAGCTAGACTTAATAAGGCATTCAGTATTGCAAAACTTATCCGAACCGACAAGGCAATGACAGCCGCGGCCCGAATTGCTGAGAGACTAGAATTTTTGAACTTGGCGACCAAGATCGGGAAGTTGCGAGAGGAAATGGTCGAAGATTGAGACCAATGGGGAAGATTGAGTCAAGGAGACAAGAATATTGGATTGATATAGTATGTACAAAGGTCCTAAAATTGCTTCTTGATATAGTGGTACACGATAGGGGTAATCCACAACAATCCGGCGATGGCACCTGCGGTCTTCAAAGTGTCATAAGCATACTGTTCCTGAGCTTTTCTTTGCTCCTCGGTTGGTTGTCCAGCTCCAGCTCCAAACATGATGGTTTTGCCGATTTCGATTCACCGCAATTTTTCGCGAAGGCCGACGGGGGCACGTGACGAAACGGTGGAAATTTAGTATTGGAACCAACTGAGCATTGTGGTACAATGACATCAATTAAGCCGTTTCAGATTGAGGATCTTCTCGATGTCAACCCTGTTAACTTGGACCCGCTCACAGAGAGCTACAATGTGCAGTTTTACCTCGAATACTTGATTCAGTGGCCGACGCTCTTTTTCAAATCGACAGAGATCTCCGATTTTGCAAATGTTGAAAAACGGGAAATTAGCGGTTATATGATGGGAAAGGCCGAGGGACAACTAGCCAAGAAGGAATGGCACACGCACATCACAGCTGTGTCGGTGAACAGTTATTATCGTCGACTTGGTCTCGCATCGCATCTTTGTTCTGAACTTGAAAGATTGACCAAGGGACCCCCCTACGAGACACTCTTTGTGGACCTTTTCGTCAAGGTTACAAACACATTGGCCCAACAACTTTACGAAAAACTTGGCTACAGCGTCTACAGAAGGGTGGTTGGATATTATGGAAGAACACTACCCACAGATTCCAGCAAAATTGACGATAAAATAGATGCCTTTGACATGCGCAAACTGTTGCCCAGGGACGTAAACCGCGAAACAGTACGGGCTGACGGAAAAAACCACAATGTCTTGCCGCAAGATGTGACATTTTAACCTTTGGAGCAAACCACGGTATGGAACTGCACACAAACACCTGCACACAATACACCTGCGCACTGCTGGGTTTCTTTTAGTCACTGCCGTGACTAATTTCATTACACACGATGGCGTTGCGTAACAACATGAGACACATCTTGAACGAGGAGTCGTTACTGAACGCTTCGTCTCGGTCGGCTTCGAGAGCTCGTACGCCAAAAGTGGATGGTGAAGAAAATGGTCAATTAGACATCAATTTTCTGAGCATTGAAGAACTTTTAACCACAAAATTGGAATCCTTGCAAGCATTATTGGAGCTGCAGCTCGGCCAGACCGATGATTTGGGGATGGAATCGACGAGTAATCAAGATATCAGGCAAAAACAAATAGGACAACTCAATAAGGCCAGAATACAGTCTGGTCTGACCACCATAAATGACATCATATATTCACTTTCATTGCCACGAAATGAAATCTCGTCACAACTGAGAGAGCTTCTTCTTGCTCAGCTTTATAAGCTCATTGTTTCCAAACCTTTAGTGACATATAATGAAGAGAATGCTGGCTCAAGCTCTTATGTGTCCGACGACAAAGTCAACGAATTAATCAAGATCTTCTTGAGTAAGAGTTACCGTTCAGACTCAGAATTCCTATTGATGTTCCGGTCTTGTATTGCCCTTATTTGCAGCGATATTGAGGAATTTGGGTACCTTGTCTCAGCAGAATTTCTAGGTGCTATCCAACAACTTCTTGTCGATCCGCCTACTTCGGTGGTAACCAACGAGAACAAGGCGAATCTCGTCACTGGGCTCTGTAGCTTGCTCCTTGTTTTGCATAACGGCTCTTCGAGTTTCGGTATTGACGAGAAGGTGGCCGAGCTTTTGGATATTGCAGAAGGCACAGCTAAAAGCGCTTTAACTTTAAGCCAACAATTGGAAGCTGGTGACAGAGAATACTCGACTTTGTTCGATGCTAATGCCGACAAGCAAATTGTTAATGAAGCTACCCAAAAGGTGCGATCCGAAGTAAACTTTGCCGCGGCAACTTTACATGGTGCTGGATGCTTGCTAACTTTAATGCCTCGTGGTTCCTATTTGAACGATTTCATTTCCGAACACATGCCCAAACTAGTCGAGATGGTGGACGATGATGTTAATATTGAAGTTGCCAAAGCCGCTGGTCGTGTTATCGGCTTGTGCTACGAGGTATTTTCCTACTCAGAGGAGGAAGAAGACAACGATGATGAGGACGAAGATTATAATTATAATGCACCATACTACGAGCAAGCGGCATTGTTCTCAGTAATCGAAAGACTAGCGAACATTTCCACCAAAAAGGTTTCGAAGAAGGAGAGAAAGGAGGCACACTCAATCTTCAGGGACATCCAAGCCACTCTTATCAATTACACCGATATCGAAAAGCGAACAGCTATATATCGAAAATCACAAGAAGGACAAGAATTATTGAACTCAATGTTTGATTCGACATATATCAAACTCTCAAAAACTAGATCGTTGCCTATTAACAGTTGGTTCTTATACCTTCGATTAATCCATTTAAAGTGGTGCTTCAGTTTTGGCGTTCACAACCAGCTCGTCAGTAATGACAGTATCAGGGACATTTTGAGAGAGCCAGCAACAGATTACGAACTAAAGTATGGAACGTCAGGGGACCATGCTCCCGATGACGATGCAGCTCACCATGCCAATACATCAGACAAATATGGTGACGATGAAGTCAAGCGAACTCAGCGAATTAGAAAGGCTAGGGTGAACAAATTAGCACTGGAGATGGATGAACTAGAGTTGAGATAGTTAGTATATTTGTATCAATTGGACAATAAAAGTCAGAACTCAGAATTTAAGCCAAGCTACTTAGATAGAGGACAAATTGAATTGTAGGTCAACGTTTGAGCTGGTTGTAGAAGTTGGCTGCAAATTCGTAGGTGGTATACCGATTACCTAAGCAGTATAAAGATTTCGAGTAGTTTGTGCAATTCGACAGAAACGAGTTAATAAAGAGTAGAAAGTAGCCTGGCTGCAAGCATGACCAAGGGGTTAATCTTCGACTCATTGACGTCCAAGGCGATAGAAGCAAGGACTTTGTGCAAGTGTATTACATAAGCAACGACTGAAGAAATTGTTGCAAATTATGCCAGGAACATCTCTCTTGGATTCGTCATTATTATAGTACATTTCGGTCATATTTATATATCGCCTATTGCAAGACGCTTCTGTTAGAGAATATTCACTAGCAACTCCGGATCGAATTCGTACAAAAATTTGAAGCTCTCGAACAGAAACTTGTAATTTTTGTCCATTATCAATTCGTAGAAACTGCGGTCATAATCGTAGTACCAACCACCATAAAGTTTCATGTTGTAGTTTTTCCACCATTCCATGAAGTCTTTCCACATGTTTCTATCGTGGTAAAGACTGAACCTTGACACAACACAGATACATGCAAAATGATAGTAGAGTCGTAGAGCAAAGAAATGCTTTTCTCGGAGTAGCACATCTAGAAACTCTGGAATGAATATTGCCCATTTGAAAAGCGGTACAGGGTAGTTTAGTTTGGAGGAATAGTAGAATGCGGTTGCCAAGATGTCAATGGATTCTCTCAATGCTTCGATTTCGGCGTCAATTCGTGGGTCTACCACGTCCTTGTAGTCCGCATAAAAGTCGTCCATTTCCTTATGCAATCGCACAATTATGGGAAACTTGTGTTCTCTGATGAAGGAGGGTACCTTTTCCACAGTATTGTAGATTGTACGAAATTCAGTTTGGATTATGGCATCAATACCAAGCTCAAATGTACTCTGGACACCTCGACATATAGCCACAAAGTCTGTAGAGGGGTCATCTTCATCCAGCATTTCGGTCTCTTCCTCTAGCTGAAACGATAATATAGGAACTAGTCGGTGGGGATGGAGTCCAAGAAACAGGTAGATAAGAACCCCAGCAATACCTAATTCTGCAGCACGATCTGGGTCGTTGACAACGGTGTTAATGCCAAGCAGAAGTGCCTTTTGGGACTCGGAGATCAGGTCGGAAAAGTAGTTGAGTGTTCTTTTGTACAAATTATCAGTGCTTGCGAGCGCCATAGACAGGTCAAATAAATCCACCGGCATGGTACTTTCCACACCATATTCCAGCCAACTGGGTGCTATCTGGTACAATTCTCTGGCGTCCTGGACATCTGCTAAGAATAATGTGGAAACGTCACATAATGGCCACATGTTCATGGACGCAAACAGGAACATTGCCTTGCGTACCAACGGCGACTTGGCGAATAAAGGCGGCACACAATTGCGCCACATATGTTCTGCTGTCATATTGACACCGAAAGAGAAGAGAGGAACACAAAACTGATCAAAAAAATGTAACAATCGTAATTCAAACCGACTAAGGTTCATCATAGTGGAGGTTGAATTCACCAATGTTTCCTTCGTCATTATCTCGAAAGCACAATCTCCATACCTTCGCGGAGGCAGCTCTTCATCCAGACTTGAAGTAACCGGATAAACACAATCCCGGCCCGTATGTCTACAATACTCGCAATGGGGTCTTTGTTCGTCACACTAAAAGTTAGTAAATATATTTAATTGGCGATGAAAAATTTCATTACATACCTTTATTCGGAGCTTCTTACAGCTGTAGCATCCCATTCGGGATCTTCTGGTCAGTTTTCGTGATTTGACACTAGGCATAATTGACGTTTTCCCGTTGCAAATTGAAATGCGATTATCCTTTTACGCTGACGTAACCCAGCCGTGCCGTGGTAATTATTTGCGCCAGCTGAGCCCCTATAGGGTGGTGACCCGATGTCGTTCATAAAAATGTGATATATAAAAATCGGACTTTGATCTCGGGGCCGAAATCTTACATATTTGGTGGCCGTTTATATGCAATTTGCAGCCGTTCCAACGTTTAGGTTGCATGCTTCTGATGCATATCTTGGCACATTATATAAGCGCTAAAACTGCGAGTGCAGCAAACATAGCTGCAGCGAATGCGGCTGGAGATGGTTGCAATGGTGAAAACTGACGAGGGTAGATTTAGTTCAGAAAGAGCAAAGAAGGTATAGTATTGAGCGAAAAATCTTCATGGAGAACGTTTGAAGAGAAGGATCAAGAGAAGTTATTGGAAGTCACGAGAAATTAAGAGAAGTAGACAAGGGAGAACCTCGACTCTCAATTCGTCAATTCATATCTATGTCTAACATACTCAACACTAGTTCTGGATCAAAATCGTACAAACAGCCAAGACCACCCGCGGGTAGTCTATATTGTCTTTCTGTCACCAACTTATAAAAGTATTGGTCCTTACTATAAATCCAGTCTCCGTACACTTTCATATTGTAGTCTCGGAACCACTTCATATAATCTATCCACATGTTCAGTTGTTGATAAAGGTAAAAGCCAGCAGCAGTGACGATACAGGAGAACTGGAAGTATACCCTTAAAGCAAAAAAGTGTCTATTTCGAAGGAGCTCGTCAAATAGTTGGGGTAATCTCAACGGCCATCGAAAGAGGAAGAGTGGGTAATTGAGTGTTGCCGTATGATAGAATTCCGAAGCCAAGAGGTCTAGCGACTTTCTGATTGTTTCTATCTCTTCGTAACACAGACTGTCCATATCTTTTTTGTCTTCGTAATATATCTCGAGATCTTTTTCCAATTGCACAATGATCGCAAACTTGTGTTTTTTGAACAGAAGAGGTACTTTTCTTGGTGTCTCGACGATGGCTCTGAACTCGGTTCGTGATAGAGAACTCAAAAGCAAATCTCTAGCATTCAGAAGACTACGGCACACAGATATAAAGTCTGTAGTTTCTGGTTTCAGTTCATTTTTCAGTGAGCTTTCTTCCAACAAAATAGGAAGCAATTTGTGTGGATGGAGCCAGAGAAACAGGTATAAGATGATACTGGTGATCATCAACTCTGAAGCAGTAAATGAATCTGAAGCGAGGCGTAATGGGTCAAGGAGCATGTCTTGAGTGTTTTTTATCAAATCTGAAAAGTACCCCAGAGTTCGGGTATACAAGTCAAGAGATTCTGGCAAAGACGGTTCGCGCTCAAAAGTAGAGAGTGCTTTCAATGCGTCTTTGATGAGTCCAATTTGCGGAGAAACTGAGATATTCAGATCATATTGTTTCTGGTCGGCGAGAAACAACTCTTCCACTTCGCAAAGCGGCCACATATTAATACACGAATAAAGAAAGATAGCGTTGCGAACCATCTGCGACCGACGGAAGAGCGGAGGCACAGAACACCGCCACATCTTATCAAGCTTTAAATTGACTCCAAAAGTGAATTGAAGAATGCAATAATTGTCAAAAAAATGCAACAATCTCAATTCGAATCTGCTGAGTCCCATCAACAACGAGGGAGAGTTGACCAAGCTTTCCTTCTTAATTACGTCGAGCCATAAAGCTCCAGTTTGGTAGTCTGAATTTTGGTAGACACATTCTTTGCGGGTGCAGCGACAATACTCACAAGTGGGTTTTGCTTCATCACACTTTGTTAGAAAACTCACTTAAGTAGTTTGAGATGATAACTTACCTTTATTCGTAGACGCTTGCAGTTATAGCATCCTTTACGGGACCGCAACACCTGTCTTTGGCCACTAGATCTAGGCATCTATAAACGACTTGATTTACGGTTTTCGAAGATAACGCAGTAGTGCAGATACCGTTTCTGATTTGGAGATGAAATGACTAGCCTGACCATTAGATTCATTCGATTATTCAGGCTTTGGTAGCTTGATCTACGTTGAATTGGGTCTAGGAGATATATGCAACTGTAAATCTGAAACCATTTCTCTGCTCGTTGGCTGCAAACCGCATATTTTTAAGTTTGACGTGCGGCTCGAGGTTTCAAACTTTGAAAAACTAAGCAAGTTTTCTGAAGAATTTATGAGTAAAATAGTAGGAGAATCCTTCATTCTATGAGAAGTGGGTGGGTTCACACTCACATAGTTTCTTACATTCAATCGTTGTATTTTGGTTACTCGGTCGTAAAGTTATTCATGCCTATAAACTCGTGGATCTACAATTTTTGGATGCTTGCTCCCATTGTAGCAACCGCCATTCTATTAGTTTTCTTCACATCGTGACATCATTATCTTCGCATCAAAGTCGTATAAGCTCCTAAAATCTGTAAGCAGAATTGTGTACTTTTTCTTGATCACCAAGTCGTAGAAGCTTTGGTCGTATCTGTAAACCCATCCTCCATACCCTTTGTAGTTGTACTTGCGAAACCACTCTATAAAGTCTCGCCACATATTTCTTTCATGGTAAAGACAGAACTTTGCCATGAGACTAATGCATGAAAAAAGGTAATAAATTCGAAGTGCAAAAAAGTGTCTCTGTCGAAGAAGAGCACCAAAATTTTCTGGAATGCCAATGGGCCACTTGTAAAGTGGCAATGGGTAGTTTAGTTTGGTAGAGTAATGGAACGCACTTTCCAAAAGCTCAATTGCTTCTTTGAGAACATCAATTGCTCCACTCTGTTGCACACCACCCTCATAGTTAGAATAATATTCAATCAAGTCTCGATTCAACCTTGAAATAAGAGCAAATTTGGATTCTTTTGGGAAAGAAGAGAACTTTTTTGGCGCCTTATAGGGCGAAGTCTTGCTATTTTTCAGGCAACAGTGCTCTTTTATGACTTGAATCCCACGGCAAATCGACACAAAATCGGTTGTTTCATGGATATGATGGTCTGGAACTTGTACTGAAGTTCTAGCTGAGTCTTCATCGGTGTTTTCCTCCAATTGAAATGCTAGTATTGGGACTAAATTATGAGGATGGAGCCCCAAAAACAGAAATATAAGTGTTCCGGAAATACTCAATTCAATGGCTCTCAGAGGACTAAGTGCCATCTCAGAGCCCTCTATTCTTCGCTGGCTCTCGAGTAATAGGTCTGAAAAGTATTCAAGTGTTTTTGCGTACAAATTGTTGGTGGTTGCATGGTCCTGCGACAAGTCAAAAAAAGTCAACGATTTCGAATTAATTTCTTCTACTTCGAATAGGTTATTAATGTGGTACAAAGTTCTCATCTCTTGTACATCAGCCAGAAATAACGTCTCCATGTCGAAAAGCGGCCACATACAAATCGATGCGAACAGAAACACAGCATTCCGCACCAAGCGAGACCGGAAAAAGACTTTTGGAACCAATGTTTGCCAGAACCTTTCAGCCTCTTTATTCACTCCGTAGGAAAATGCCGGAACACAAAACTTGTCAAAATAATGCAACAACCGTAACTCGAACCGGTCGAGTCCCATCATCGCCGAAGTGGAATTAATGAGCTTTTCTTTCGTCATCACCTCAAAACACCCACTAGCAGCAACAAGTTCATTCCACAGCCTCGGAACGGGCAAAGGATACTCACATTTTCTTCTAGTGTGTCGACAGTATTCACAATAAGGTTTCTTTTCATCACACTGAGTCAGTAACGGCTAAATTTGATTTGGGTTTATTCTAGAACTTACTTTTATCCGTAGCTTCTTACAGGCGTAGCAGCCATTTTTTGAACGTCTGCTTCGGGGTCTCCCAGCCATAAAAAGAGTACTTCATTTCGATTAGTCGTGAACCGATGGCTTATGTAAGCAGAAGGTTGCAACCTTCAGCGTTCCGGCTAGCTGAAGGGAAGTTGTCAATGTTATACAAAGACTCGTTATCTATGTATTGGGGTTTTGTACGAGTCGGTTATCTGCTGATATTGTTATCGGAAATCTAATAATTGATATCTGATATTCTATCTTGAGTAGATAAGCATAAGATACCGACGTGCGGCTGAGAAGTACAATAGTTCAACTGCGTAAATGCATAGTTAGAAGCCAAAGAAGCCAAAGAAAAGTTTCGAGACTAAAACCGTTTTAGCTGGTTAGTTCATAAGTCATGTCAGCTATTTAAATGTTGCTGAGGAATATTTCCAGTATTGCAGCCAGCACCATTTGCAACTGCGACTTCCTCTCTAATTCTCCAGCTTAAGAAAATTGCTAAGCATTTTCACAAGCTAGTTCGTTACGAATCTTTCACCAGCCTACTATCGATTTCAGTCGTAGTGAAGATCAAAAAACGAACTCTGGTTCAATTTTCGGTTCATTTTGTCGTGGCTGCAAATTCTAGTAGTGAATGCTCTGGCTTTAGTGGATCAAAATCGTATAAAAAGGAAAAGTTATCATACCCGAACCGAAAGTTTTTTCCAATAACCAAATCATAAAAGCAGCGGTCAAATTCGTAAAACCACCTCCCGTACTCTTTCATATTGTATACACGAAACCACTCGATAAAGTCCTTCCACATATTTGTATCATGGTAGAGACTGAAATTTGCTATAGTGCAAATACAGGCAAACTGATAGTATAATCTTAGTGCAAAAATATGCTTCTGTCGAAGAAGAACATCAAAGTATTGTGGAAGAACGAGCGGCCATTTAAATAGCGGAATTGGATACTTGAGTTTTGCGGAATAGTAGAATGCCGAAGAAAGTAGTTCAATTGCCCTATCGATTGCTTCTTTTTCCTCAATTGCTTGATAATCATCTTGATCGGCAAAAAACCTACTCAGCTCGTTTCTTAGTCTTTCAACAATAGCAAACTTTTGTGCCTTGACAGAATACGGAATTTTCTCTGGAGTAAAAAATATTACTCTAAACTTAGTTTTCGTTAAGTTGTCCTTTCCAAGCTCAAACAAGTTCTGCGTGCCTCGACACATTGCCACAAAGTCGGTGCTGCAGCTGGAATCGTAGTCACTGGTTTCCAATTGAAACGATAAAAGTGGAACCAATTTGTGTGGATGAAGGCCGAGAAACAGGTAAACCAAAATGCCCGAAACCACCAATTCTGCTGCTCGAAGACTGGACCCAGAGAAGCCTCTGGGGCAGGTAAGTGCTCTTTGTGTCTCAGATAGAACGTCCGAAAAGTAAGACAAGGTCCTCATGAACAAATTATCAGTTTTTGAGTTTTTCAAAGACATGTCAAAAAACGGTTTTGTTGTTGACTCGACTTCGCTTCCATTATCAACAGGTACTGTGTTGTAAAGAAGCATCGAAACCTTGACGTCAGAATGAAATAAAGTATCCACATCACATAGCGGCCACATATTAATTGCAGCAAACAGAAACACTGCTTTGCGAACCAAAGGTGAAATTCCAAATAACTGTGGAACTGACTCTCTCCACATCTTATCCACTCTCACATTAACATTGAACGAGAAGAGAGAAACACAAAAGTCGTCGAAAAAGTGCAACAATCGTAACTCAAACCGACTTAGTCCCATCATACTCGACGGACAATTGACCAAAGTTTCCTTAGTGATGACTTCAAATCCAGTAAACTCATTCCTTGGAGCATTACCAGGTTGAGGATTCCGTTTCACAACCTCACAAACTGCCGGGTACACACAAACTCGCCCAGTATGCTTGCAATATTCGCATGTTGGCTTATCTTCATTGCACTAAGTTAGCTAATCGTCACTTTAAGTTAAGGTTTGAACATACCTTTATGCGCAATCGCTTGCAGCTCAAACATCCATTTCGTGACCACTTGCTCAGTCTTCGACACTTCGCCTTGGGCATTTTACTCTACATGTTCCTTAGGTGACTCTTATGAAATTTGCAACTGAAAATTCATGGTTGAATACGCTTATGTAAGCGTATCTGCAAAATCTCGTATGTGCATGCACCAAGCCACGGTTTGGGAAACGAGTTCAACAGGGAGAAAGAATATGGGGATTGATAGGAGTACAAGAGCATGTATCTGTGCAGTGGTGCTATTTCAACAGGAGAGCGTTAGCAACCGGCTATGAAGTCCGTTTATGAATTTTGTTCAATTACGCTTACTTAATCGTATTCATATGAATCTGATATCCGCTTACATAAGCGTAAAGATTCCGTGCCTTTTTGAGGCGCGGCTGTGCGGCGCGATGAATACGTCAAAGTACGATTAGGTAAGCGTATTAGAGTCGATAACCTACGAGACTAAAGAATATAAAAGATGAGCGTATCTCGCTGAATTTGACATTCTTCCCAGACCACCCTTCACTACTCAATCCACAACAACAATGCTTCCAGTTACATACGCTTCTGAATGGCGAACCGTCTCCATTGTGCAAGTTGCATTTTTTGCAGTCATTCTTATTACATTTCTTACCGGCATGTTTTTAAGAATATTCAGGGTCGATGCCACTCTTAGAAAGAATTTGTTCATTGTTACATTTTTTTTCACCATGTTTTCCTCGTTCAAGATAGGTGGAGGAATTTGTGCTATTATTCAAGTGGACCAGGACAAGCCTTCGACTGGACTTATGATTGCAACTTATATTTTAGACACGGCCAGTTTGGGATTTTTGCTCAAGTCCATTGTCAATTACTTGGACTACATGATGTTTCCCCGTCCTTCATCCTCGTCCAATGGCGGAATTTTGGGAATTTTTAACAAAGGTGGAAATTCGGATTTCCAAGAGGTCCGCATTGGTCTCTCCAACAGAAAGGATAGCGAAAGCTCCACCGAAGACATGAGACCCACGGACCCAAAGAAGGATCTCAGCAAGTTTCACCCGTTCAGAGTCACCACAGTTGTAATTATGGTAGCAATTATTTTGTCCATAGTTGGTGCCTGTGAGATGTCCGACGGGTCCAGTGGAGGTTCAACAGGAACCTACTTCAAGGTGTCTTCCTTGCTTTTCTTGGCAGCCTTGATTCTTGTGTTTGGTCTTCTTGTCTATATCTACTTCCAGCAACCCACCTTCAGAAGTGGTATTAGAATTATTATGTTCAGCTTGGTGTTCTACTTGGTGAGAATCATATACTCAATTGTGCTGTCGTTTACTGGTATTAACATCTCCAGCACAAGTTTCAACAAGTTTACGTTGATTTTTGGGGATTACAAGTACTATACCTTCATGGGCTTCTTGATGGAACTGTTAATTGCCATTATGCTTTTCATCATTTCGCAGTGGTTCTTGACAAGGAACCCTACTCATTTTTAGCAATTTTGTATCAATTTCATTTAAACTCCATTGAATTGTGAGTCAGATCAGTAGATACTCAAGAAACCAGGAAAACATTTCAAAAGTTCAATGGTATACTGATTTTTGTAGTCTTGAGTAGAGCTAATGAGATAAGACAAATTTCGCACCCAAAAATAATTGAGATTTTTCTCATTATTGAATCTTCTCACTATTCAATTCGCTACTTGTCCCACTTCTTCTCTACTAATTTCACACTATATACTCTAATCTATCAGGTCTATTATTGAATTACAAAGTCAGCAACATCAAACTCCTTTGAGGAAATACCCATCTTTCCAATGTAATCTTTGGCATCCTTGGCCATTATCTTGGATGTGGCATCGTCCCATCCGAGTTCCTTGCTCATGATACTAACCACTCCATCAACAGCAGTCAATGCTTCTCTGGCATTCAAGAAAGCCAATCTGGTTCTTCTGGCCAAGAAATCAACAGGAGTTCTGATGTACTCGTATTTAAGCGAATACTTCAATTCGGCAATGGTGAAAGGCTCATCGAAAGATTGGTAAGACAAGTTGTTTCCCTCAGAGTTGACAACTTCCGATGGCTCAAAGTGCTTGGTGGCAGCCAAGGTGATTGGAAGCTTGTTGAAATCGGACTCCTGGTACAACTCCAAAATCAACGACGATCTGGAACCGTAGTTATGAGACAAGTGCTTGGCCAACTTCAAAGGAATTCTGTACTCGTGGATCAATCTAGCAGAATAGTTCTTGGAATAATCCTCACCACCAGCCAAGATGATCTCATTAGTTTGGCATGGCTTCAAGTTCTTTCCGTCAAAGTTAAACTTTTTGATCAATGTAGTAACGGTTTCTTCAGCCATTTCACGGTAAGTGGTCCATTTTCCTCCAGAAATCGTCACCAATCCTGTTTCAGACTGGGTGATTAAATGGGAACGAACAAGGCCTTGGGTAGAAGCGGTGGTGGGGTCTTGACCCTTGGGGACAGTGGAAGGGTCACGAACCAATGGTCTGATACCAGACCAAGCAGACAACACATCTTCTCTATGCACAGGGAAAACAATGTACTTGGACAATTCGTTCAAGATATCTTGAATTTCTTCTTCGGATGGGACTGGGTTTTCGGAAACGGACTTCAATGGGGTGTCGGTAGTACCAGCCAAGACCTTTCCTTGCCATGGCAAAAAGAACATGACTCTACCATCGGAGGTGGATGGGTCTAACATTCCCATATCTCTTGGACAGTAGTATTCAGGAAGAACGACATGGACACCAGACGAAGGAACAACCATTCTTGGTGGTTGTGGGATCTTTGGAGGCAAGCCCTGAGGATCTTCGTCCATTTCCAAAATCTTGTCAGCCATAGGACCGGTGGCATTCACCACAGCAGTAGCCTTGATGAGATGCTCTTTACCGGTTTCTCTGTCGACAGCACGCACACCTTCGATTTTGCCTTCATTTTTCACGAGCTGGACCACGTCAAAGTAGTTGAGAACGGTGGCACCATGCTCGACGGCAGTGATGGCCAAAGTAGCATTCATACGGGCATCGTTGAAAGTTCCGTCGTGGTACACACATGCAGCTTTCAAGTTGGAATCGTCGATCATAGGAGCAATGGCAGCGGTCATTTCTCTGGAGAAAACAGTGGACGACCGCAAGTTCTGGTGACCGGCAAACCAATCGTACATTTTGCAACCCATGAAGAAATAAGGCACTTTCCACCACTTGTAGACGGGGATCATGATGGGCAAAACGGAACACAAGTGAGGAGCCGTGCGCAACATGTTTGCTCTTTCGTTAAGCGCCTCGATAACCAAGTCCAACTGGGCTTTAGAGAGCTGGAAAATGGCTTTTTCCAAATATCTGACACCACCATGGGCCATTTTTGTAGATTTTGAAGAAGTACCCGAAGAAAAATCGGTTTTTTCCAACAAACAAACATTGAGGCCTCTTGTAGCAGCATCCAACGCGGTACCAGTTCCCACGGCACCACCTCCAATCACAAGAACATCGAATTTGGGGGTGGTTTCCAACCGAGAAACGAGCTCTTCTCTCTTTGGAGGAGCAGGCAAATCTTTTCTTAAAGGTTTGTACGAAGTGACCAACTCAGGCACTGCGGGTGGTTTGATGTAGTCCACGTACACAACAGAACCACCAATAACGGCCGACGTTGCAAGGGCCGTCTTGGCGAATTTCGACGCTAGAAAACGGGACATATTTTAAAAACGGATTCTGTTCGATTATTATCAAGATATGTTACAGTCAAAGGAATCTCCAGGGATGTCGTTGAATAACGCAAAAACTACTGTTCGTTGACAAGTTGGTCACCCACAGAGTGCGTTTTAGCGACAAACAGCAAATCACTGCCTTTTATACCGGCTGCAATGATGCGCCGAGTATGTGCAGGAAGCAACCACCCACGGACTATGCAAGGGCACTTGCAACAATTGTTGCGGAGAGAGGAGAAGCTGCGCTGTTGATTAGGGTGTTTATAGAATGACGAGAAGCCGTTAAATGAGTTTGGACACTCGAAATACCATTTTATTCACCTGGTTCTCGACAATGTCGCCTTTCCTAATTTGCAACCGAGGTTCCGAATTATGTTCCGGCGGTGCGGATCATCGCGTACCGGCCGCAGGGAGTCCATGTGGTTCAGCCGCCTGCGACGTGGAACAAGTCGCGCTCTTGGCACAATAACGCGGACAATTGGTTCTGCGCGGTAAATAATTATTGACCGTTGAAAATAACGGAAAAAGAAATAGCCATAGGAAAAAGAAAAGAGAAAAAGAAAGAAAGGAGATAGGAACAGATAATAAAATTTTGAGACAGAGATTTTGAAAACAGTATGAATTTTTTTCTTCTTCCGTATTCTTGTCCTCTTGTGTTCTCGTTAGTCTGACGACGGTACCCTCGGATTCGCTTCTTGTCCGCCTTTCGTTATCTGCATGTCTCTGCAGACGAGCGGGGTTGAGGCGGGGCAAAATCACGGGGAACGTCACGGGCATGCGTCACGTGACCAAGCCTAACTTAATTATTGACTTTGACAGGTACACCTTAATTTCCATAATTCTGGAATTGAGTTTTTCACGAAAGAATTAAGCTTTTTCATCAATATTTCAAATGCTGAGGCTTCGTAACCTTTGGTCAATCATTGATCATAGCTCTTAGTTTCCAATTCAATAATGAAAATGGCTCTGCCCGTTTGGAAGGTTTCGCTTAATATTCTAATTAAGACTGCTCGTAGTTGGTTGAATTGGTCTATTTCTTTAGGTAACTACTTGCATACTAGCCTTATCTATGATAATTGTTTCACAATTTATTGATAGCAGAATATCTGAAGAAATAGTCTGAATACCGGAGGCTGACAGACATCATACTCAGAAAATTTTCTTTAATTAAGAACTGTTAAGAAATGTTGGATATTAGATTTTCAGTATGGCTCGTCTTTTGCTCCATACTTATGGTACACTGAGAAGTCCAGAAGTTCAGAATCATGATTTCACAGTAGACGAGTGAACAACTTCCACCAATTAATTGTGCTTTTCCACCAATTTATGTGCTATTCTTCCATTCTTTCCTTATAGCTCATCGTGCCTATATGGAACTTTGAAATCTTTTCCCGTTGAGTTGACTGCGTTCCGAAAATCATACAACAGATAGTACAACTTGTTTGCAATTTTCATACAAACGTTCCATGAACCATGAGAAAAATCAGCCTTCCAAGTATCTTGGTTAGGAAGATTTCCAATAGCTCTATTGGCGTATTTTGTTCCCAATTCCAACAATGAGTCTGAAATCGAATCAGCACAACCTTCAAAGCTGATATAACCAGCAGCTAGATCCCAATTGCCGATGGGAATTATTTTTTCTTTTTTCACACACTTTGTATTGGATTTAATCCACTGGGCAGATATTACTTCAGTTTCGGATAAAACTTGTGTGGCTGTTTTGTGCTGTCCGTACTTGATTACAACAGTAAGTTGGTCCCTGTAAAATTTGGAGCCTGGATTTCTTCTAACTTTGACAGTACTCAAATGTCCATTGCAGAAATGGTATGAGTAAGATTTTATCGTCGAAGCATTAGTCGAATCGTGAACAGCTTTAACACCTGCTGCCAATTGAGTACTTATAGCAGACACTTCTGTACCAGTTAAGTCAATGCCATAAAGGAGTGATTCGGGGTAGGTATTATTCAATTCCACACCACCAACATAAACAATGTCAATACCGTGAGTTCCATTATGTAGAACATTGGTGCTGTCACGCAAAAAATAATCTAGATCAAGAGCCCAAAAAAAGTCAGCATAGACTTTGGTAAAGAAGATCAACCATGAGTATATAATCAATGATTGTTTCATCCTTGTTCTGTACTCTCTTGTACTATTCTGGTACTCTCTTGTACTATTTTTGGTGACTATTTGAACTTGGTCTGGTCACCTGATCTTTATATCTTTTCGAGACTCGATGAAAAAAGGTGCGTTAAATTTAGTTTGTGAGCCGCATTGCTGTCAAGTCCGCGAATTTTCGATTTCTCTGCATTGATAACATTTGAGAGCCACGTCTTCTTTGATTGTTTTGTAAACAATTTTTGGGAAAGTAACGCATTGGCCTATTAGTCCTCGAAATTTCATACTTGCATTTTGACAGCTGTCGCGCTGCACATGGTACTTGCACTCATGTACGAATATGCATCAAACTCATTAAAAACGAAGAAATAAAGGCAAGTCTTGAGAAAATAAGTCGGTGGCTAAACCGGATTTTTGAACAATTTGAAGGTACTCAAAACGAGACTGAAATTATCCATTTTGTTGTGAACTGCAATAGAGACGAAATAAAGAAACAAAGGAAAGTCTTAAGAAGGAAAGATGTAGAGCCTTGCGAAGGAAAAGTCGGTAAACCGGTTTTTAACAAGAGGAATCAGAAATTGGCCAAGATCTCTTAGTGAGCTTATCACGTGCGGCCGCATGCATTTACCTGCAGTACCACATGCTATGAACAAGTCGGCAGGTTAATCAATCAAGATGGATCTTACACCCGAACAGCAAGATCTTGTGACACAATTTGTGTCTATATCTGGCGCTGAGGACGATAGACAAAAGGTGGTGTCGCTTCTAACCGTCAACAATTGGGATTTAAACAATGCTCTTTCGTCGTATTTCGACCATGGATTTGACGTAATTGACCGGATATCACTGCTGGCAAATTCCGGAAGTCAAGATGCAGCAGTATCTGCATCGGGTCCGGAAATACTCCAGGACCCTGCAGAATCGCATCTCTCTCATCGACGAACCTCATCTTCGGCAGGACCCGAATTAGTCAATCTTCAGAGCCAAATGTTTCTCGAGTCGTTTCGACCAAAACTTCCCAAGGCGCCACGAATTTCCAATCATTGGCAACTAGAGCTCGGAATCCACTCATCGCTTTCGGAAAAACTGCTGCATAATCCTGACCGTCGGCCGGCCGTCAATTCATGGTGGTTAGTGCTCTTGCTCGTGCCAAGAACTCTTCTTCTGTTTTTGGTTTCGATCTTCAAGTTTCTCTTTGTGGGCTCGAGTAGTCATTTTATCGGCCGGTTTCCATCGCAATTCGATTATGCAAAGTATTCTGAGAATTTTGATTTCAAAGAATCGATTGACAACAAAACTTCGGAAGTTTCTCCAGAAGTGGTGGACTTGTCGCAATTCAACATAAAAAGCTCCGATTTCAATCTGGTGCTCCAATCTGCGCAAACCGGGTACTCATGGCTTCTTGTTATTCTAGTAGATAATCGCAGCGAATCGCAAGAATTTTGTCGGCGGCTTTTTTCCAGTCCAGAATTTGCCCAATTGCTCAACAAGACAAGTGGAACCTTTAAAGACAACCAGATTTTTGTTAATAATGTTGAAGAGTCGCCAGAAGCTTACGAAGTGGGAAAGACATACAAAGCTAAAAGACTTCCATTTTTGTGTCTTGCAGCCAATGTTTCCAATGATCCCTCGGTAATGGCATCGATGTCTACACTCTACAAGTCCAATGTGGCACCAGACTTTCTTTCTCCAGAACTGATAAATTCCACCATTAAAAAATTGACTGAAAATTTGGAGAAGTTGATGGAGTCTTATGATCCTCAATTAATTGCCCAAAGATTTGACCAGCAAGAAATTGAGTTTGCAAGGCAGCTTAAAAAGCAGCAGGACGATGCATATATCCAGTCCCTTGAAAAAGACCGGTTGAAAAAAATGGAAAAAGATCACCAGCAGCAAATGGAGAAAACCATGAAAGAAATGGCCCAAAAACGGGAAACATTTTTGATGAGTTTGATTCGAGAAAACTGGTTCCACGGTGTTTGCGAGGGCGAAAACAAGGTAAAAATTGCTATAAAACTCCCCAATGGTAAACGGCTCATCGAAACGGTTCTGAAAACCGTCACTTTGCAGCAATTGTACTTGTATGTGGAAACGAGATTGTATGAGGAGGATAAAGAGATTAATTCGGAAAACGAAAAAGAGATTAGTTTGGATAACGAAAAAGAGATTAATTCGGATCCAATTCTGCATAACGAGTATTTTGCTACATTTCCATTCAAGTTCGACCTCATTCAGCCGTACCCCAAAAAAGTTTTGGATGTGACCGGCGAGACCCTCGGCGACATTCCGGAATTGCGCTCGGGCGCCAATTTGCTCGTAGAGTACCAGGAAGTTGGTGACAGCGACGCCAGCGACGACGCCAGCGACGACGACCATAGATAACGATACATAGCCCAATTCTAAAAAATTCGGTTAAACTTTTCCGGGCTTGGCGTCCTGCAGACAGCGCACACCCCACGTCGCAACTGGGGTCGAGATAGCGAACAACACTGCGGTGTAATTGCAAGTCATTTTATAGTACCACCTAACACGTTTAATGGCATCCAGGCAGTCCAAATTGGAAGCAGAAAAGCTCGCAATCATCCAGAAATCACTTTCAGGACGTGGACGTTCTTTGTCTCCTTCTCGTAACAAAAACGAAAGAAGCAGGTCGTCGTCTCGTCTGAACGATGACATTCAAAAAGACTTAAAATGGCTGATAGTGAACCACGACCCGCTGGAGCGGTTGGTCAAGGACGGCGAGAGCGCCAACGAAGGTTTGTGGGAGGATGAAGTTAGTGAGGAAGAACATATTAGTGACGACGACGAAAACACCAAATTGCAATATGACGATACCGGTAACATTTTACCCAATTATGCTTGTCAGGACGATAAGATGTCGGAAATCTCGATGATTTTGGAAAACTCGAACCTCAATGACCGGTCCACCATCCAAAGATTGGAAGAACTTACGGCCACCGAGCGAGCGTTTGCCAATGCTAAAAACGCCGGTAAGGAGATTGACCAGGAAGCGCTCCGGCAATTGGAGCTGGAAAAACAGGCGCTCACGGGACAGGTTGTGGATTTGGGTAGAAGCGACCAGGACGCTCAAGCCAGACGCCAGAAACTTGAAGATTATTCCACCTACAGAAAGAAAATTATCCACCAGGAAAACGACCCCAGTGCCAGCTTGCGCCATGCCACCAAGTCTCCTGACGCCGACCAGGAAGTGGCAGAGGGAAAAGACGACGACAAGGACTTTATGGTGCCATATACTTCTGCGGTGGAGGATAAACTCGACTCGGAATTTGCGTCGCAACTTAACGAAACCATCCGAGAAGGCGAAGTCGATTCCAACAAGGCGTACTCCAGGGTGATCCAGACCATCACTCGGGGCAATTTTTTCCAGCTAATTGACCCTCGAGTCAAGCCCAAGATGTTTTTGGTGTGTATGGACTTTTCTCCCGAGTCCATCTTTGCCCTTGAGTGGTCGTTGGGAACGGTTTTGGTGGATGGTTCCGTGCTCTTCATCGTGTGTATTATTGAGGAAACCGATACCAACCACCACTTGAAAGGAAACACCAACAATGAAGCAGCTCGCGAACAAACCAGACTCAATATGCTCAACAAGGCAAAACAGCAGGTTCTCAATCTTTTAAAACTCACCAAACTTCAGATCCACATCGTTATCGAGATCATCCACCATCCTATTCCTCGTCATTTAATTTTGGAGTTTATAGATAATTTGCAACCAACGTTGGTTGTGGTGGGTTCCAAAGGCCAGTCGGCCATCAAAGGAGTGCTTTTGGGTTCGTTGTCCAACTATTTGGTGACAAAACTGTCGGTGCCGGTGATGGTGGTGAGAGAAAAGTTGAAGAAAATCAACCGATTCAAGACCGGATCGTCGGTGTTCTCCAATAACATCAAACCATTGACATTGTCGGAAGCTCGTATTGATTAAGTAATGAGAAAATGAATATTGGGGTTGTTGTAGATTAGGAGAGAGCTAAGTATTTCGAGAGTTGGTATTAAAGTGCTTTTTGAGCACTCCATGTCTCAGTCTAGTATCAGTATTGAGTACTCAAAATGACATGGAAGTCGAGTATTACAACTTCCTTGAAGTTCGTCCCTTTCAGGATTATAATAAACGGGAGTTGTCTTTCAAATCCTTCATTCCAGTAATTCTGACATTTTTCGAATTTGTCTCAAAAGTACAACTCGGTGAATGTTCGCTTGCCCCGAAACTCCAGATTGCATTCCGGAGCAGGACACCGTCGAGGACAACTCAACCCTGGATTTTCTATCGTCAATTGCTTGCTGGCACGCTTTTGGCGAGGACGATTGCCAATGTTCTTTATGCATCGCCCGCAATATACATGTCCACATTTGGCAACAAACACCCTCTTAGACAAATCAATGTCCACCGGGGAGATTTGCCGTGAACAAAACCACGGTGCTTGAACTCTATAGAGCCTGCTATAACGTTCCAAATTTGCATCGTATTTCGGATTCGGAGTGAACTCCTCGGGGATTCCTGTGCCCAACGGAACGGCACAAAGCTCACATGTAAATGCGGTTTGGGAATTGATATCGTTGGTGTATCCATGGTGCTCGTTTGCAGCTATGGCTTGCTTAGCATGGAGCTGTTTTGTATTATACTTGTTTTCCTGGCGCAACTTTCCATCCAAATCTCGGTCGTTTTCGCGGTCGATTCTCTCCATAATTGACCTCTCCATGGCACTCGCCTCGTCGCTGCTGGGTCCCTCAAGAAACGGAAATTCTAGTTCGTACTGAGGTTCCGAAGTGTATCGCACCGGCCGGCGGCGACGAAGATGACGACGAGGAGTGGAACCAAAATCCGCCAGCCGCCGCCACCGGTTCATACCTGTGATCACCGAAACCACCCGGCCGAAATCGCCCTCAAATGTGCCAATAGGACTCTCGAGGGTTCCAAACCGTCCCATGAGAGCCCGGCGGAATTCCTCGGTATCGTCAAACTGAGCCAGCGGCAGCACCGGTCTTTCATCCACAATCTGTATATCATCGCTAGACGTGTCCTGGTCACGCCGTAGACGGACATTCCGGGTATGAGGCCGTATTCGACGGTGGCGGATTCTGGATGGAAATATCCTCGATTGCGGAACCATATTTACGCCGGTTATTTCAATATCTTCGTGATCGCTGAGCATAGAAAGCGGTTCTATGCTGTCTCCTTCGTCAGAAAGTACTTCTACCACCTCCTGATCGGTTACCGACTCCAGAACCGGTTCACTTGAGTTTCGCAAAATCGAGTTTCGGTTATTATTTTCATTTTGGTTGACCTCCGAGGGCTCCAAGTTTGTGTCCTGCTTGCCCTCGTGGCTCTCGCGGTCCAGAGCACGTCCCGACCGCCTCCTGTGAATATTAACTGACATGGTAGTGAAGACACAGCACAAAAGTAATCAATACCAAAACGATCGCATAAAACCTCGTCACGTGATCATTTGCTTGCTTGTCACATGACAGAATATCACGTGCTGAATCTCATCTCACTCATCTCACTCATCTCACTCAATCATCAGTTGCATCAGTTCTATTTCAACTCAATATTCAATTCAATTGCAATTATATTACATGCTCTACCTACTTCTTCAATCCGCTCCTCACATAACGTCCCACAACAATACAATGGTCTCTCTCATATGGTTCCAATGTTAATTGCTCCAATGGCTTGATTCTTTCCTCTCTCAATTTCTGCACTTCTCTGGCAAAAACCGTCTCGGCGTCTACTGTCGAGTCGATACAGTTTGCCTTGATGGAGATGACAACGGTACCTTGGTCCTTCAAGAACAAGTGGGAATTCAAAGCAATAATACGAGCCTGGTCAGGTTGGGCCACATCGGCAAAAACAGCATCAACCATTCCGATCAACATTCTGTATTTTTGTGGATGACGAGCATCGTCAATAATTGGGATCACATTGGGTCTCTTTTTGGCCATTCCAATCAACTCTCTACCTGGTCTATGAGAAAATTCCACTGCGTAAACTGCACCTTCTGGTCCAACTACATCAGAAACATGCGACACCGAAGTTCCGGATGCGGCACCCAAATACAACACTTTTTTGCCGGGAGCAATGCCCAATTCGTCAATACCTCCCATAATACCAGCAGCCAACTTGGATCTAAAAGGGTTCCAAACACGGTACTCGATTTTGGTGGGGGCTTCACCCTCCACTTTAGCGGGTTCATCAACAGTGATTCTCTTTTCACCATAAACAGATTCTCCTGGTGCTCCGTTCTTGGTCACCAACAAATCTTCCTTGCCTCTGGCAATAAACACACCGGCGTGTCTGTGGGGCTCGATAACCACCTTGGCTCCTCCACGAGCTCCTCCACGAGCTCCTCCTCTAGCGCCTCCACGAGGTCCTCCACGTCCTCCACGAGCTCCACCACGAGCACCGCCACGAGCGCCTCCGCGTCCTCCGCGGGCTCCGCCTCTCATACCTCCTCTCATACCGCCTCTGCCGCCTCTTGCTGGACCGCCTCTACCTCTGGGTGCTCCAAATGCCATTATGAAAATTGGTGAGGAAAGAAAATTTTTCGATGAAAAAGGGCGGCTTAGGTAATGATGGGTCTGTGCTTGGTAATCACCCGTTACAAGACGAAAGTTTGGGCACAAATTATGACTGATCCGTGAGTGATATTGAGACTTTGATAGTACCGTTATCTTTCTTGTACTTGGGTGTATTCTGTCTCTTAATTTGGGGCTGGTATCAATCTTCTGACTTGAGTTATTGCAAGATTTGTCTTGAAATAACCACGTATTCCCATTTTTTCAGTCCACCAATCCTTTCAATGAGTTTCTTTCTCGATTTCTAATCTCTTCGCCATCATCGCTATCCCTTTCATTTCACCTCATCTCCACAGCTCCTTTCTTTAAAGTGCAGTCGTCTTCCAAAATCATACCCCACGGCTCGTTTCGATGCTCATCATGCGGCTCACGTTAGACGGATCCTTATGTCAGCAAGAGGCTATAATGTCGCGCGGCCGTGCGTGTCGCGGCCACCATGGTACCAACTCCGCATGCCGCGTTAACACGCATTACCCACGCATAACATTAACGCAAGAAATCTGCATCACTTGCATAATGACAACTGTCAATTTTCCACTTGTGGTGCTTGGCACCGTTGTCACAGGATGTGCCAATTCGCTCTTCAGCAAGTACCAAGATAACCAATGCGTACGGAATTGTGATGGACCTGTGGCAGATCAGCATTTCTTTGAGCAGCCAGCACTTCAAACTCTTCAAATGTTTGTTGGAGAATTGGCAGTGTATATAGTGTATAAGTACATGTATAGCTCGAAACGTCCGCAACCTCAAGTGGGAGTTCCTGCCGAGGAATTGAGCTTGTCAGAGTCGTTGAAGCTCGCTATACCGTCGATATGTGATTTATGTGCCACAACTATGCTCAATGTGGGGTTGTTATACACTCCAGTTTCAGTGTACCAGATGATTCGAGGGTCGTTGGTTTTATTTGTAGCGTTGCTTCTGGTGGTATTTCTTGGTCGCAAGATCACCAGAATTGAGTGGACGTCACTTTTCTTGGTGACATTGGGAATTGCATTGGTGGGATTGAGTGGTTCTAGTAATGCAGATGGTGCTGATTCCGGCAATATCAACAAACCTCCATCTTTGGTGGCTGTTGGAATATCACTTATTGTCGTCGCAGAGCTCTGTCAAGCCGTCCAGTTTGTTGTGGAAGAACATATTTTGGGTGCTAAAGATATCGTTCCGCTCAAATTGGTTTACCTTGAAGGATTTTATGGGTGTACAATTTTGCTTTTTGTTTTAATTGTACTCAATTTTGTGGTTGGCGCCTTGCAAAATCCAAAAGATTTCACTGAGTCTCCGTTCAACATTCGAGAGTCGTTTTCCCAAATGTTTGGCAATGGAATAGTGCTTTTTTCATCAATTATGATTATGGTTTCTATTGCAGCTTTCAATTATTTCGGTATAACTTTGACCCATATTCTGTCTGCGACCGCCCGGTCCACCATTGATGCGTGCAGAACACTTTTGGTGTGGATTTTGGCACTATTCTTTGGCTGGGAATCGTTTCTTTGGTTGCAAATGTTTGGGTTTGTCTTGTTGGTACTTGGAACCTTGGCTTTCAACGGAGTTATACACCCGGAAACCTGGCTGTGGGTGCCTCAATGGTTTAAAAAGAACAGCCACCACGTCCCAATTGAGGAACCATTGCTTGCGTAGAATCAAAATTGCAGCCGATCGATATGATGTATGGATGTATTGAATTAAAATGGTGTACGGGTCTACGGTCTACGCTACCAAATGAATCGCACGTCGCCACTCACTCAGCATGAACGTGGTACCAGACAATACCCACCATGACTTTGTGAGCAGCACAAAGTTTGGTCAAGTTGCCGAGCACGCTCCAGCTTTGCAGGATGTTCTTCGTGGCCAAGAAGGACCCGTGAGCGTTGCATCTAAGCTCAACAATCGTCATCCGTTGGAAACTCGAATTCAAAACTGGGAAAAAACTCAACATGAAACTCGGTTGGAGACATATAGGCGCGTATTTGGTGCTGGAGAGCCCATCCGGAGAACCATGGAACTTGAAATTGTGGAGAATTCTGATTACAAGCCACTGATTCTCGGAGGAAGTGATTCCATGTCACGGGATATTTTGATGGCCAAGGACGCTTCCTTGGACTGGGAGGACGTGTTCAAGGGCGAGTCGGTGGTGGATATGCACAGCGAGATCGAAAGGAAGTTGAAGTAGAGCAGAATGAGAAGTAAGTGAGGACGTAGAGAAGAAAATGAAGAAAAAGAATAAATGAAAGAACTGGAAATAGCCATTGTGAGTGTGGGTTTCTTCGCTGCAATTGACCGATGTAAACACTCTTTCCCTCTTATGTTCTTACACCCTCCTATACTCTCTTCATACCCTACACACCTTTCTGCACCCGTACACCATTACCCGGTGAGAAAATTTGTCGAATGGTTGCACCTATACTGAATCAGATTACAACTTTTACGTCTTTGCCATTCAAATTGTTACTTTTAGCAAAAGAAAATCCCAAAATTGAACCCACATTATGTCACAGATTGCATCGTAAGTTTTTTTAGTTTCAAAGCGATTCATTTCAACCCCATCATTATCGCATCGCGCCACCTTCTTCATTCTTTTACTAATACAGAACAAACTACGAGTCAGAAACTCTCCAAACTGTTCCTCCCAATAAAGGCGGCCAAAGGTATCCCTTGGAGGACGTTTTCAAGGTGTGGTTTGACAATAAGGACCGTATAGTGTCATCTTCGTACGGAGGTCCGTCGCGTGAGATTTACAAATTGAGCAACCCCAGACCCATTTACCACCTTGAATTGAGCGAAGAAGTGAGTAACGGGGTATCCAGTGGCCCTGGACAGCAGACAGAGCGTCAGGAGGCACAAGGATCCGATTTGGGTGATATTGCGGTGGACCAAATTTCCAACGATTTTTCGCACCTTAATACCCATTCTATGGGCCAAAAAGAAGAGGTATCGAATGTGGATGTGTCGTTCCGCAACGGCTTGAACGGTTCTACGAACGGCACCCTTAATGGAAGTGGAGACCATGGATTTGGTAGAGTATCGGCGACCTCAAAGCACCTTGCACCCAATGAAGACTTGCTTTCTCCGCTGCAAATAGAGTGGTACTACCTCGATGCTGCTGGCCATGAGCAGGGTCCCTTCAACGGTGAAATGATGCAAGATTGGCTTTCGGAGGGCTATCTAAACCCGGATTTGCGTATTCGTCGTCCTCATCAGCAGCAGTTCATCACTCTCAAGGATCTCTGTGAACGTCTCCAGAACTATGTTCTGCCCTTTGCGGTTCCCCAGCCGGCGTATGTGCCTCCACCTCCTAAATCTGAACCGCAAACATCGCTTCCGTTCCTCAATAACCTCAATCCTCAAATCTCGCAACCGCTAGCGACCCAGCTTTCTCAGTCCATGTTGGGCGATTTTCTTCCTCAGGATCCCTTTGCCTCCAACTTCGGCTCCAACTTTCTCCACAACCAGCTCCAAATGCCAAGCTTATTGCTGCAACCTCTCCAGCAGCACCAACAGCATCCGGCAATTGCTCGTGCCAGTGGATGGGGACTCAATTCCGGTCCCAGCACTCCTCATGCGATGGCTCCTTCGCTAGCAAGCTTGCCGCTGCAATCGCAAGTTTCTCCGTGGGCCGCTGGTCTGACATCGCGGGTTAGTTCACCGTTCGTTGGAACGCTTGAAAAACCGAGCGAGGATTCAGAATCTAGAATTGAATCTAGAATTGATTCCAGAACTGAACCTAAAACTGAACCCGAACCACAAATCCCCAAAGAAGAGCCTACCGTCTCTAGTCGTGTGGAAGTGAGCGAAACTCGTGAGGAACGAGTTCCTGAGCCATCTCATGAGCCAATTCAAGAACCAGTTCGTGAACCAGTTTCTGAATCAGTTCCTGAAGAAGCACCTCAGCAAACTCGTGAGCCCGGCAATAACGCCCAGACGTCGCCGGTTGCGGTGAAGAAAGTGGTGAAGAAAATGGACGTCAAAAAGCCAGCACCGGCTCCTTCTTCACAGCCTGTGGTTCCTCCATGGGCTGGCAAGGAACAAGTTGGAAAACCGCAACTCACTTTGAAAGAAATCCAAGCTCTTGATGCCGAAAAGCACGAAAAACAAAGACAACTCGAAGCTGAAGCCAGATCCGCCGAAGCTGCTAGGGCTTTTGCTGCTGCCGCATTGGAGGAAAAAGCTGCTCAGGAAACCAGACCATCGCTTCCTTCCACTGCCAGCTGGGGAGTTCCCACCACAGGAGCTCCAGTCGCCAAAACGCTCGCTGAAATTCAAAAGGAAGAAGCTGAAGCAGCCCGTGCCAAGGTAGCCAAGGCTACTACAATTGTATCTACTCCTACATTTGCGTCGGCTTTAGCCAACTCTGTTCCTAAAGATGATGGTGCATGGACCACAGTTGCTTCAAGAAAGCCTATGGCCAAGAAAACTTCTCAACCAGTAATCTCTACCACCACCACTGCTACTGCTGCTTCTCCTCAGGTGTTGAGATCGGTCTCCGCTACTCGGATTCCAACCAGCTCCAACAACGTCTCTGTTTTAGAAGACTTTATTGTGTGGGCTCGCTCAGCTATGACAAACCTTTATCCTACTGTTTCTAAGGACGACCTTTTGGATATTTTCCTTGCCCTTCCAGCAAACGGAGACTCGTCGGTTCTTATTGCTGAGACCATCTACTCGTCTTCAGCTACTATGGACGGACGTAGATTTGCTGAAGAGTTTTTGAAGAGACGTAAGAGAGTCGAGCAGCAGACTGGAAAGGTGACGATGCTGGAATGGACAGCTGCTATTTCCAGCAGCGCTAACAAGGTCCAGACCGTCGATGAAGATGGATGGAGTACAAGTGTTAAGGGTAAGAAGAAGAAGAGAGCTGCATAGGTAGAGCTAGCATATTCATTGACTAGAGAACAGATTCAGAGGAATTGATCTCTAACAGCTCGTAGTCTTTGAGTAGCATAAAATTTTCACTCTTCAATTTTCACTCTTCTCAATTTTCACTCTTTTCAAACTTCACTCTTTTCTACATTAATTGCGTACTGTTTATTCTCATAACTTCGTCATCTAGACTATCACTCGTCTATGTCGTCATTGAGTACCTTGGACACAAACATAACGTTCTCTTGGGGTATCATTATTATTCCGGCTCTTGCCATAGACAAGTAGTTCATTTCAAATGGATAGCTAACCGCATGCGGAAGCTTTTCCACACCCAACATTATCTTGCTAGCAAGTCCAGCCACTATACCGGGCGAGTCGAATGGGAGCAGCGACAAGTCTACGATAATTGGAATTATGACATCTTGCTCCGAGCCGATGGTATCTCTTGAGCTGAAACCTAGAGCCGCTCTTTTTTTAGGAGATTTGGGAAGAATTAACGACACTTCGTTGATTGACGTTCTTGTGATGGAGAAGTACGGAGGTACTTTGTCGGTGGCTATAATTGTAGCACTTTTGACTATTGTGTTTGTCACTTCGCCAGAACGGGAACCGGTGAGAAGTAACTTGATGTTGGTATTAATTAGGGGCCTTGTATGGTTTTCCTTGAGCCACTCAAGGCTAGCCAGCTCTTTAACCTGGCTGGTTCCCACGTTTGAAATGATGAAGCTGTTCGACAGGTCTGAAAACTGGTACCTTTTTTCTGTCAAAATATCCAATACTTTTTCCTTATATCGATGGGGAATTAACACAATATCGCCAAAATGACTCGATATGAAAAATAGAGAGATGCCGTTCTCCGATAATGGCTGCGTGAGCTTGATAATTTGCAGACTTTTGTCAGATCCATCGCTGTCCATTTGAAGATTTATATAGGTTTCATGGATCAATTGCACGTCATTGTAGCCTAATTGTTGGCAAAGTTGTAAGGGTTTTCGGAAAAGCTTGTCAGCCTTTGATTTGGAGCATATTATAGTACACTCTTCGGGCGTGAATGCTATATGGAAGAAATAGTTGTCTTGGTCGTCGTAGTCATTATCTTGTATTTCAAGTGAACTTTCAGAATCAGAGTCACTTTCATTCGAGTTTTTCCCCTGCCTAGACAAATTGTCTACAGGTGTGCCCTCTCTCAGGTTGCCCCCAAAGCCCATAGGATTATCAGAATCTTCATCTGATTCGCACAGTGAGTCACCTTCGTCTCCCTTTGCAGATTCTTGGTAGAGAAGACATAGTATAGAGCTTACAAAGATCCAGTATCTAGTCCGCGGAACCGAAAGAATAGAGAGCTTGGTCGGGTTGAGCTGAGCCTGGCTGTTCATCGGACTGTAGCATATGAAGATTTTAAGGCCCTATATATATATACTTTTGCTGCGAAAACTCCAAAATTATCCACGTGATAATATGAGTCAGATGAGTCAAAAGACCTGATGCCAGTGGGATAAGACAGGACAAGATAACCAAGAATTATCAGCTAGATCACAAAACTGGTGATTTTTTTCTTCATTTGAAAATTTCATTGTAAAATTTCATCATTTTACATTATTTCAAAATTCTCCTTCTTTACCTCTACATCATTTTAAAAGTCACCCTACTTACCAACCGCCTCTAATCCTTGCCGCTCGTAGAACGTCTCCCACAACTCTATGCTTTCCTTTTGGGATTCAATAGAACCCTCGATAAATATCTCCACACTATTTCTAAAGTCGTCGATCCGTTCAAATTCAAAGTTTTCTAGCTCTTCCTTGAAAGTCTCGCTCATCTGCTCGAATAGTTTTTCAGTCACTGTGACTCTCAGCTGAAGTTTGTCCACCTCGAATTTCAACAGACCAACCTTCTCCTGTTGCAGCTTGTTACGCTGGTTTGTCTTTTCAAGCTGGGTTTGTTTTTTGGCGAGTTCTTGCTTGAAAGATACACACAGCTGATAAATTTTTGAACGAGCCTCGAAAACATGATTTATAGAACCAATGATCCGAAGGTATTCCTCAATTGTAAAACTTAGTGTGAGCAGGTCCTGTAAATTTACACGGTCAATGTTGTCTCTGAGTTTTTGATGGACATCGCCAAACGCTGAGAGAAGATCGCTAGTAGTTTTCAGAATCTCTACCGCTGCCAATTCCTTGGAAACGATCAGAATTTCGTCGGCTAGAGACACCAAATCGATACGCTGGGCCGCTATGGTATCGAGGGACTTGTAGAGCGCCTTCAAGTTGGGTTTCAAGGTCGTCAATATAAGTTTTTTTGTCGGTGAAGAAAGAGTCTGGCTCATCAACTTTGCTGTTCATAGAAAAAAGACTCATGAATCCCGTTCCAACCGTGCCAACGGCACTTGCAGAGGCAACTACGGAACCACCTATTGAACTGGCAGCACTGCCGACATCGGCTACCGAGTCGGATCGAGAGCCAGCACCTCTTTCATCGTGCTCGTCATTGTCATGCAACTGGGTGGTTCCACTAAGTCGTTCTCTTTCCTTTGCGTCCTTCAAAAAGTCCTCACTCAGCAAGAAGCAAACGAAGTCTGGGTCATCACGAAGTTGGGGAACATGCGCTATTCTGCTCAACATTTTTTCTAAAGAGAGTCTCCTCCCTTCGATGAAATTTTCGTTGAACCGTCCGATATACGTCTGCTTTGTGGGCGGAGGAGGGATGATTTTTCCAGGGTGGTTATTTTGGAGCTGATGGTAGATCCACCGGAAATCTTTGTAGCGCCGTGAAACCGTGAACGAATCGGAGTCTGGTGGAAAATGTGGACTATCGAGTACTTGTGTGCGAATGGAGTAGACGATATGGGCTGTAGCGATGTCACCAACTTTCATAGGGTCCCCCACGGTGATATTTAGCGTCGGTTCTGGTGATTCTTTTTTGGAAGATGGCTTTTGTCCGGTTGGCGAAACTTGCGGTTTGGCGGGCGACAATGGCGTATGGGCCACATCGTACAACGGAGCATCTGCCTCCTGGACCAAGGCTTCCGCCCGTGAGTTCGACTTGACCGAATGAGGCGTCTTTTTCGTTATTATCGTCAGTGGCCCGCAATGGATCCGCCAGAGCTGGTTCTCTTTCTTCGTCGGAATTTTCCGCCAAATGCTTGGCCACGAGCTTGCTGCTGTACTTGCGAGGTCGCGGAGCGCTAAACAACCTGTGGCCCTGTTTGATCTCGGAGCTGCGCCGGGGCGAAAGATGAGACGCCAGCGGCGGTTGTGTGGGCGAGTCAGACGACGTTTTGAGGCGAAGAGGACTGCCTTTATCGGCAAACAAAGACTCTCTAGGATCGATTCTTGTGGGAGACGTGACCTCGGGAGCCTCTAGGCTGGATTCCTTAAGATCCTGGGTCAATTTCGATATCAAGTGGCTGGTTTGTTCCGACCTCTGGGTGTGACGAATATCATTGAGTTGCTCTTGCTGAAGATTTGCGATACTGGAATAACCCTGGAGACTTGGGGACCCGTGTTCGAGCTCCGGGTGGTCGTTTTCTTCGTCGTTTTCGCCATTTTCATTTTCGTTGTCTTCATCTTCGTCGCTCTCGCTGTCCTTTCTTGCCCCAAAAGGACTATCAATTAAGTCACTAAAACCATTCGTGACTGGTGGAGGCACATACGTGCTGCCAAAACCGTTAAACTCGTTTTCACGGGGCGCGAGAATGTCATCCCAATGGGACGCCGTAAGATCGTCTGAATCCATGTTGTGCGGTTGAAATAATTTTGGGGTAAAGGGTGAGATGTGTGCAGGAAAATCTGGGACGATAAGCAAATGGTTAGAGAAGAGATGTAGAAGTATGGTTAAAGTAGAGAAGAGAGAGGACTATGGTTGTAAAGATGAATCTTTTTTGAGTTGTTTGTCCATTGACGTATTTTCAGGATTCTATATTTCGTAATTGAACAAAACTGACTTGAACAAATCTGACTTTTCACTCTATTATCTTTATAGGTCAACTTGTGTAGTTCACTTAATTTCAGATTTTCAGGCTTATGGCGCACAGTAGCCGCCATCCACAATGATATCTGTGCCTGTGGTGTAAGTAGAAGCATCGGATGCGAGGTACAAGTATGCACCCACCAATTCCTGCGTCTCACCTTCTCTGCCCATTGGGGTCAATTGCCACCATTTTTCCTTCATTTCTGGTGGAACAAAGTCGGAGATTTCCGTTTTGATGTAGCCGGGCGACACCGTGTTAACACGGGCGAAATGAGCCCATTCGACAGCCAACGATTTGGACAAGTGCAAACAGGCAGCCTTGGCAGCGTTGTATGGAGCCTGCATTTGCGGCACGTTCACTATGTGACCAGACATAGACGCGGTGATGATAAGAGAGCCCTTTCCTTGTTTTTCAAAGATCTTTCCCGCAGCCTTGGCGCAGTAGAACACTCCACTGAAGTCCAAGTCCACCACCTCGTGCCAAGAATCGAGTCCCTCAGCATCAATAGCAGGTCCACTGGTCCAGGGCTTACCGGCATTGGCCACGAAGATGTCTATTCTCCCAAAGTCCTTCTCGATTTGCAAAACAGTCTTTTCGACATCAGCGGGATCCGACACGTTACACTTGTATGCCTTACACTTGATGCCGTAGGTTTTAGCCAAGTGCTCGGCCTTCTCGTCGGAAGGCTTGGAGTTGTACCAGATGGCCACATCGGCGCCAGCTTGGGCGTAGGCCTCGGCAACAGCATAGCCAATTCCTCCGGAAGAACCAGTCACCGAAGCTACTTTGCCCTTGAGTGAGAATAATGTCATGACATTGTTTGAGATCTTTGGTGGTTGTGCTGGCAAAGTGCCGATGTTTTCATTGATCATAGACTTCATTTTAATTGGTGAAAGTGATTGCAAAAAGGGCCACGGAACCTATACTTATATAGTGCGAATCTTGCTGTGTGACGTAAGCGGAATATGCGAGACGCCGGGCTGCAATGTTGCTTAGATCGGAAAAACTGCATGACAACTGCATGAAAGCGCAAGGCATTCCGCTGAATCTTGCGCTGCCGTTACAAGATATAGAAAAAAAAGAAACATAAACTTTAGATACTAAAGAGATGGACTAGAGCGGCGGATCAACTTCCAAATTCATTCCGACTCTCGATGCCTAGATTGGAAACCGATCCGCGCGCCGCACCATTACCGTGCATATGCAAGTACGAGGTGAGACACCAAGACACCAGGACACCAACCATCTCCGGGTTCTACAACCTCTAGACGATAACATAAATACAGTACATACCTAGTACACTCTCTTGGCAGGAGGAACTGGCTTACAGTCGTTCTCATCCAAGGTCGTTCTGATCACATCTCTGTAGTCCAACTTGACTTCTTCACCGAATCCAGTCTGGTACGATAATGTGTGCTTTCTCCAGTTTTCATCGTCTCTTTCTGGGTAATCGTCTCTGGCATGAGCACCACGAGACTCCTTTCTGGCGGCAGCAGAAACCGCGGTTTGGGTGGCACAAGTCAACAAGTTTTGCAATTCCAAGGTTTCCACCAAATCAGAGTTCCAAATCATCGATCTATCGGTGGTCTTGACATCATGGAACTTCTTGTCCACCTTCAAAATATGCTCTACACCCTCGTCTAAAGTCTCCTGGGTTCTGAAAACGGCACATCCCTTCTGCATTGTTTTTTGCATTTCCAAACGCAAGTCTGCAGTTGAGTGGGTTCCGTTGGCGTTTCTCAATCTGTCCAAGTTTTCAATCGACTCGACTCCGAGATCCTGAGGCATAGGCTTGTGGGGAGTATTTGGGGTCAAGTTGTCACGAATGGTGTGCGAAACAGCACGACCAAACACAACCAAGTCCAACAACGAGTTGGCACCCAACCGGTTGGCACCGTGAACAGAAGCACAAGCGGCTTCACCACACGCCAACAAACCGGGAACAACCTCGTCTTCACCCTTTTCGTTCTTCTTCAACACCTCTCCGTTCCACTTGGTTGGAATACCTCCCATATTGTAGTGGACAGTGGGCAAGATAGGGATGGGTTCCTTGGTGACATCGACACCGGCGAAAATGTGAGCGGTTTCGGAAATACCTGGCAATCTTTCTTTAAGAACTGCAGCAGGAATATGCGACAATTGAAGGTACATGTGGTCCTTGTGAGGTCCCACACCACGACCCTCATTAATTTCCATGGTGATGGCACGAGAAACCACGTCTCTGGAAGCCAAATCCTTGGCGGAAGGTGCGTATCTTTCCATGAAACGCTCACCCTCGGAGTTGACCAAGAAACCACCTTCACCACGAGCACCCTCGGTGATCAAACATCCCGAACCATAAATACCAGAAGGATGGAATTGCACAAACTCCAAGTCCTCCAATGGAAGCCCGGCTCTCGAAACCATGGCGTAACCGTCTCCGGTACAGGTGTGAGCCGAGGTACACGAAAAGTAAGCACGACCGTAACCTCCGGTAGCTATCACGGTTCTATGGGCTCTGAACCGATGGAGGGTTCCGTCCTCCTCGTTGTAGGCAATCACACCCACACAGGCTCCATCTTGCATAAGAAGATCCATCGCGAAAAACTCGATGAAAAAATGGGTATCGTGTCTCAACGACTGGCCATAAAGCGAATGCAAAAGTGCATGTCCTGTTCTGTCAGCCACCGCACACGTTCTGTACGCCTGACCACCCTTTCCGTACTCCTTGGACTGACCGCCAAAGGCACGCTGGTAGATACGACCTTCTTCATTTCTGGAAAATGGAACACCGTAATTTTCCAACTCGTAAATACTCTGAGGCGCCTCCTTGGTCATGTAATGGATAGCATCCTGGTCTCCCAACCAATCAGAACCCTTGACCGTGTCATACATGTGCCAGTGCCAGTCATCCTTGTGCATGTTTCCAAGGGCAGCATTAATACCTCCCTGAGCAGCAACCGTATGAGATCTAGTAGGGAACAATTTGGAAATACAAGCAGTCTTGAACCCAGCCTCGGCAAGTCCGAAAGCAGCTCTCAACCCAGCTCCACCAGCTCCGACCACTACACAGTCATATTCATGATCAATGACATGATACTTTTGGCTCATGTATTTGGAAGCATTAACATCTTTTCCCTTAATATCACCAATGGTTTGGCTTCTTATAGCCGACGATGCAAACGACCTGGAGATGGCCCACCGTGCCTCAGCGCGTCCTATCTTGGCCACAGAAAGCATAGTTGATTGTGTGGAGATTTACTGCAAGATGGTTTTGTTCGGACACCGGCCAATCAAATATGGCCAAATAAGCAGGCGTGCGCTGCCCATTTCGCGGGGCCGGGTCGGTGGTGCACGGGTGCGTGTTCCGGGTCGATTTTTCACTTGCAATTGTGCCATGGAAATGGGTCGTAAAAAAACCTCGAAAAAAGGAGTGGTATTGGGATGGTCATAGGAGGACGGCGTATTTTTGTTTGTTGTTCAATGGGCAAAAATGGCGGTTTTGAATCGGGGTCAAACGACCGACCTAAGCAGGTATGAGAATTACGCCGGATCGCGAGGGTGCGTACAGACCAGCACAAACAGATTACCGGGGAAGATACCGGGAAACCTATTTGGAAATGAGACATTGAAAGAGAGAACCGCGAAACAATAAAATATCAGAACATAAACAGTTTCTGAGGTTAGGTTGAACCTTACTCTCTGAACCGGACTAGATTCTGGTATTATCTTGGTTTTCAATTCAGCAAGACATTACTCCATTAATCTTCATTTTTGTATTTGGTTCATCTACTAGTGTGTCTAATGCCATTCTAATTTGTATCTCCTGCTGATGAGTTTATATCTTTCCGGTACTCAGTTCCTCAAGTGTTTCTAATAGCCATTCTGATTTTATATCTTCTGCTGATGAGTTTGAATCTTTCTGGTTCTCAGCCTTGAAATTGTATTTCATCTCCATTTCATTTATACTTAGATCTACATTCCATCACTAACCAATTTATTCTATGTTAAGTATCAATTATGTTTAGACTAGTAGTCTTATGCTATGCTATTATACGCTGGTGTATCCTCCATCCACCTTGATGTCAGATCCAGTGGTGAATGTGGAAGCGTCTGAGGCGAGGTACAAGTAAGCTCCCACCAACTCTCTGGGCAATCCCTGTCTACCCTTTGGTGTCACCATGTACCAAGCGTTTTTGATGTCTTCTGGGACAAAGTCGGACAACTCGGTGGCAATATAACCAGGAGAGATCGAGTTGACTCTGGCGAAATCGACCCATTCGACGGCCAAAGATTTACCCAAGTGCATGACAGCGGCCTTGGCAGCATTGTAAGCAGCTTGCAATTGAGGACCGTTGACAATGTGGGCAGACATGGAAGCAGTCAACACCAAAGAACCAGTCCCTTGTTGTTTAAAAATACGGCCAATGTTCTTGGCACAGTAGTATACACCATTCAAATCCACGTTCATGACATTGTGCCATTCGTCGTCGTTTTCTTGCTCGATCAACGCACCAGAGGTCCAGGCGATTCCGGCGTTGGCAACGAAAACCTCAATCGAACCAAAATCTTGGTGGATCTCTTCAATGACAGTTTTGACCATATCAGCCTTTCTCACATCGCAGTGTTTGAACACAATTTGTGTCTTTGGGAACCGTTTTTTCAACTCACCAATGGCAACGTCGTTGTCGGCGTAGTCGATAATAGCCAACTTGGCAATACCAGCTTGACAGTAGGCTTCGGAAATACAGTATCCAATACCACGGGCGCCACCAGTAATAACACCATTTTTGTTGGTCAATAAAAACAAATCCAAAACATTTCCAGGGAGCGAAGGGAACTCAGCAGGAAGAGATCCGATGTTTTTGTTGAAAACTGATTGGGGTGTAGTATTGTCGATCGTCATTGAGATGATTTGCAACTGGAAACCCCGCAAATTTATACTTTTGCAGCCGGAAAAATTTTCTGCAACACCCCCGGCTTATCGACCTGCAGATGCCACGATGAGCGTCATTCTTGTGTCATTCTCCGAAATCGTTCCGCGTTAGCTACCGGTGTCCGGGCGTGGGCACTGGGTGTAATCACCTCACTATGCATAAAAAGCAACTTATCGGAAAGTTTGCCATGCAGGCCCGGCCATGCAGGAAAGATGTTGACCGTCTGAATGTTGACATAATGTCGATTGACTAATCTGCATTCGGTCGATTCGTACAAACCTAATCTGAGATGTTGACCTAATCTTGCAGTGACTCGTCTCTTGACATGATTTCGATTAACTAATCTGTCTTCCGAATGATTTTCGTACATTTTTTTTGATTGACTTTCTGCATTTCTATCTACTAAAATATCACATCATCCTCGTCGTCCTTGACCAAGTCCTCGCCTTGAGCCTTGGCATCGAGCTCCTCCACCGCCTCCACTTCTTTGACAGCATTGGCTCTCTCCTCCACCTCGGCCGCGGCCGCAGCCTCCTGCTTCTTTTCCTGCACCTTCTTCAACCGGTAGAACTCTTCTCTGTCCAACTCGTCGAGTTCGGAATTGATGTAAGTGATGGTGTTTTCTGTTCTGGGGATGATTACGTGCTCAATTGCATTGACTCTTCGATTGGTCACCTTGATAACTTCGTCCAAAATTATAAATGCAGTTTGCAATGAAGCAAGCTCCACCAACGTTTCTACCGCACGAGTGTACACAGCCTTGGCTTTTTGAACCTGTTGTCCTCCACGGCCCAATCCGGTCAATTTGAAATCGTTGATTTCTTCATTAATATGACTTTCAAATGTGGGCAAAAATACTCCAGAAACGTTCTCTTGCTTCGCCTTCACTTGGAACCGAGCCTTCTGTACAGATTCTTGCACTTGATACGAAATGTTATCGCCCGTAGCATACTGAACTTCTGCAAGAGAAAACGCAGCAGTCTGCATAACTCGGCCCATTTTTCTTTTAGCATCGTCAATCTTCTGGGTTATATCTCTGAATCTTTTTGTCAATGCTTCCGATTTTCTTTTTAAGAGTGAGTGTCCTTGCTGTGCGCCCTTTAACTTGCCTTTCATGACCCCGAGAGTCATCCGCGTGGGGAAAACCTGTTCCCTATTTCCAGCCCCCGACATGTAGAGTTGAGTTTCTCTCACCCTGAAACTTTGGTGGCTGGTGTCTGGGTGCAAAACAGGAAAGAGTAAAACGAAAAAGAAAAAAAGAAGAAAAAACAAAGAAGAGGAAAGCTACGAGACGACGAGTTGAAAATAGAGATAATTCTCAAATTTCCCATTTCCAATTCTGTTCTTCTCTTATCTTCATTTTTCTGTTCTCTTACTCCTGCATCTTGTCCCGCACCCACCTGCATCTCATCGCTCAGCTTCATTATGTGGTCAATAGATGAGTTCGTACGACCGGAAGACCAACCTTATGAGGTCGAAATTCTGAAAAATCCCAATAGTGTCGACTCGTGGTTCAAGTATTATCGGTCCAAGCGCGACGGGAGCTTCAAAAATAAGATATTTGTTCTTGAAAGAGCAGTTCGTCAGTTTCCAGAAAATGATGAATTTTGGTCTTTGTACTTGGAAACATGTCAGAAAGAGCTCGCGAGCTCGAAACCAGAAGCAACAACAACACAGGTCAACAGGGTATTTCAGAGACTGCTACTACACTTTCAAAACGATGTTAACTGGTGGCTAAAGTACCTCGTCTACCTTCTCAAAACCCAACCATTCGAAATATCTTTGATACGACGAAGCTTCAACGAGTGTTTGTTTCGGATTTCAGTAGAGGACCACGTCAAAATTTGGCCCACTTACCTTGAGTTTGCAGAAACGGCAGGCGGTGCCACGGGTGCCAACATATATCGCAAACTACTATGTTTTGCAACTCCCGAAGAATTGGCCAAAGGAGACGAGTTTTCCTCCTTGGCTTCGCTAGAGTCTGTGGTGTTCAAGCTCATTGAATATGGCGACACAAAATCGTCACTGGAAATTCTCAAGCAAATTTTAAACCAGCCCGCACTTTCGTCAACTTTGACTACTTCTCCATTCCATTTTTTCCTCCATTATCTCGACCTTCTTGTACAATTTGCAGCTGTGCCAGAAACAGACAAGCTCATTGAAGATTTGGTCAAGTCGACGCTACCAAAATACTCCGATGAAGCAGGAAAAGTATACTGCAAAGTCGCACAGTACTTTATTAAGCGTCAAGATAGCGACAGAGCTCGCCAGTACTTTGACCAGGGACTTCGAGAATGTGTCACGGCTGAAGACTTTGCCTTGATATACGACTCGTACACTTCTTTTGAGGAAGAAATTTTGCTGAACTTGGCAGAAGACGACCCTGAGGTGGACAACTACCTTGAGAAATACGAGAAACTACTTGACCAGCGCTCACTACTTCTTAATGATATGTTCCTACGCCAAGACGAAAACAACATCGACAACTGGTTTGGCCGTGTTTCCATTTTCAAAGAAAAAAATGATACAAATTCTGTGCTCACCACCTATGCAAGGGCGCTCACCCAAATAAACCCTTTGAAAGCCTACAGTCTTCTGAAACGCTCTGAGCATACTCTCCCGAAACTCTGGAGTGACTACGCCCAAGTTTACTCTTCTCACAAAGACTACGATACTGCTGACTTCATATTTGCAAAAGCTGTGAAAACCAAATTCAAAAGCCCCGACGACTTGGCTACAATTTACATAGAATGGTCCAAGCTATGGCTCGAGAAGGACTTTGAGAAGTCAGTTGCTATTCTCCGGACTGCCTTGGAGAGTGAAATCGAACACCCAGATACAGTCGACTATACTAATTCCAGTGTACCGATATCCGAAAGATTAGTTAAATCTATAAAGTTGTGGTCCTACTACCTCGATCTCCTAGAGTCAAGCATAGACTACGAAGATCCCGAAGGCAGTAAAAAAGCTATAGATGATGTGGAAAATGGCTACAATCGTTTGGTTGAACTCAAAATTGCTACACCATTGACCATAGTGAATTTTGCATCTTTCTATGAAGATCTCAAATTTTATGAGCGTTCCTATACGGTATATGAAATGGGACTCAAAGTGTTTAAGGACTCTCGAGTAAGATTCGAAATATGGAATGTGTACTTGTCCAAACTATACAAACGACAGGCGAGCAAAGAACGTACCAGAGAACTATTTGAAAAAGCCATCTATGGTTCTGAAGACGACAGTTGTCCGGCTGATCTTTGCAAGCCCCTTGTACTATTGTACTCTCAATTTGAACATGAAAACGGAATGGATTTAAAGTCTGTCAAAGTGTTAAAAGACGGTATCCAGAAAATATCGAAAGCCTTAGATACAAAAGAACTCACCGATAAAAGGGTTATGGCGAGCGATTTACTTGAAGATAAAGTTGCATTGTACAACATTATTCTAGTGAGAGTGGAAAGTATTGGCGACAAGTCTTTAACGAGAGAAACTTACGAACAGTGCTTGCAGGATAAGCACTTGAAATTATCACACATTGTCACTTTTACGCTTCGTTTCATAAAGTACGAGTCTTCTCTTGGTGAGACAACTCGAACTCGAGCTCTTTTCAAGTATGTTTGCAATCTTGGCCATCCTGAGCTTCCCATTTTGGTGAGAGCATGGGACGAATGGGAGCAATTTGAGTTGAAAAATGGAAATGAAACAACTTTCAAGGACATGTTACAGTTCAGAAGAACTGTTAAGGAGTCTTCAGAGGCCGCGGAACAGCTTAAAGCGGGTATCAATCCAATGGGGTTTGTTAAAGAGAATAAAAAAAGACCCCGGGAAGAAGAGACAAACAATCCAGATACCATAGACATAGATATGGATTGAGCGGTTCATAAAATGCATAAGATTACAATAAGATAGAACTATAGTAATAACCACAATCCAGCGACTACTATTAAGTGGTCTAAAGCACCTTGAAAGTTTCCACCCATTTGCTGGTGAAAGAGTCCAAGTTTGTCGTGGCGTCGGCGGTGTTGTTGATGCGGATACTCTTGTTGCAACGAATAAGCTCGCGGTAATCATTCCAGTTGATGTGATAAAATTTGAACACCACCATCAAGAAACTCTGAATAACTTTCATATTATTCTTGCCTTGTGTCTTGGTTGCAAATGAGTATGTTACAACGAGCTGAATGAGCTTGAATACCAAGCTGAAAGCAGCAGAGTTCATGCACAAGGAAGCTTCGACGCGAACTTCGCCGCCATCAATGGAGTTGGTTTTGGGTGAAAAATTAGCCGCTGGCTTAACATCAAAATTGAAGCCTGATTGTGCAACGATGGGAGTTGAGGGCGCCGACTTACTGAGCGGAAGCTTATCGTTCATGTGAGTCAACATCTCGCAGAAAGCAGAAGGACTCAAATCTGCAAATTCTCCAGCATCGTGAAATTTTCGGAGAAACTTGTATATCTGGCTGGACGAGGGAAAAGAGCGAGTGGACCACTTTTCAAGAACGTCGCCCAATTGACGGAAAAACAACCGGTTGAATACTTTCCGATCAATCAACTTGATCAAGGTGTATATGTTTTGCAAAGACTCGGAGTCCTGGAACATGATAAGAAACACGGGAATGAGAAGTATTTCGTCCTGCCGGCGGAGACTGTCTTCGTCCTCACTGAGGGAAAAGGCAAAGAGCAACTTCATGTAGTTTTCACGAAAGAGCGCAACGTCATCTTTACTCATTTCCTTCATGATAGACTCATACAACGGTTTCCGCAAAACGGAGTTCATAACGTCCGTGAACTCGTACGTTTTGGTCGCTTTCATCGAAGGTGAAAGATTACTCACCTTTTCTTGTGCTAACAAGAACCCAGATGACAATAATTCAACCATCTTTGCGGAATCGTACGACAACACTTTCATCAAGTACTGAAACTTGCATTTGTCAGGACAAACCGAGTCCCAGTTGAGTCTTCTGATAGAATTTTTGTCGTCGTTGAATTTTTTCTTCAAGTCTTTTTCATCTGAAATACTCAAGATCAATTTAAGCCAGTGCTGGTTGTGCACAATCATCGATTCACTGAGCTTTTTTCGAGAGTCAAGGGTGGATTTGCTAGTAATCTCGAGGTTGGACAAAACTTTCTGGAACTCTCTGGCATGTTTGCTCTTGTCAAGTTCTGCTTTTGGTGGGAGATTAATGGGACGACTCTGATCTACCAAAATAAGCTTTTCCGGAGAGAAAAGTCGAAGGTCTTCAATTGAAGATTGTGATTTGACATAATGCGGAAGCTTATACATCACTTCGTTATCTCGATCGTTCCGAGCGCTTTGCAAAAATGATACGGATCGGTCGCTATAAAAATCAGATATGTTCTGGGTGATAGCCACGTCGCTGTCCATCGATACAGAAAACGTACTCTCTTCTCTCGACTCATCTTCCTCTTCTATGCTATGTTCTGCGATGGTCGTGGAATTCAAGGATGTGTTTGGCAAATCGGAAGTGGAGCTGAAACTCGAATTCGTGCCAAACGAAGTAAGATTTGGAGGAAGTGGTGTCGGCTTCATGGTAACAGAGCGGTGTAGTGAGCCATAATTGTCGTCTTTGTTCGAGATGAGGTCTTCACGAGATATTCTCACATTTTTATTCTGAGCAGAAAGCGACGGTTTTCGGTAAATATCGGCATGGTTCTTTATGACAGGAACATTGAAAAACAAGTCTAGATCATTCGATAGTATTTCGTCATCGTTCTCATTCTCTTCGTACATTTTCTTCCGACGCTGTTGACGCTCGCGGGCCTCCTTTGGGTCCGAGTACTTCGACTTGGTTCTATGAAGTGAAAGTGACGAAGTGGACGACACCGAAGGTGCGCGTCGCAAGATGTTGGAAGTTGAGGAAGCTTTGACTCTTGTCTTTGAAAGCTGCGCCGGGTGCGGTGCTGACGAAGTCAACGAGGAAGTGGACTCCAAGGAGTTGTTGTATGGGGCACCTGAGTTCTTAAGGGTAATGGTGGAAACTGAGGAGGCAAGATCTTCGTCATTGTGGAACAGCTCGTTCTGCGACTTTAAACTGTCTTGAGACTTATCGTCGTTTCGCGGAAACTGGTTATTGTTGACCATAGGCGAGTCTGCTGGCGTGGTGATCGAGTGACTAGTCATCGAACTGAGACGGGAATCTTGACCGTCAAATTGAGATGACCCCAGCAGAGACACTTCGTCCGAGTAAGAAGACGGAAGAGACACTATGGAGTCTCCCGAAAACGGACGAGGTGCACCTTTCTGGTTTGTGGTTGATGATAAATTGATGGAACTATTGCTGAGTTTCTGAATAAAATAATCTCCTGGTCGTTTCGAGTCTCCCGTGAACGAAGCACTGCTTGCTACTCTGCGAGGAACGTAATTATTGGGGTATTTTTTCTTGCTTGTGAGCGCTCCAGACGCCTCACTGGATAGGGTTATATCATAGTAGTTGTCTATACGTCGAGACATAGCAAAGTTGGCGAATTAAACGGAACGGAAAAAAATATGGACGATGATAGATCTTAAGAAAAACGAAGGTTTAGTCCTCTGTAGCGAGTGAAGGGACTGGATATGGTTTACCGTGGTACGAAAAAGTTCATTCAACAATTATAACACCCAAACGAGAAAAAATCAATTTAAGCGCTACTCACGGAGATGTGTATATATTGTGCAATTTGTTTATGAAGCAAACGCCAATTGGGCTATATGCAGTACACACGATTCGGGAAGCGACCATGGGCTCGTAACAACGAATTTCTGGGCTTAGATGAAATGTGCACGAAGGACAAATTTAGCCGAGAAGAAGTCAAATGCACTTTAGCATAGGGCAATCGACTTGAAAAATGTTTTCGGAATCAAATAAGCGCCGAAATAAGCCCGAATTGTGAGCCCGATTAATTCCGCAATTTGTCCGACAATCTATTTTTATCTTTCGGTTCCTTGGTCTAGCCAGTCGGTTGTGCTCATCTGGGAAAGACGAGATAAGGCCCTGGCAAAAGCAAATTTTTCCTCGTCGTTAGCAAACATCGCAGCCTTCTTAGCCACACTTTTATCAAATCCGTGCTTAGTAACAAGCTCGTCGTTTTCAAATGTCTCTTCCCCACCGATATCTTGTTGTCTTTTATAGAGCAGATAATTGTCTTTGGCCAAGTCTTCGGGTTCCACGAAAAGGTCCTTAAAGGGGGCTGCTGCTGTGACGGCGAGACGGCCGCGGGCATCGTAGACAGCATCTAAAAATGTAATAAACCGTCGCACGTTATCTCTAACATCGATGCTCAAGTATGGAATATCGGTAACAATGAAAGAATGGTATGAGTTAGCCAAAGAGAGATAATCTCCCGCTGCCAAAGGGCTACCGCAAAGCTCGTGGAAGGTAAATTGAGCCACATAGGGACGAGAACTAATGGGAACCACAAGTTTACGACCCCATACCTCGAGGGTATCGTTGACAATGGGCAGTTTATTATCGTTTTCTTTGTTGAAGTATTCGTACCATTGCTCAATGTGCTCCTTGCACTTCTTCTGGTTGGCCTTGGACATGTACTTGACACCTGGTTTGGGGTAGTAGTACACCAGAGACATGGGTCGAGGTATCTTTCTGTAGTCTGTTGGAGAGTTCAAATAAATCACCACCGTTTGTCGTTTTATCTGCTGGATACACGGAATGAACGAAACCCTTTGAATTCCGTTCAAATAGAGGTCGTCAGGTGCTCTGTTGGATGTAGCAAATAGAACCACTCCATAGTGCGGGCTGATGAGCATCAGTAAAAGTCTACGCAAAAGCATTGCGTCGGCCACGTCTGTGACTTGAAACTCGTCAAAACAAAGCACCGTCGCCTCCTGGGCAATTTCCGATGCCAAGATGGGAATCACGTCCAAATCAGCGTGGTATTTCGTCTTAAGCTCGTGCGACCGTTTGTGCAAATGCTGCATAAATTGGTGGAAATGAAACCTCTTTTTGGCAAGATGTGGAGGAATTGTCGAGTAGAAAAGGTCCATGAGCATGGTCTTGCCGCAACCAACATCACCATATAAATATATTCCCTTGACAACGTTTTCATCGGTGGAAATCGTCGTTGGAGCCGAGGATGTAAGCTTGCCAAAAAAGCTCCGGAAAGCTCCAGAGATGCCAATTTTCGGCTTCAATGACAGTATGGACGGTATCTCCACCGTGGGAGGAGTGTAAGTCGATAATCTCTCGTGCAACTTGGAAAGATTGGTGATGATTTTCCGTTGGTAGCCATCGTCCCTTAGTTTTTTCGTCTCGACCCGATGGTTATATTCTTCTAAAGGAGTTTTTAGGCATCGCAATGAGCCATGGAACAATCTCTGGGAACGAAAGAGAAGCCTTGGAGCTTTATACAGCCGTATTGGGCGTGACATGGCCCGCGATTTCATCTTTATATTCGCATCTTGATAGGACCGCGGTGACAGGGGAGTGTGCAGGAAGTCCGGGGTAGAGAAGAGAAGAGCTTAAAACAGTGGAACGCAATGCTTCTTATTTATGCTAGTGTTTGGCGAGGTTGGTGTCGCTCATGGTGAACAAGAGATCATCGTCGTCGTCAAAGTGGCTTCTACTAAGCGACTTACTCCGAGCTTTCGCCTTGAAGTACCCATGATGATCTTCGTCTTCGTCGTCATCGTCAAACACATTTTCGTAGTGGAGGTGCTTGCGATAAGTAGATGGGGTTGTTGCCAAGCCCACGATTTCATCGCGTGTAGTTGCTGATGCTGTCTGAGACATTGCATGGGCAGAAGTTGTCGAGATTACCGGCGAAGACATCATTTTCGAAGCTGGTTTGATTAGCGGGCCTGGAGCTGGTGCCGTAGCAGGAGCAGGATGTGGTTCAGAAGACTCGCGGAGTCTTGAGTGAATCGACGGAACGTGAGACTCGTAAGATCCAGGCGGAGATGAAGACTTGCGGTGCATCATAACGCTAGCATTGACACTATCTCCAAGTTGTTGGTGTTGGCTCTTGAGCTGGTGGAACCGGTTAAGCACTTCGTACTGAGACCCCAGCTGAGATCCCAGACCGCCGCTGTCGTGACCAAAGCGTAAGTCTTGCTTCGAGTCGATCATTCTCACAAAATCACTGATATCATCGTCAATGTAAAGACCGCTCAATGGGATCAGAGTAGCCAGTCCAGCACTGGTTCCGAGCGGCGAAGTGGTATCGTGCAAACTTCCGTGTCTCACCGAAGTATTGGAAAATCTTCGACTGGCTCGAGAGCCAAAAGACGACAGAAATCTGGGGGTATTGGCAGCACTGTCGGAGTCCTCGTAGCCGTAACCATGAGACAGAGATACAGAGCGAGGAAATCCACCGGTGACCGGCGCACCTGTACCTATCGAACCGGCAATAGGAATGGAAAAACTGCTTCGAGGGTTCCGCAAAACAGCTGCCAACGATGCGTTCGACGTGGATTTGTTGCTGGTGATCGAGATGCGACGTTCAAGCGACGAGCTGGCGGGAGGCGGCAGATTTCCAATAGAACCAACTCTGAAGGGTTGGATGGACGGCCGTTTCTTGTCGTCTCTAGGAGGTGAGCTAGGCGAGCCAGAAAGCGAAAGCGGCGACGTGCCTTCATGAAGCTCTGATTTGAAATCGGACCCTTCGAGTTTGACCGCTTCGAGCTGCTTGAATTCCGGCTTGAAGGGCTTGTACTGGACATGTTCTGGTGTTTTGTCTGATTTTTCTTCGTCTGTTTTGTACGCCTTTTCTTCATAAGGGATGCTCTCTATACTGTGATCCTCCTCACCTTTGCTTTCTACTTGCCTGAGGTCTTCTCTCGGCTCTTTTTCTCTTCCGAGCTCTCTATGATCCCACTCGGCCAATTCCGTGAACTCACAGTGACTACGGTACGCCACGCTCACCTTGAGCGTTCCCAACAGCGTCTCTATGGGCAGAAAAGTGCGGTGCCGTACATGGGTATCGGTGAGCATTTGGTGCGGTATTATGGTTTTAGAAAGGCCAATTCGTCCCTTCAGACTTATGGGCTTGCTTCCATCCACTATTTTGTTCGCTAGCACATAATGAGGCAGCTGGTTCCGAAGCAGAGCAGCCGGCATAATGCGAATAATGGTGTATATGCTTCGGCAAAGTATAATAGCCTGCTTGTAGATATAGGGAAGTTCTTCAATGGTTCCAAACTCATTGGGATCAAACTCAACGAGCCATCTCTCCAAAACCACCTCTGTCTTTTTGGAACCGCCTTTTGTAACCGGCCACAAGTTGCCATGTTCATCCTTAAGTGCAAGGGTATGTCCTTGAGGAAGGTTGCCCAAATCCAAGTATGTCTCTACGATCATAGGCGGTACTGCCGTCAAGTCAATTGTGGACCGCCAGAGCCGCAATTCCAGTCGTAAGTCGTCCGAGTTGAAGGTGTGTAAATTGAACCATTTGTTGAGTTTTCCCTTTCCATGCTCATCCAAGCTTCTGGCTTGAAGGATCATTTGGGACGTCTTCAAGAAGAAGTTGACCGTCACCTGGGTGAGCTTTTGTTTTGGTTTCTCCATGATAGATCGAAATACGCCACAACACAAAAATCACCACCAACGCGAGATTTCAATTTTGTCCTTTTTGTGGCTGTGCAAAATAAGTTGCTAAACACGAGGAGAAAATACCACTGTAGAACCACTGTATTACCGTTTATCAGCCTCTATTCGTGGTTACTCATCTACTAGAGTGACTAATGTACGCTTATCTTTGTAGGGTTCGCGGATTGGGGAAAGTGTATGGGGTAGACACGTGACACTCGGAACGTGACACCTGATCGATACTGAACACTGAAATAGCGTATTACTTATCTTCAAATCTCATATTATTGCATATATTATGTTATTTCTGCTATATTAACATAAGCAACATGGACTAAATCCATATATCTTACTTTAGATGTGTTTACCTATTACATAAGTAGATATAAGTTCATTCACCACAGCAGTTTCTACGCTATAAATAGGTTTATCCTCCGATTTCCGGCACTGCTTATTTAGCGTTCACGGTGTCTGATTCCGCATGTTGCCTTCCCTCTTCGTTTTGTCTGATCTCCGGTTCGTCACCATTGCCTCGCTTAATGCTGATACTGACAACACCCCAAAAGTTTATTGTAAACTCATTGCGATTTACTGTTAGTAGTCGTGCAAATTGCATTCTACTCGAAGTCGGTTGAAAATTTCGAAATAAACGTCTATAGATTTTATTTGCTTCATCAACCAGTTTTATAGTGGGTTGTAAGCCTCATTGTGGCTTTGACTCAGGTTGAATATTATCTAGCCAAGAATGCTTGACAGGCATATGACACACGACCAAGAACGCATTACCAGAGAATGGCACAAATACCCAAGTTTCAGAGCCGTACCCCGTTACAACTCACTATGGATCCTGGTAGAATGGCTGCGAAAAAGATAAGATCGGCGGACTGCATCCAAGCCACAGCGTCGGTGGTCGTCGGTGCTCCCCGGCGTAGTCAAGCGACAAATCTCCACCGTTCTAATTTGAGATTACAGAGGCTTGAAGCAAGGTTGTATCGGGTCCTTCTATGTCTTGTCCAAAGTTGCTTTTCGGCTTATCTGTCCCACTTGCCGACACTAGCGGTGTATGGATGGCATGCACGACGCACTATTTGACAGGGCCGTGCGTAATGACAGAAGATAAGCCGATCAGTGGCCATCGATGTTTTTGGGAGCCATGCATCGCCAAGACACCAAATTACAGCTCTGTACTGCTAGCAGTGTGTAGAACCACTGTGCAAAATATGGGACCGCAATCGCCGAAATTGAGCCAGAATCATAGTACGCCAGTATTGCTAAAGCGTATTTCAGCGCGCGATATTTCGGAGCGCAATGAAAAAGGCCGCGTGGCTCGCCCGCAGTGGATGAATCGAAAACTTTCTAATTTAAAAAGCTTGACAGCCTATGATACAATTACCCACGTTTCAGAGCCACAGTAACTGAAAGATCTGGTTGAAGCGGTACCGAAAAAATAGCCCACTAGTCTCCAAGTTAATCTATTGAATATAACCTCTACATAAACGGTGTTTCATCAAGTTATACCTGGGTCAATATCTGTCGCGACATCTCAACTTAAACCTGGAGTAGGGCCAACTTGGATGGGTCTAGTATAATGGCTCTTTGCATGTGCCGCAAGGTGTTCATGCTTTTGTGGGCATTGGCGAGCTCATGAGCAGTTATCTTGGTTTCTCGCAAGCCAGCTATAGCGAGAGCCATTGAACTATTGAGTCGCATCCACACATGGAAATCGTGTGGAAAAAGCATAGCAGCCTTCCTCCACACCATTTGCGCCGAGGTGGAGCCTAGACGAGTATTGATGGCAGAGAGGAGCCGTGGGATCGACCGGAACGAGTCTGCCACCACTTCCTCAAGCGGGAGGGCTTCAAGCTCCTCTTTAATGGGTTCGAGATATTCGGCATAATTCTCCGAAATTGCCAAAGCTCCGAGTGTAAGAACTACTAGCAACGACGAGCCCTGGTGTTCAATGTATGCGAATAGCTGGTCGAGAGCTGCTTGCTTGGTTTCCTCGGATCCATAGGCGTATAAAACTTGTGCTGTCAAAGTTGTGATTCTCATGGACTCTCCGTTATTGTCAAGAACAATTTTAAGCTCATTTATCGCTTCGGAAAATTTGTCTTGGAAAAAGTAGCAAAGGCCAATTACAACATGGCACGAAAGCTCTGTGGCCGGGCTCATCGTGGAAGCGGCACCACCAAGTTCGAGAGCCAATCTGGCCAGTTCAAGTGCTTGCTCGTAGTCTTCTTTGCCAAGATACAAACGAGCAACGTGCGCAGTGGTATCGGCATATTTAACAAGACTGGTCTCATCCTCGTTCCTTTCATAGAGCTTTTCGTAAATCTGGCATAGCTTGGTTCCAACCTCAACTCCAAAGTCAAAGTTCTGACACCGCTCACTGATGAGCAATGCTAGTTCAAGACCCAAAATATCATTTGGCAAAAATTTGAGATACTTCATCATTGCAAAATTAGCCACACTCATCTCTTGAGCTGCCTCAATATCCTGGGGACTATTTCCAGTTACAACGACTCTCTTTTGTACCACTGACAAGCCATACATGAGTTGAGCCAAGGGTATTCTTCCGTTTGCGACAACGTAGGCATGTGTGAACAACGACGACGCTTTCATATTATCGTTCAAAATTTGAGCACTCAAGGCATTTCCCAACCACGATTTGGATTGTTGTGGAGACATGGACTGAGCACGGACAAATGCCGTTTGTGCTAACTCAGCGTCTCCATGGCGCAAGTAAAGCGCAGCCAAATTGATCCATACTTCCGCATCTCGATTATCAAGTGATGAAGCCTTGATGTAACAATGCTGAGCTAGCTGAGGATTGGAGTCTGAATAAGCATTTCCTAGTGCAACCCAGTAGGTTGCATTATGCGATTCGAGCTTGACTGCTTTTTTGAGAACCTGAGTGGCATTCTTCAAGCACTCGTTATTGGAAATGAAAGTATTAGCCTCCAAAAAAGCTACTCCAAGATTGAAATAAGCGACAGAACGCAACGCTCTAGCGGAGCTTTTGGGAAGAATAGCAAGTCCTCCACAAGCAGAAGCAATGAGAAGATAGGATATAGCAGAAACGATCTCGTTATCTTCATACAGAGTCATTGCCAGGCTCAAGTACTCACCACAATTATGAGTTTCTGGCGTCCCGCAAATTAGAGCTTTGTGCTCCTCAAAAATCAGATACACTTTATCGAATGGAAACTGGTCTGTTCGTTCTTGAACCACCAAAAAAGAACGAAATGCATCGCCCATAGCTTTCCATAATTTAGACGATTTGGGGTTGAGTGCAACTGCCTTCTTGATGGTTTTCAATCCTCTAAGGGTAGCCTCGATCGACTGTCCAAAAAACCCTCCGCCGATTAACTTTTGAGCATATTCTATCTCAAATTCATAGATAGCATTGAGGACGCATTCTTCGTTTTCGCTGAGCTCTTCTGCTCGATTCAACCTTTCCAATCCTTCGACAAACTCACCCATTCCACAGATCACCAACCCTAGCATATAATGGACCACCCATCTAGATTCGTCCATTTCTAGAGCACGACGAAATACTTTGGCAGCAGCGTCAAATCGTCCACAATTGTAGTACGCTTCTCCCAAACCTATCCAACACTCGATATCCATGGCTGTCATTCTAAGAGCAGTTTGGAACCATTCAATGGCATTTGCATCTTCCTGGTCATTCAAGGCTGAACATCCTAATACTCTGTATGGCCAGGATTTATCTGGGTCTTCGTATGAGTTACTAAGAAGCATTCTCCTCGACCGCTCTGTGTCGATTATCCGTTTGCACAAGATCTCGGCAAGACTCCACTGGTTTTTGTCGGTGAGATCTGTAACCAAATATTTAGCAGATGTAATCTCGGCTACATCAAGTTCGAAAGCCTTGTAGAAACATTTCTGGGCTCGAACATGATCATCAAAATGCTCCTCATACAAGTATCCAAGAAGAGTATAAGTGGGAGCATAGCTTTTGGCGTCTTTGAGAGAAGTCAAGAGATGCTGATGTGCACTTTCAATGCGAGAGCCATCCTGTGGCTGCTCATCAATCAAACTCTTGGCTATTCTCCAATGAATCACAGCTCGTGTCTCACCACTAAGAACATCTTGTCCACTAACTTTTGAGATAGCAACTTCCAAACCCGCTCTTCCTTCTTGAAAGCGGCCTAATTTGATCAAGCACCAGTAGTATTCCACCGACGCATCGATATTATCGGGATTAGTATTCTTCACATTTTCAAGAAGACTCAATGCTTCAGAAAGCTCTCCTTTCTCGAGCAAAATCAATCCTTTTCCAATGAACGATTTGACATGCTGTGGACTGGTCTCCAAGATTTTGTCATAGAGCTGGAGGGCTCTGCTGTAGTTCTTGGGTGCCTCGTAATATGTGTAGATGGTGGCTAGCGAACAGAGAATATCTTCTCTGGTATGAACCAATTGGGCACCTACGGTCCGCTGGGTGTCTGCTAGTAACTTTATAGCTTCCCGACAACGTTTGGAGCCCTCTCGGTACTCACGGATGTGAATGTAGTAGTTGCAAATGATACGGTTTGCGAGAACAGAATCTGAGCAGTTGACATACCCGTTTAGCATGAGAGAAAGAATCTCCGAAGGAGGTAATTTCAGAGGAGAAGTGTCGTGGTCGGTTTCCTGGTCGTCCTCAACGTCTTCGTTCGTTTTAGACTTCACATTATAAAGTTCTGGAAACTCCTTCTCGGCGTCCCATGGAGATATGTCGCTCATCAAATATGCATAGAGCACCTTAGCAAGACCATCAGTCAGGAAATGCTGGAGAAAGTATGAGAGGTTTGCCTTGTCCAAATCGGCCAAAACAGGCACATCCGACCAATCGAAATAGAGTTTCCAGCAAAAAAGACTTTGGGTTTTCACAAGAACCATATCGTCTATAGCCTGTTTGATTTCCGCAAATAGAGCATCCTTTTGAGGCGCAACTCTTAGAACGCTATACTTGTGCTTCAATCGCAATTCCTCGTACCGCAGCCTTAAGTCGTCGTCTCGACAATAATTCATAAACTTGTCGAATAAGGGTCCCAATTCGGAATCTTTACAAACAGACCATGCAATTGAGTCAAGGTACGATCTGTTTTCCTGGGTCAACACACGTGGAAGCTTGAGTTTCTCCTTCTGTATCATGCGGTCAATGGTTTCTGCCTCTGATCGAGACAAAATATCTATAAGTTTGCAGAAATTGGAATCGGCATCACCAAAGGAACCCGGAGCCAACTCTCCCAATGTCGTTCCTGGAAGCACATTTTTCAAGTATAGCACGTACAACGGTTCATTCTGCTTGTATCTGTGGCGATTTAGGTAGTTGTGAGCATCTTTAATGGTATCTGCAAAATTTAAGCTCTGGTCGTGTTGAAGTTTAACGAGTTTTGTGAAAATTTGAAAAAAGTCTTCGTAGTTATCTCGCGAGCACACAGATTGGAAGTATCCTTTCCACCCCAAAACGTTCTCCGGCTCCAAAGTGGTGGCTTTTTTGAATGCTTCGATGGCCTTTTCTGGAGTGTCCAAAAGCTGGAAAGCTTTACCACGAAATATATATGCAAAGTAGTTATTTTTTTCATAGTAAAGTGCATCCTCCACAAACTCTAGGGCCACCTGCGGATCATTGCGTTCTATCGCGCCCTTGGCACCTTTCAAACTCTGTTTTAACGACATGACCGTCGCACCACAAACCACTCAGAAATTGACCTTGATTTTGCACCCGTGCACCCACCGTAATTTTTCGAGTTGATTTCGATGAGCATTGACTACTTGCTGTTTTATGACGTATTTGGAGGCACTCAGGACGGCCCGAGTGCAGTCTCCGCAGTCCTACCTCTACACGACGGTGGCACGAATGCACTTGGGAAGTGTTGCTGCCGTATGTATCTCCATTCTCATTTCCAGTGGCAGAATGACAGTGAAACAGTTGTCTTCAAAAGCAGGAATTCCGGTCAAAACGGTCAAAACAACGTTGGTTTCGCTTATCCAGCTTCGGTGTGTGCAATACTGGCGCGAGGAAGGATCGGGAAGGGTTCTTTACTCGTTCAATGAAGAAGGAATATGGATCTTGTTACAGTCTGGAGAGATCATTAATTGGATTCGGTGTGAGTACGGCGAAGAAGAAGCGGAAATTATACAAAATATCTTGGAAATAGGCCATATAAAGGTGGCTGACTACTTGACTAATTTTGAAGACCAAAAGAGACACGATAGAGAAATTATCTTGATGCGATTGTACTCCGATAAATGGTTGCGAAGATTGCAGCCGTTTAATTTCAATCCTTTAGCTGACATTTGGGAAGCCAAGTACGAAGAGACGATCCGGTCAATTCCTCGGACCAACACTACCAGCGAAATCAAGCGTGTAACCGAAGCAAAGGAGCAGACAAAACGCAAAATCATTGATCTTTTTCAAAGTGCTGACGACCCCAATGTGGTTTTCACAGTAAAAGACGGCATCAAAAAACTCAATCCCAACATCACCATATCATTTAATTTGGCCCGCTTCGAAAAACATTTGAGGAGCGAAGCACTTTTCCATCTCGCCAAATACAAAGTTGGCACCTTGACTGCTAAAGTTTACGAGACTGCCCTCAAGTTGGTGGAAGCCAATTCCCCAGACTTGAACCCACAATTTTTGTCCATTTCAGGGTGGTGTGCTGACCCAGAAGAGGTCAAATCTTACAAAAATTCCATCGAGAACAAGCTCGTCGATGACAGAAAAATCACGTTTGGAGTACGGGATGTTGCCCGAGCTTTGCCCGAAGACTTGGATTTGAGCTGCTCCATTCTCACGCATAACTTCTTGAAACCAACCAAACGAGCCCTGGACGGAGCAAATGGCGCTGCATCCAAAAAAGTCAAATTAGAAGACGGTGAGTCTCTCGATGTCTTTGTGGAAAACTTGGAAAAAAACGACTCTCAGTCATCTTCGCTCATTCTTCATCATCTCAAAGCATTGTGCTCCGGCACTAATATCTCTTTTTTGCACGAAACTTCCCCATCTAACTTTACCATTCCATACTCTGCTCTCGTGGACGAACTCAAAAAACACCATTACGACTTGTTGATAAAAATCACTCTTGGTCCCAATGCTTTCCGAGTGCTTCGAGCCTTGAAATCACTCAAATTGGCGGATGAAAAAGCATTGGCAAATGCGGTTCTACTCAAGGAGAAGACACTTAGAAATGAAATTTTCAACATGGTCAATTTGAACATTGTTGAGATTCAAGAGGTGCCTCGAAGTGCTGATCGAGCAGCATCCAAAACATTTTTCTTGTTCAGACACAAGGAGCAAACAGCCTACAACTTCCTCATCAATAGTTTGACCTTTGGTATGGCAGAACTACTTCAGGGAATTGTCGATTTCAAAGATGAGCATCGCATACTTTTGGCCAAATGTGAGCGAGAAGATGTCAAAGGTAACGAGGAGTCATTATTATTGGCTAGTGAGTTGAAAACGTTAAAGACGCTCCAAGAAAGAGAGATGGTTAGCATTGCCCGGTTTAGCCGGCTAAAAGCGTTGCGACAGGTGTTTAGCGCATGAAAATAGATGAAAATCGATGAAATCTGAAAGTCGATGAAAGTTGATGAAAGTCGATGAAATCTGAAATAAAATCTACACTAGAATTTAATAGTTAATTCAGATAAGTAAGAGCAGTTTGTAAACAAAAGATGAGTAAGTGTTTTGGTAAGAGATTCTCATTGATAAGATGAGATTAATAACCATTCAATGGGTAATTATATAATTCAAGAATCCATGAGAATCAATGAAAAATGAGAAAGACTCGAAAAAATGGATATCAATGAAAGACTAGAAAAAAATGAGATATCAATGAAGGTTCAGTGAAGTTTGATGAGATCTGACCAGCAAACTAAAGTCTTATAGGACTTCTTTTCTACATTTTTTGATGATTCATCGATTGACAATTAAAGCGATGCGTTGCTGTGTCAGCGGAAATTAAATATTAGGTTATTAGCAACACGTTTAATCGACGTTTAATCTTGGTGGAAACGGTCAAGACCATCGTCGTCTTGGCCAGGGTTACAGGTGTGGTAGTCCAAAATGGTGAAAACCTTCCAGATACCAAAGGCAATGACAGAACCCAAAATTGGGCCAACCCAGTAGATCCAGTGGTAGTTGGGGAACGATCTAGCAGCCACACAAGGACCAAAAGTTCTAGCAGGGAGAATAGTCTCTCAGAATTGAATGACAAAGACACTGGAGTGATGTATAATATTGTGACATGAATGACCATCACCCAAAAAAATGGTGACCAAAAAACTATACGAATAATACCAAAATTATATCAAAAACGTCACAAACAATTTGACCAATAAGGTTTACCAAAACGTTCCATCAAGGCTTGGAAACCTGAAATTTCTCAATTTAAACTTTAAAATAACAACCGCATGATTGCCGATCAAGGTGGGGTGAGAATTAAACCTAAAAAATTATTCCGTTCAACTACACAAAGGACTACGTTGAATGATCTCACCTCCTTAATTACGGCGTGATTTCATTTTGCTGAGGTTGTCGCAGTGGTAATTAATGTGCCAAATTGGGAGTCATATGCAAGCTAATGCGCGCAGAAGATTTTTTTGCCTAGGCCCGCAGCCGCTCGCAGGTACTGAAGAAACCCTGATCATTGTTTTTGGGAGCAGGTACATGCCAAGTAAACTTTTGTTTTGTGGTCAATGGGTAACTTTGCAAATTGCTATTGTATCAATTCTTCCTGAGTGCTTCTTTTCTTTGGCTTCACCTCGGATTTGCACCCACTTCCATGCACCGAGAATGAGAACAATGTGGTGCATGCAGTGATTCATGCGGGCGAAATTCCCCATTCGGGCAGCCGCGGCCCACTTCTGCAAGGCTATTAAAACCGATGTAAACACCTCGGCCAAATCCAGAAAACTCCAGCCTCACCCAAAACCGCCATATATCCGAGGTAGTAGAACGTTTTGCGTCAATGGTTGACCCAGGCGCTTATTCATGCCTATAATTTCCGATTGTGTGCCCTGGGACTTGTGCTGGGGATATTCTTCGCGGGCCAGAACACGCGCACGTGATTACCAACAATAGATGTACCTGCGACGGGCTCGTACACCTGCACGGGGAGATCGGCAATACGATGGGTGATTGGCGGTGCGATCGGCTGATAATGGGTACCAAAATCAAGAAAAGGTTTGGAATTTTATTGGAAGGATTGTGTTTGTATTAGTTGTGGTGTAACTGGAGAAATAGTGACAGCTGGAACAATTATACAGTCTATGGTAGTCTTGGTTGTAGTAATTATAGTGGGTAATAAGTATAGTGGTTGTAGTGGTTTTGAATCGTGGAATTTAGTCGTGAGGTTAGTTCTGTTAGTCAATGCAGCTTTAATCAATTCCATTGTGTCAACTCGATAAGCTTCCGTGCGGGTTCGCGAAAATCATCAATCATGTCATATTAATTTACGAATACTTCATTTATTCCCAATAATATGAGGTATTTTTAATACAATATGTTGATCTGAATTCGCATCTTGAATAATGTCTCCATAATCATTGGTAAATGATTACTCAATGTGGTGTACTGTCCAACTACACCTATACAAAAGTCTAAAGAATATTATTTCCAATCAGAATATCAGTCACACATTTCATTTCCCAACTGTTGCCTTTCTACTAGCCTTCCTTCCTTCTTATTTCCTCCTTTTCCCCATCTGTTTCCTTCTTCTTTGTTTGCTTTTCGCAGCCGTTGTTTTGTCTGCTTACATAACCCTTCCCCATCCATCATTTTGACGAGATATGCTCAGAGATGGCTCCCATGTTTCCATCACCATTCAACACAAAACGGCTAATTTTCAATGAGGATTCGATTTCAAAACAGGAGCAGTCTACACCCAATGCTTCTCAAGCGGAAATAACCTTGCCTTTGGTGAAAAAATCAAATCCTGATGAGTTAGTTTCGTGGATTGACAGTCTTGAGTCCAGAGTAAAAGATACACTTCGGCACCAAAACAACGAGTTGGAGCAATTCAATGTGGAACATGAACGCGAGAAGGCCAAAGATAAGTATAGGTATGCTGTGTTTGAGCAATCGTTTCAAAAACTTGGTAATATTGTTCAGAATAATCGACTCGATTCTGATGCGGAATCGACCACAGAAGCAAATAAGATGAACATTGACGAGATTGACGAGAGTAATTCGAAAGTTGGAGGGGAGTATCAGGGGTATCGGAATGTTTCAGAGGACAAATCTGATATTGAAGAAAATGTAGTTTCTGACGACTCTGATATCATTGAGATTATAGAAAGCGAAGAGGAAGGAGATCAGCAAGAAATTGAACAAGAAATGGAACAAGAAATCGAACAAGAAACTGAACAAGAAACTGAACAGGAAAATGAAGAAGATTTGCTTTTTGACGAAATGAACCCACAGCCCTCCTACTCCAAACCACGACTAATGGACGATCGAAAGTACATGAGTGGGCCTTTCTCGTCCTACACTAAAGAGCCGGAGGAACATGAGTACGAGAGTGAAATCGAAAGTGAAAATGAAGTTATCGAAAGTGAAGTGGAAGACGAGAGTAATGAAGAAGTTTCCGTTTCTGACAGAGAAAACGATTCCGATGAAATGGTTGAAGTCCAACATTCTGCTGATACTTACGGTGAGCCTGAAAACCACCAAGAAAATGAAGATTCCAAGATGAAGAACAAAACCC